>NC_090992.1:6979696-7282727 GCF_041146395.1 Eulemur rufifrons | reverse complement strand
TAATCCTCACACTGTTAGACATAATTAAATTATTAAACAGATAGGAAGGAAAACCAAGTTTAGCTTAAGACCTGAACAGCTGAACTAGCAAATAAATTGAAATTATAATTTTATACCAAAGAATGTAATCTTGACCTTAGGAATAAGTATAAAGGACACTAAATTTGTAGAAATTAGTCCCGATAATTTGGAATTATCTAAAATGTGCATTGGTTATTTATATAATGTAAATGTAATGATTTGCAAATTTTTAACCTGTACTGAAAACACTCCAATGTATTTTTAACTTAAATTTAAATGACCTTCAGTTATCCCAAGAACTTAATTTAGAGATAAGTAATGATATACGCCCTATGTAATATTCACATTTATTATGCTTACAAAGTTGTATAATGGTTTAATTACTTTGAGTCTGAAATATTTTATGTTTTTTTATCTTGTTGCCTTCTTTTGAATACTTATACAATGAGTTTAGCCACTTAATATTAAGGTACAAAAGTTCTTGACTTGAGGTACAAGAATGGACTTCAGCATGGACTTCTTGAATATGGTGCCAAATGGTATGGTGTGTAACTGTAAGGGGGAAATAGCCACTATGATTCTCAAAAGGTCTGTGATTCCATCCCTCTATATGTAGCTAAGAATCACTGAAATATAGGAATGACCCAGAGGTAACTGATCTTTGCTAGAATATTCAGATATGATTATACCACATGAAAAGAAACTTTCACAAACATTAGAGATAAGGCATTTTAAAGATAGAGCAATTAAAATGTGATGTGAATGAAACTGATAATTGTCAATGGGCACTCATTTTAAAAGAACTACCTTTTTCTTTTCTAGATGAATCTGAAAAACTTAGGAAAGAATGCTAATTAGCATATATTGCAGATAATATAGGTCTATGTGCATGCAGCTAGCAAGTTTGCATGACTTGATTGGATAATCTGAATAATTTTATTTGCCTAATTTATATTGGAAATATAGATCAGGCAGTTTCTTTGAGTATGCATCTGTGAGTATGAAGTAGTTGATAAATCTCTTGCCATTTCATGTAACAAAATCAAGAATGGAGAGAATTTAAGTTATATTGTTTTAATAAAAGCAGCACATTAGAATGCATGGCTGGACATTCTCTTCAAATAATATGAAGGTATTATCACAGGAGTAAAGGAAAAACTAAAGATTATGTAATTTATAATAAATGTATGGTGAGTATTTAACACCATAGGAAAAGTAAATCCTTTCAGACCTAATGAGGAATGGTCTAGCTTTGATACAGCCTGAAGTAATTAATAGAAAATCCAATTGATCTAATAATGTGAAAATACCAAGACAAAATACTGTTAAAAGACAAAGATGAAAAAACTTTAAATAATCTACAGTAATTATGGACATCACTGAGGAATATGGATGAAATGGCATGAGATCATTGAAAACAGTTATTGTTTCTACTCAAGTGATGACAAGAAGAGTCACCCTTGCATCTTTTAACTTTTTTTTTTAAGAAAGACGGAGTCTCATCAGGGTAAATAAAAGGTAGACTCAATTTTAAAAAATAAAAAAAGAAAGAAAGGGTCTCACTCTGTTGCCCAGGCTGAAGTGCAGTAGTGAGATCATACCTCACTGCAGCCTCAACCGCCTGTCCTCAAGCGATGCTCCCAGCCCAGCCTACCAAAATGCTGGGATTGCAAGCATGAGCCGCCACACCTGGCCTTCTTTTAACATTTTCTAACTAAACGTTAGGAGAAAGAGGACATTTATTGGCTAAGGAAAGCCAATTATTCATATGACTAACAGATTAGATATGTGTACCATTTGGCATTTCGCTAACAAACATCATTTTTTAAAACAATGTCCAAAATACACAGTGTTCATTCATAATTTTTCTGTGAAGAAAACCCGGATTTTTAAAAAATTAATGATTTCCTGAGTAGGTGGAATCTATATGAAACTCACCTGTCCAGGGTGATTTGATACTGCCTCCTGCTTTTCCCCTTGGTCTTGTCTATCCAGACCTGGTGGAAGACTAGGGCTGAAGGCCATGAGGTCGGCCTTGGGCGGACCCTCCCCAGAGCACACCCTCTGGCGCCTCTGCTGCGAGTATGACCAGCTCCCCACCGCGCTGGAGCACACCAGCCTGGGCTTGTCTGGCCCGCACGCGCCCTCGCTGGGCGGCGCCGAGCACCGCAGCGCCGTGTACAGCAGCAGCGTGAGCACCAGCAGGCTGGACACCGCGCAGATGGCGATGATGAGGTACACGTTGACATCCACCAGCGCCGCCTCCTGGACTGCAGAGCCTGGCAATGCCCGCGAGGAGACCTTCTGTGCCTGGCCGCTCTCCACCAGCGATATGAGCACAGTGGCCGTGGCTGTGAGCGCGGGCTCGCCGTGGTCTTTCACCAGCACCAGCAGGCGCTGGCGCGGCAAGTCCGTCTCGTCCAAGGCGCGCGTCGTGCTGATCTCGCCGGTGTACAGCCCCACGCGGAACGGGCTGCGCGCGCTTCCCGCTGCTGGCTGGAGCTCATACGACAGCCACGCGTTGTAGCCAGAGTCCGCGTCTACCGCGCGCACCTTCGCCACCACGTGGCCCGCGCCCACAGACCGCGACACCAGCTCGGCCACCGCACCGCCTGCGCTGCCGGCCCGAGGTGCCAGAAGCGCTGGTGCGTTGTCATTCTCATCCAGCACGAACACCTGCAGCGTCACGTTGCTGCCCAGAGGTGGCACGCCCGCATCCCGCGCGCTCACCTGGAACTGCAGCAGCTCCAGCTCCTCGTGGTCCAGCGGCTGCAGCGCGTACACCTTGCCGCTCTCCGCGTGCACCGACACGTAGCTCGACAGCGCACGCTCGCCCACCCGCCGCTCCACCAGCGAGTAGGACACCTGTGCGTTCTCCTGAGTGTCCGCATCCTGCGCCGACACGGTGAAGATGTGGCAGCCTGGCGGGTTGTTCTCCTTCACGAACACCGTGTACTCGTGCTGCGGGAACACCGGCGCGTTGTCGTTCACGTCGGCCACCTCCACGGACACGCTGGCTGTTGCCCACAGTGAAGGCGAGCCACCGTCCCGCGCGGTCACTACAAGATCATAGGAGGACACACTCTCGCGGTCCAGAGCGCTGTCCAGAACCAGTGAATAATAGTTTTTGAAGGTGGATACTATCTTGAAGGGGACGTTGGGCGTCAGAGAGCAGGTCACCTGTCCGTTGACACCGGCATCGAGGTCGGATACGCTGATCAGAGCAATGACTGTGCTTGGCTGAGTGTCCTCTCGTACTGGGAGAGACAGAGAAGTCACGACGACTTCAGGGGAGTTATCATTGGTGTCTAAGATTTCTACCCAGACTGTACAGTGACCTGCCATTGGGGGAGTCCCCTTATCTGTGGCCTGTACTTCAATTTCATAAAACTTGTTTTCTTCGTAATCTAAATTTCCATTAACCCTCACTTCTCCATTATTCTCATCTAGTGTAAATAAGAGTCTTCCATTGGGCTTAATTGACATTAAGGAGTATGTTACCTCCCCGTTCACTCCTTCATCCCGATCTGTGGCATTTAATTTTATCACAAGAGTTTCTTTAGCAGCGTTTTCCATCAATCTCACCTTGTATTCTGATTGATCAAACTCCGGATCATTGTCGTTAACATCCAAGACGTGGACAAACAGCTGAACGGTGCCAGTGAGCTCCGGTTTTCCCCCGTCTGTAGCCGTCAGCACCAAATTAAGTTCCGGAGTTTTCTCTCTATCCAGAGACTTCTTTAGTATAAGTGACAGTCTTTTGGTCTGCTTACTATTTGTTGATGACTCTAAAGAAAAATACTCATTTTGACTTAGTCTGTAGGTTAATAGAGCATTCTCTTCTATATCCGCATCAGAAGCTCCCTCTAGCGGAAAACGGGAGTCCAGTTGCTTAGATTCATAAATCAGCAGCTTTTGTTCCCTGAGAGAGAACACAGGCGGGTTGTCGTTAATGTCCTTCACCTCCACCTCCACATGAAACACCTGCAGCGGCCTGTCCACGATCACCTCCAGGTGGATGCTGCACTCCGCGCTCCGCCCGCACAGCTCCTCCCGGTCGATCCGAGAATTCACAAACAAAATGCCATTCTGCAGATTTACCTCCAGAAGGTCCCCTCGGCCTTTGGACGCCACCCGGAACAGGCGCGGCACCAGTTCCGCCAGCTCCAGTCCCAGGTCCTGCGCGATGCGGCCCACGAAGGTGCCGTGTTTGGCCTCTTCCGGAACCGAGTAGTGTATCTGGCCGCTCCCCTCCTCCCGGAATGCGAGGAGCAAAAGCGAGAGCAATAGTCGCGGAGCGCCCAATCCCCTTCGCTGAAAACCGAACATCGCATACGAAATTGGCTTCCAAAATAAGATTTTTTACACTTACAGTTCCAGATATTTCAGCTTCAGGTTAAAAATCTCGCTGAATTTTTGAGAAGTTTTCAAGGATCCTCTAACAGTAGCATCCGGCATGATGGACTCGCTTTGTATGGGGAATGCCTGACTGTTAGACCAACCCATCAATGAACTCTTTCCACCAAGTAAAGAGCGACACCTTGCGCCTAAAATTGTGAGTACTGTGCACTACATTCACCACCATAAAATTTCACGTTTTATGTTTTTTCCCTAAATAATATTTCCAAAGTGCTTATTTATGGAACATTCACATTTTAAGTCATATTGAAACTAACTATATGTGGAAATGGTATTTTATTTCTTGACTAACATCAACTTTGAATTCTTGTTTCTATATTTGATTTAGTTATAAAATTGTTCATTTACTTACCTAAATACATACGTATATATACATATATATATATACAGATAGAGAAAGAATTCAATTATTTGGGTAGCTTATGAAAAAATAGGGTTAAACATTTCCTGAAAACGTTGTTCCTCATTAAAAAGATTATCGAATTTGAATTGTTTTACTTTCAGTCTCCCATGTTACTTTTGCTGCTAGGAAACTCAAAGAAAAATTTGAAGTTTTATAATAACAACTCTTTAGTTTTTATGTTCTGCACACTATGTTCTTATACATGTGGACTTGCCTTTTCATAATCTATTTCCTTTAGTTCTGATTCTTTACATATCTATTTTCTTTAGTTCTGATTCTTTACTATTATTTATATTTAATTGTCTTCTGGTCACAAGTGACTTTATATCTGCTGCAGAACAATAAGAAAACAAATATTATATTTTCAAATTTGGTAGTTTAAAACAGAATTCACAAGAGAAAAGTCTACTGATGTAGATGAATTTCATATTTGACATATTTCTAATGTAAGTCAGAATAGTATAATATGAGATATCAAAATATAATGGAGTCAATGATATGATAGTAATCAGTTTTCAATATAAAATTAATTTTATGATTATTCAATAAAATAAAATCACTCTGAAAATCTTTGTGCCATATTGGTATTTCCAAGCTGCCAACATTGATTTCCTTGATACAAAATCAAGATATACTCATGAGAGGCAGGAGGATTGCTTGAGCTCAGGAGTTTGAGACCAGCCTCAGTAAGAGTGAGACCCCATCTCTACCAAAAATAGAAATATTAGCTGGGTGACTTGGCATGCACCTGTAGTCCCAGCTACTCAGGAGACTGAGGCAGAAGGATCGATTGAGCCCAGGAGTTTGAGGTTGCAGTGAACTATGATGATGCCACTGCACTCTACCTGGGGGACAGAGCAAGACTCTGTCTCTCAAAAAAAAAAAATTTACATGCAATGTGGAGTCTTGCAGAGAAATGAACATGAAAAAGCTTACCCAGGAGAGATGAAGATATCACATATTTGAATGAAAACCAGATGTTAGTTTAGGTATCAATTTCCAATGACATAGTATTTTGTGAATATATAAAGTAATGATGAACACCACATCATAGAACAGTTTGATACAGTGCATGAATCAATGACCCATCTTTTGCATTTTGGCTGTGATATTTCAGATGTCATCATCTCAGCCAGGCTCTAGAGACAAGATTATGCTGCCTTTGAATTCAACTTTGGGGATTGGCCTGATATCTGGCTATAGGCTAATGTCATATCAATACAGTTATTATTAATATTGATTTTAGCCGGGTGCAGTGGCTCACGCCTATAATCCTACCACTCTGGGAGGCCGAGGCAGGTGGATCGCTCGAGGTCAGGAGTTCGAGACCAGCCTGAGCAAGAGCAAGACCCCATCTCTACTAAAAATAGAAAGAAATTATCTGTCCAACTAAAATATATATAGAAAAAATTAGCCAGGCATGGTGGCGCATGCCTGTAGTCCCAGCTACTCAGGAGGCTGAGGCGGTAGGATCGCTTAAGCCCAGGAGTTTGAGGTTGCTGTGAGCTAGGTTGATGCCATGGCACTCACTCTAGCCCGGGCAACAAAGCAAGACTCTGTCTCAGAAAAAAAAAAATATATTGATTTTATAAAATCAATTGGAGAATGAGGAATTTTGTGTCTCACTTTTACTAAATCAATCTAACTAGCCTTAAATTCTACCTGTATGTACTGCTAATTATATATGTATTAAACCATATATGCATGGTTTAATGTCTTACTAGTTCACATCATCCACTAATATTCTATAACAGGTCTAGTGCTATTATTTCTTGAAAACACAGAAATAAAATTTTGAGGCCATTCTCAGATCCCCAGGAGGTTCTTTAAAATCAACAGATTAGAAGTACACTATCCAACCACTGTATTAACAAAACTACAGAATTTACTCAGTGATGCTGAGTCTGCTCTATCTTGGCTTAGAAAAAAAAAACAGTTATTTGATCACAAATCATTTGTTCGGTTGGCACAAGCCTCTCAGCCAATAATGAGACTGAAGAAGACTGAATCCTGAAACGCCTTACACATATCTAAAGATTTTTGTGGGAAATCTATGTCTTTAAAGCTGTTATTGAAGTATGCAATATTGTAAGCATTTCTTGAATACTTTGGCATGTTCGGGATCTCTGAAATCATCATATTAACATATATGCATGTCCAAAACACTACCATTGTTCACAGCAAAGAAAGAACAAGGTCATTTTGGTATGTAGCATTTGGCTTGGGTGTCTTGCAAGGATATTGGAAACCACAGTCTTCTGATTTTTCTTGTATGTTAAATGCTTCTTATTTATATCACTTCCAAACAACAGACCTATAGTTCTTACGAGGCAACTCTTACTTATTTACCAATTGAATAATCAAAATATCTATCTCAATGTGGCATTGATTAAAACAAATGATAATGCTGATCAACTCAAAAAAATTAATTAACATAAAAATCTTAATGCCTGGCCGGGCTCACGCCTGTAATCCTAGCACTCTGGGAGGCTGAGGCGGGAGGATCACTCGAGGTCAGGAGTTTGAGACCAGCCTGAGCAAGAGCGAGACCCCATCTCTACTAAAAATAGAAAGAAATTATCTGGACATCTAAAAATATATATGGAAAAAATTAGCTGGGCATGATGGCACATGCCTGTAGTCCCATCTACTCAGGAGGCTGAGGCAGAAGGATTGCTTAAGCCCAGGAGTTTGAGGTTGCTGTGAGCTTGACGCCACAGTACTCTAGTCCAGGCAATAGAGCGAGACTCTGTCTCAAAAAAAAAAAAAAATCTTAATGCCCATCTCAATTACAGCATTGTACAAAATTAATGATGAAAAAAATCACCAAGTTTCTTCCAAGCAAAACAGAGAGGAAGACTCTCTTGTAAGCAGCTTGTACTTGATTTTCCTAGCCAAGACTATGCTTGATGAGAGAAAAGATTTACTGAAGAAAGCTCTACTTTATAGTGAATAAAAGAATAAATCTGAAGTCTGAAAGATATGCATTTGAATATCATCTCCATTGTCAACTAGCTGACTGGCACTGGACAAGATAGAAAAATATCTCAGTTCATTTACTTCATCTATAAAATTCGGACAGTCATATGTACTTTACAAATTGTTATAAAGATTAAATGAAATAATGTATTTAAGCTCTTTACACCATGTCTAACAAATATAAATAGCTCAAACAATGGTGGCTTATTATAGCTAGTAATCAATGTTTGCTCTTGTTCTGTAGCTATGGGTGAAGAGAATTCAAGCACCATAAACTAGGACATGAGGCATGGTTTTGCCTTTTCTGAAGATTTCCCTAATGTCCATCTTCATGGAAATTGTCCTCCAAGAAGTCATCTTCCTAGGTAGAAAATAGCCACTAATGCCTTCTCAGCACTTCCTTCCATTGACTTTACCCTATCTACAACATGGTTCTCCTCCCACATGTAAATATACTATATATAATTTGTTTCTCCATGAAGTAGAATTAAAGGATATCTCATTTGTAATTAGAGCCAAAAAACAAAGTAATCTTCCACAATTATTTGATACACATTCTTACAGCTCTAAATATGTGTTCTCTGGGATCCCTTAAAAGAAAACAATTTATGCAAATGTGGTGTTAAGACAAAAAATATTTTGCATCAAATGTATCTAGAATATACAATGTTAAATTATGAGGTGTAATCAACGCACGAGTGGAAGTGCATTTATTGATATTCTGTATATTTATTGATATTCTGTAGTTATTTAAAGCAATGTCATTTTGAAGACCAGCAGCCTGTTGAACACAGGCAATGGTATCACACTTGACCATATATGGGAAGACTCCTTTAAACTCAAAGCACAAAGAAGTGTGAATTTTTCTACCCTAAAATATTTTCATACAGCCTCATGACAAGTACCAAGAATGAAAGAAAAATGAGTACAATCAATGCTCAAATAAATCTGCCAAAAAAGTAGAAGAGCTCAATAAACTAAACTTAAGGAGAGCACCAGTGAGTTCAACAGACAATTAAGCAGAATGGACATTATGTTAGGAAATTAAGAACACTGGCCAAGTGTGGTGGTGTCTTATACCTGTAATCTTACCACTTTGGGAGGCTGAGACAAGAGGATCGAGACCAGCCTGAGCAACATAGCTAGGCTCCATCTCTACAAAAAAATAAAAATTTAAAAAATAGTTGGGTTTGGTGGTACATGTCTGTAGTCCTAGCTACTTGGATCCTGAGCCAGAAGGATCACTTGAACCCAGGAGTTTGCAGTTGCAGTGAGCTTTGATGATGTCATTGTACCCTAGCCCCGGCAACAAAGACTCTGTGTCAAAAAAAAAAAAAAAAAACAAATTTGTTGTCTATCTGAATCCGTTGAAGACTATGAAAAAAATTAGCTTGAACTTACAAGGAGATTAAAGACAAAAATAGAACAGTAAAATTATCTCCAAATGCGAGGCTAAAATACCACTCCACCCACTGCAACCACCATTTGAAAAAAGATTGCCACTGATTACAAAGAAACAAAACTGTTTATGAAATGAAGCTGCCTCAACCCTACCAATACCCATTAGTGGCAGATGAACTTACAAATTTTAGCCAAATAAGAATTAAACATGTTTTAAACACAAATAAATTATTAAATTAAATATTATTGTGAAAATTTTGAGTACATAAACATAAGTAGTGGAGGAAAACAACTACAGTAAGAAAATGGAAAGGAAGAATGAACAGGAAACATCCACTCAGTCTATTTCATTATTACTATTATTATTATATTTATCAACTGAAGAATATTCCTAAAGAATTTTTCATGAGAACTATAATAAAAAGTAATGAAGATGTTTATAGTTCCAGTGTATTTTAAATAGGCCAACTCAGGAGAAAATCAAAAATAAAACAAATAAAGCAATGAAATTACAGCAATAATGTGGTGAACTACTATGTGAGTGACATTAATAGGCAGGAAATACATCGCAGGATTGCTGTACTTACAGTCTCGAAAATCTCCTGTTGGACTCCATCTCCAGAACCTGAACTTGGAGGAACACTAGGACTAAAAGCCATAAGGTCGGCCTTGGGCGGACCCTCCCCAGAGCACACCCTCTGGCGCCTCTGCTGCGAGTATGACCAGCTCCCCACCGCGCTGGAGCACACCAGCCTGGGCTTGCCCGGCCCGCACGCGCCCTCGCTGGGCGGCGCCGAGCACCGCAGCGCCGTGTACAGCAGCAGCGTGAGCACCAGCAGGCTGGACACCGCGCAGATGGCGATGATGAGGTACACGTTGACATCCACCAGCGCTGCCTCTGGGCCCACAGCACTCGATGAAGCCCGTGAAGAAGCTTTTGGAACCTGGTTGCTCTCCACCAGCGACACCAGCACGGTGGCCGTGGCGGTCAGCGCCGGCTCACCGTGGTCTTTCACCAGCACCAGCAGGCGCTGGCGAGGCACATCAGCCTCGTCCAGGGCGCGCGTCGTGCTGATCTCGCCGGTGTACAGACCCACACGGAACAGGCTGCGCGCACTTCCCGCTGCTGGCTGCAGCTCATAAGACAGCCACGCGTTGTAGCCAGAGTCCGCGTCTACCGCACGCACCTTCGCCACCACGTGGCCTGGGCCCAGGGACCTCGACACCACCTCCGTCACAGCGCCAACCATGCTGCCAGCACGAGGTGCCAGCAGCTCCGGAGCGTTGTCGTTCTCATCCAGCACGAATACTTGCAGCGTCACGTTGCTGCCCAGAGGGGGCACGCCCGCGTCGCGCGCGCTCACCTGGAATCGCAGCAGCTCCAGCTCCTCGTGATCCAGCGGCTGCAGCGCGTACACCTTGCCGCTCTCCGCGTGCACCGACACGTAGCTCGACAGCGCACGCTCGCCCACCCGCCGCTCCACCAGCGAGTAGGACACCTGCGCGTTCTCCTGAGTGTCCGCATCCTGCGCCGACACCGTGAAGATGTGGCAGCCTGGCGGGTTGTTCTCCTTCACGAACACCGTGTACTCCGGCTGGGCGAAGGCCGGTGCGTTGTCATTCACGTCGACCACCTCCACGGACAAGCTGGCTGTGGCGGATAGAGAAGGCAAACCCCCATCCCGCGCTGTCACCACCAACTCGTAGTGGGATATGCTCTCGCGGTCCAGGGTGCTGTCCAGCACCAACGAATAGTAATTCTTGAAGGTGGACACCAGTTTGAAGGGGATATGGGGAGTCAGGGTGCAGGTCACCCGTCCGTTGGCACTGGAGTCAGGGTCAGTTACACTGATCAGGGCAATGACAGTCCCCAGTGGAGCATCCTCTCGCACAGCGAGCAATAGTGACGTTATTACTAACTCTGGAGCGTTATCATTGATGTCCAAGACTTCTATTAAGATTGTGCAGTGACCAAACATTGGGGGATTGCCTTTGTCAATGGCCTTTATTTGAATCTTCCATAATTTAGTTTCCTCAAAATCTATTTTTCCATTTACTTTTATTTCTCCACTGTCTGAATCTATGCGAAAAGAGGCTTCTATGTTAGGGGAGACATCAGTTTCAAAGAAATAAAGAATGTGGCTGTTTGCACCCTCATCCAAATCCGAGGCGTTAAGTCTAATAACTAGAGTACCGTTTCTTGCATTTTCCAGTAATTTTACGTGATAGACCGCTTTGTCAAACACCGGGGCATTGTCATTTACATCGAGCACTGTGATAAGTATCTCCACCGTGCCGGTCAGCTCAGGTTTGCCCCCATCAGTTGCTTTGAGCACCAAGAGAACCTCCGAAGCTACTTCTCTGTCTAAAGGTTTTTTTAATACTAGCTCGAGTGGTTTTACCTGCTCATCGTTGGTTGGTACTTTCAGGGAGAAATACTCATTGGGGCTCAATCTATAAGTCAGCAGAGCGTTGGTTCCGATGTCTGCATCCGAGGCGCCCTCTAGTGAGAAATGAGAGTCAAGAGCCCTCGTTTCGGAAATAAACAGATTCTTTTGTGTTGCGGGAAACACTGGCGGGTTGTCATTAATGTCCTTCACCTCCACCTCCACGTGAAAAACCTGCATCGGCCTGTCCACGATCACCTCCAGGTGGATGCTGCACTCCGCGCTCCGCCCGCACAGCTCCTCCCGGTCGATCCGAGAATTCACAAACAAAATGCCGTTCTGCAGATTTACCTCCAGAAGGTCCAAGCGGCTTTTGGACGCCACCCGGAACAGGCGCGGCACCAGCTCCGCCAGCTCCAGCCCCAGGTCCTGCGCGATGTGTCCCACAAAGGTGCCGTGTTTGGCCTCCTCGGGGACCGAGTAGTGGAGCTGGCCGCTCCCCGCCTCCCAGAACGCAAAGAGCAGAAGCGAGAGCAGCAGACGCCAGGCTCCTTGGCCATCTGGTCTGGCAACTAATATCATGCCTCTTTTTTGGTTGGTAAAACAATATTTCATGGGTAGAAAGACGTAATCCGTTTGAGATCTTTCCTTTGATTCCTTGCTGCTGAGGTCCCAGCTGATCTTCACAATAGGAGTGTGTTTATGGTCTTTAAAGCACCGAAACAGCGGAGCTTTTTACTGATCCGGGGATAAGCTGATTTTCTTCTGTTAAAAATATATATATTCTTCTTGGAGAACAACGACATCCTGTGGCTCAAAATGTAAGTGCGTTTGAGTTCATACTATTTCACTTACCTTGCTTCTTTCCTAATTCCTCTATATGTGTCCATGTTTTTCTTTGCAGGCTTTTAAGTCTTTCACCATGCCTCTTCTTGTGTGTGACCAGTAGCTCTTCAAAGGTGGTTTTTGTCTTACAAATCAGAATGCCATGGAGAGTTTTATCTTGTATATAGACATCTAAGAGAAAGCACTAGTGTACTAACGATATTATCATGTATGTGACCTTGAGAAAGATCATATTTGCAGGATAATAGTGATACATTGTTTTAGATTTTTTAGAACTGATCATTTTGGACTGGCCTTTTATGAAGTTTATTCCTAACACTATAATTTTCTATTGTTTAATCATAATGTTGTGTTAAATTATTCTAAACATTTGGTCCAATTTTGTAGAGGACAACTCAAGATACAAATTCTCTAAGTTGCCTCCTGTACATAATGGGATTTCAAATCAATGCTGAGAAGCTACTAATCAGTTTATCCAAAGATTTATTTGCTTTGATGTTAATATATTTACTCAGTACTGACTCTTGGAAACACAGTGTATTTATAACACTTGGTTTCCTTTTAAAGCTTTTTTTTAATCACTATATCTGGTCGTGGTGAATGTTGTAGTCTTCACCCTGAAGGATAACTTCAATGTCCTTTATATTCATTGCTAATTTGGCGAAGATAATCCCTTTCTCATTCAAAAAAAAAAATCAGGAATTCAAATTATATTTGTCTGTTTATACTCACTTTTTTCAAGAATTAGTTTGAGGAGACAAGAATGTAAAGTTTATTCTAAGTCTCATTTATTCATTCTATTTTATTTTCCTGTTTTATCTCAAATAAAAAACATTAAAATTTGCATGACAACTTTTCTTGATTATGATAAAGTTTATCAGTGTTGTTTCAAATAAGAAAAATGTTTTAGTCATTCTCAAGATTCTGAGGAACCAACTATCCAACATCTGAATTCTTCTAGTGATGGAAGCCATTGAAAAAATCCCATATTTCCCTACTAAAAAACAATTGTAAATGGATACCCAAGGAAATCTTACATTTATATAAAAGTGAGCTTCCATGTTTATTTTGGTCACTCTCTAAAATAGTGATTCAATGATTATAAATCTATGCCAAAGATTTGTACTTCAATTACTTCTAATTATGTTTATTGTGAAAGATATAAATTCCAGACCAACATACTGTATAAAGAAAAAAGCAACAAAAATTTTAGCATATGGATATGACTAAATTCAAAAAGATAGAATTTTTTAAAAACCTCCTTATGTTTGCTGACTGAAAGGACCCACTATCTTTGAGAATGACTTCAAGCTGAGGGTCCATTCCATTTTTCATTTAAAAGATTGCTTCATTAATTAAGTTCATATAAAAGAAAAATCTTAAAGCCTCCAAATTCCAAGGCTTTCATATAGCCAATAACTATAGTATTCCAATAAAGCTATGGGTTAGTTACTCGTCTCAAAGAGACTATCATAAATACTATATCAACAGGAATGAAAGAGCACCCATGATTAGTTTCATTTTAATACCATCTAATAAAGGACATGTTAAACATGATTATAAAATTAAGATTTATAGTTTTAAAAGAAATTGGCTAGTTTCTTTATTGGCAAGAGTGTAAAAAGCAATCCTTGATTTGGGAGATTTTCTGGTTTCATGCCTCTGAACTGAATGGAAGAGACTGTCCACAAAGTTTTTTAAAATATTTGTCTTAATGATAAAACCAGAGTAAGACATTCTCAGACTGAAATCAGTAAAACTTGTCTTTGCTATCTCTCAGCTTCTCATTCTGAGTATTCTGTTCATTTCCTCTCCTTTCTGCTCTTCCTCCTCCATTGATCTTAGGATTATTATGCTGCTAAATAAAATGTTAACATGTTAACATTTTAGTGAGTATTGGTAATTTTAAAGGACATGTGTCCAAAAGAGGACAAAGCAAAATAAATAGGACTATATTGGTAAATATATAATTCCATGTTTTATTAATATCTCATTAATAGATATCTTTGAATAAGACTGTTCTTCAAAGGTTGGTAGTGGGAAATCACGATATGTACTTTAGGGAATGAGAAAAGATTGAGCTAGCTTTGATTTTAAATAAGGTTTTAATTGTATCCTCTTTGGCTTTGTACTCTAAAAACTCTGTTGCTCTGAGTTTAATGAGAGTCCACCTTATAAAAAAATTAATAGCATAAAAACTGCTGAATGAAAAAGTCAGAGAATGGGAAAATACACAATAACTCAGTACGTTTACACCTATATTAGAAAGAAAAGGGAATTATAAAAGTAAAGATATCCACAATTATGTATTAATATATAGAATGATGGGCATTCTCTCTTTGAAAGTTAGGGGCC
Organism: Eulemur rufifrons; assembly: GCF_041146395.1. Taxonomy (NCBI): domain Eukaryota; kingdom Metazoa; phylum Chordata; class Mammalia; order Primates; family Lemuridae; genus Eulemur; species Eulemur rufifrons. The sequence continues at coordinate 7,267,916 of NC_090992.1, read as the reverse complement.
CCAACCAGGATATCTTCACCTTAGAGGTTAAATTACCTCTTTAGCATTTATACTGCAAGACTTGAAATTATATGAATTTAAATTACTATTGATGGAAAGATCAACGTACCTGCAGAACTGATACTTTTATGATGGATAAGTTCTTATTAAGGTAAAAGAAGATATTTTGAGTTGAGGTAAGACATTCAGGGGGATTGTTTTTTTCAAATATCTGAGGGAAAAACATATATTTCCTAAATATATTTGATATTGTAACAAATGCATTTTTAAACTCTGCATTAACTATTGTCTATAGTCTCTAAGGGCTGGAGACAAGCCATGGAAAGTAATTGAGGGCAATGACATGCTTAAATTCCTGCCACAATTGTCTTTTTTGGTATTCCTAAACTTGAATAATGATTTCAATTTTTCTTGGAAGTTATTTACGAAGCACATACTGAGTAACAAATTGAATCCCCATACTGAAGGAGAAAGGGAAAGGAAAAAGTAATTGCTAAGAATTAGCATCAAGATGATAAATTAGTTGCATTAGTATTTGGTAACACACTAGAATTAATCATTTTATTTAAAATAAAATTATAGGTGTCAGGTAACAACCAATTTTAGAAAAGCATAATTGATAGGGTAGTTTTGCCAACATGCAGTCTAAATGTCTTGCATTTCTCAGTCTATATCATCCAACCCAATCCTGCTTAAGATGACTAGAGAAGCTATTAAACTAAACTTTACTGTATGATATCAGATCAGTAGAAAACATTGTAAGAGGGTAATTCAATTTTCTCTTCAGACTTCTAATATTAATGTGGACTAAAGTAAGTGTTTTCAATCTCCTTGAAATTAAAAAGGGTTTTCCAATGCTCCCTATTATCAAACATAATCATGATTCCTTCCTCAAAGTGAAAGTGGTAATACTTGAATATTATAAGCAATGCCTAATTTTGAAAAGGAGCAGATAATGAAGAGCTGCTGGATAAAATTATGTAAATCAGTATGAAAAGCAGTTATTCTTCCGCTAAGAAAAGTGTATAATACGCACTGGCACAGGTACCACTACTACTAAAATAAAAACAAAAACACATCTTTAAAGCTCATGTTTAACTTAAATCCTAAGATTAGGAAATTTTTACCAGTGAACTGTTGTTCTATGTACTGCACTATTGAGGTAACAGTGTAAAAACAGAATATGGAGATTTAGTATGTCCATATAAGTTATGCTACACACCACATATTCTATACTTACAAAGCAAAAAAACCCCGCATTTTCACCAAAAAGAAATATTGATCAGTGCAATCTTTTGTTAATACAATAGGGTCAAATAAAAATTTAGATTTGAAAATGAAATAAACATGAATTAAAGTACTGATCTTACAAATATTTTTAAAAAATAAAAAGAACATTATGAAAAGGAATCATCAAAACTGCAACCTATATCAAATATTTCTATTGTAAAATATTAGTGTATTCAGAAAAAAATTGTTATTTTAAAATTAAAGTACCAAGCAAAGGTTGACATATTGGGTAGGAGAGACGAAATATAAAATGCAGTTGTGCAATAAACTACACTATATTACAAAAGTATTACTAGGAACATTTGAGTATAAACGGTATTCAAAGAATAAAAATATTCTGAGATATATATTTGAGAAAAATGCGGTGAGAGAAAATATTCACAACGCAAAATACGAAAATGAAAATATAACAACCCACCTTCCTAGACTGGTTCCCTTCAACAGACTGATCTTCCACTTCCACTTCTACCACCGGGCAGGGCGGAAGGCTGGGGCTGAAGGCCATGAGATCCGTCTTAGGCGGGCCCTCCCCAGAGCACACCCTCTGGCCCCTCTGCTGCGAGTATGACCAGCTCCCCACCGCGCTGGAGCACACCAGCCTGGGCTTGCCCGGCCCGCACTCGCCCTCGCTGGGCGGCGCCGAGCACCGCAGCGCCGTGTACAGCAGCAGCGTGAGCACCAACAGGCTGGACACCGCGCAGATGGCGATGATGAGGTACACGTTGACATCCACCAGCGCCGCCTCCTGGACTGCAGAGCCTGCCAATGCCCGCGAGGAGACCTTCTGTGCCTGGCCGCTCTCCGTCAGTGATACCAGCACGGTAGCCGTGGCGGTCAGCGGCGGCTCCCCATGGTCCCTCACCAGCACCAGCAGACTCTGGCGCGAGGGATCAGCCTCGTCCAGGGCACGTGTCGTGCTGATCTCGCCTGTGTACAGACCCACGCGGAACAGGCTGCGCCCGCCACCTGCCGTCGGCTGCAGCTCATATGACAACCACGCGTTGTAGCCAGAGTCCGCGTCCACCGCGCGCACCTTCGCCACCACGTGGCCTGCACCCACAGACCGCGGAACCAGCTCGGTCACCGCGCCGCCCGCGCTGCCAGCTGGAGGCGTTAGCAGCGCTGGAGCGTTGTCATTCTCATCCAGCACGAACACCAGCAGCGTCACGTTGCTGCCCAGAGGGGGCACGCCCGCGTCGCGCGCGCTCACCTGGAACTGTAGCAGCTCCAGCTCCTCGTGGTCCAGCGGCTGCAGCGCGTACACCTTGCCGCTCTCCCCGTGCACCGACACGTAGCTCGACAGCGCACGCTCGCCCACCCGCCGCTCCACCAGCGAGTACGACACCTGCGCATTCTCCTGAGTGTCCGCATCCTGAGCTGACACCGTGAAGATGTGGCAGCCTGGCGGGTTGTTCTCCTTCACGAACACCGTGTACTCGGGCTGTGGGAAGGCCGGCGCGTTGTCGTTCACGTCGGCCACCTCCACGGACACGCTGGCTGTGGCCCACAGAGAAGGTGATCCTCCATCCCGCGCTGTCACCACTAACTCAAAGCCAGATACGCTCTCGCGGTCCAGAACACTGTCCAGGACCAGAGAATAATAATTCTTATAGGTGGACACCAGCTTGAAGGGGCCGTGGGGCGTCAGAGAGCAAGTGACCTGTCCGTTGGAGCCAGAATCTTGGTCAGACACGCTTATCAGGGCGATGACAGTGCCCACCAGAGCATCTTCTTTCACTGGGAGAGACAAAGAAGTGACAACCACTTCAGGTGAATTATCATTTTCATCCAGTAGTTCCACTAGGACCGTGCAGTGACCAACCATAGGAGGGTTTCCTTTGTCTGTAACATCTACAAGAATTTCATAAGCGTTACTATCCTCAAAGTCAATAGCATCATTTACTTTTATTTCTCCCGTCCTTTCATTTATTTGAAATTTCCTTCTTACCATGGGTGGAACCAAAGAGCTGAATGAATACATCATTTCCTTGTTTATTCCTTCATCCGCGTCAGAAGCGTTAAGCCATATTACTAACGTTTGGTTCGCCTGATTTTCATACATCTTAACTTCATAAACGGGTCTGTCAAATACAGGGGCATTATCATTGGCATCTAACACCAGGATCAGCAGAGAAACAGATCCGGTAAATTCGGGTTTGCCTCCATCAGTTGCTGTCAGTAACAACTTAAGCTGCGGATTTTCTTCACGATCTAGTAGTTTTCGCAGAACAAGCACTGGGAATTTGTCTTTATCCTTTGTTTTAATAATATCAAGAATGAAAAACTCATTTGGACTGAGTTTGTAAGTAAGCATTGCGTTCTCGCCAACATCTGCATCAGACGCGCCTTCTAGCGGAAATCGAGAGTCAAGCAGTCTAGATTCAGGTATTGACAGCTTTTGTTCTTTTACGGAGAACATGGGCGGGTTGTCGTTTATGTCTTTCACCTCCACCTCCACGTGGAAAACCTGCAGCGGCCTGTCCACGATCACCTCCAGGTGGATGCTACACTCCACGCTCCGCCCACACAGCTCCTCCCGGTCGATCCGAGAATTCACAAACAAAATGCCATTCTGCAGATTTACCTCCAGAAGGTCCCCGCGGTCTTTGGACGCCAGCCGGAACAGGCGCGGCACCAGCTCCGCCAGTTCCAGTCCCAGGTCCTGCGCGATGCGTCCCACGAAGGTGCCGTGTTTGGCCTCCTCGGGGACCGAGTAGTGGAGCTGGCCGCTCCCCTCCTCCCAGAATGCGAGGAGCAGAAGCGAGAGCAGCAAACATCGGGCTTCCGGGCTGCTCCATCTGAAGACCATCTTACCTTTCTCTTGTTTTACAAATCGATGAATCCGCAGTCTAGAATGCACACACGTTCTGATATTTCCTGTCCGATTTCTTACATCCACTTTTCATCGAAATGGCTGGGATCTCAGATTGTAACTACTTCCTAGTCCTTGAGAAACAGTTATGCCTTTGTTCTGAAAAGCTATTTTGTGGACGACAGCGACATCCGGTGGTTTTGTGTGTAAGTACAATTAAATAGTTCACAACTTTTCTTTCATTCAAATATTTTAATTCTTTTTTACGTATTTTTATCTCTATGGACTTTCAAAACTTCATCTTTTTTGTAGATAATAATAATCAATGTAGATCCTCTGTGCAACTTTTTAAAAATGTAGAATCTCGGAGAAGTAATTCCTTCCCTAACTACATGATTATTGCTAGCTAAATTTCAAAATGCCCTTAATATTTGCATACCAGAGTATACTAGTATTCTGTCGGATGACAAGTTTAGGTCTCTTTAAGTTCTGATAATTCTCTTCTCTTTCTCTTTAATCTGAGATTGAATAAACCTCATTTAGACACTTATCCTCAACTGTCAATTATCTGCCAGGTGTTTGTAATTCCTAATTCTAGCAATCACTAGAACATAAAGAGATTACTGGATTCAACATCAGACATTTCTCCATTTAGATTCCTATCATACTACTTACCAGCTATGTGACTTTGGGAAAATCATTTAACCCCTCCCTGCCTTGCTTTCCACTTTTATAACATTGGCACAGCAATAATATGGTGGTTGTGTGAATTGTGATCTATTAAGTGCCCAAAATAGTACCTAAGGAAAGTGAGTGCTTCATAAATTGGAACTATTCTCAGATCTCAGTTTAACCACATTTGTTTTCATGATGCTTAAGACCAAATTTGGTTTCTCAGGAAAAATTATTATCTATAGAATGTTGTCACTCTACAATGCCTTAATTATTGCTACTGCACAGGCTGAGGGTGGAGATCCCTGTCTTTAAGAAAACAGAAAAGTACTGTTATTGATGAATCAGTCACAATAGGCAGAAGTCGCACTTTATATCTTACATGGGCAAAAAGAATCTTAATTATGATTCTAAATAAATTAACAGATTTACGATTTCTACCTTCAGAGATAAGTGCTTTCATCCCTGTTATATTTAAGTTTTTCAAATACCCAAAAGATACCATTCTGGAATTTATCTAATAATTTTATCAATGTCAATGAAATTTTTCACCATCACCTGCAGTAAAAATATTTTTTCTCTCTCTCTCAAAGTTCTTGGAATCAAATACTCAAGAATGAAAATTCCTTATGAATATAACACTGCTGCTGAAAAAACTTGAGTTTTCTATTTTTCCAAAAAAGGAAAACTGAATATCAGAACTTTTAGTCTTATACAAAGGTTGATTTCTTTTATTTAATGATGTTATGATTTCTAAAGGTGATATTTTTAAATGTATCAATAACTTTTAAATTATCTTGTTATTAAAATCTAAAAAATAAAACAACAATATTTATGAATAAGAAAATTTACAGTAATGAGTGTCACTCAATCCATCATCTTATGTGTCCTATTAAATTGTTTTTATACTTCTTTATTCCTTTGGAATGACTCCAGTGTCAAAATCCATTCAAATTCCAATTGTAGTGATTGCTTTTTTATAAAGCATGAATTAAAATGTAATGAGTTATCATCTACAATATCAATGTTCAGTTTCAGCTCCTATCTGGAGTCTAAAAATAAGTTCATCATTGATTAATCATCTCAATACAAGAAAATAAAAACTAAGTCCCATTTCTGCTGATGTGCATTTTATACCAAGTAATAACATACATATCCCAATATAGATCTGCAACATTGAAAAAAAAGTAGGGAGAAGTGAAATTACATCTTTTTAAGTAATAGGAACTTGCTTTGTCAAGCATCAAATAGGACTATGAATTTAAAACTTCAGTTGTATAAGAATCACCTCAAGTACTCTTTAAAATGCAAATTTGCCCATATTACCCATTTTGGAAATTCCAAAGAGGAGTCTTGAACCAGTACATTTAATGAGGACTGCAGGTTTTGCTAATGCACTTATCATTAGCATGTCTAAGGATAGCCTCACCATAGACCCCAGTTTGCCTGGGACAGGCTCGGATTACGTCTGTGGTTTTCTATACTTATTGACAGTGTCCCTTTTACTCTCTAAAGTGTTAATATATTGGATGATAATTTACTTTGCCCTATCTAGTAACAATTTGAGAAGAACTGGCAAGGAGAAGCTTCATTATTGGTTTCATAATTCTGGCTTGAATTGAGAAATGTTACCTATAGAAGCATACGAGGCCGGGCGCGGTGGCTCACGCCTGTAATCCTAGCACTCTGGGAGGCCGAGGCGGGTGGATCGCTCAAGGTCAGGAGTTCGAGACCAGCCTGAGCAAGAGTGAGACCCCGTCTCTACTAAAAATAGAAAGAAATTATCTGGCCAACTAAAATATATATAGAAAAAATTAGCCGGGCATGGTGGCGCATGCCTGTAGTCCCAGCTACTCGGGAGGCTGAGGCAGTAGGATCGCTTAAGCCCAGGAGTTTGAGGTTGCTGTGAGCTAGGCTGACGCCACGGCACTCACTCTAGCCCGGGCAACAAAGCGAGACTCTGTCTCAAAAAAAAAAAAAAAAAAAAGAAGCATACGAGTACAGCTATTAGGCAAAATACTAAAGTTTCTTTCATGTTCTCACCTCTCTGTTTTGAAATTGCTAGCCTTTTTGAATTCTGGACCCCACTGAGTTCATGTTTCCTAATGACCCCAAAAGATAAATTCATTACTAAGGTGTTCACAGCTCTTATGAGAATTTGCATATGAAAATAGCCCATACTCTAAGAGAAAATAGAGATTAATATAAGGGACTAAATTACCAATTGCATAAATGCTCAATAATTACTAGCTCTAAGAGACTAGGGGACTTGTTTTGGGGGGCAAATAACATTATAGCACCCCTCAATTCATATCAAATAATCAAATACTTAGGCCCAAGTTCAAATGGCACATGGAACCTGAAAAAAAAGTGCAAAGACAGAGATTTTTGAAAGTTTGAGTCTAGATTCAAGGTGAGCTGTACAGATAGACTTAGGTAGGTTTAATGACAGGAGATCAGAAACTACTCACGTTTTGAAAGAAATAAAATGAAAAAAATAGATTGTATTATAGCATATTCCAAACATGTATTTTAGGGGAAAATAAAAAATTGAAACATTTTATTTTAAATAAATTTTACTTTCTTTTTTTTTTTTTTTTTTGTGAGACAGAGTCTTGCTCTGTTGCCCGGGCTAGAGTGAGTGCCATGGCGTCAGCCTAGCTCACAGCAACCTCAAACTCCTGGGCTCAAGCAATCCTTCTGCCTCAGCCTCCCAAGTAGCTGGGACTACAGGCATGTGCCACCATGCCCGGCTCATTTTTTCTATATATATTTTTAGTTGTCCATATAATTTCTTTCTATTTTTAGTAGAGACGGGGTCTCGCTCTTGCTCAGGCTGGTCTCGAACTCCTGACCTCCAGCAATCCACCCGCCTCGGCCTCCCAGAGTGCTAGGATTACAGGCGTGAGCCACCACGCCCAGCCTAAATTTTACTTTCATTTTCATATTTATTATTGTAGCTCTCTTCTCAAGACTACTCTGATTTTGCTCCACTGAGTTTTTAACTAGACAATACCCTGTAAAATATTTGACACAATATAAAATAAAATAGCTGAAAGAGAAATATAAATCACATAACAAAAACTAAACATAAGTATAAGTGAAGATTTAAAAATAGGAATTAGAAAAGAAAAAGATAGCTTGGACTATAGGTAGTGTGGAGAACCACCAGTTTGAAAGTCACAAACTACAATCCAGGAAACAAAAGTATAACATGCAGTGACATCAAAGGTGCAAATCTCATATCCAGATTCCTGTCTTGTGGACTACTGAGAGAAAAATCAAATCCTTATCAAAATTGGTAGGGAAATTTTTTAAGTTATAAACTATGAATTTCAAGAGAACTCAATGTGTAGAGTCTTTACCTGCCTGAGCATTTTACCACTAAACTGAGAAGATTTCAATAAAAAGGAGAATGTCTTCTTGAAGGAAGAAAAGACCTGTCAGGAAGTATTTTCTCCGATTTCAATAAAAATTGAATTTCAAGAAATTTTTAAGTGTAGAAAAGATTGTCAATCAACATTTTCTTATAATCTACATTGTCAGACTTTTAGAAGAATATTTTATGCAACTTGAAATGACGGTTTCATTTGTAACATTTATTGATGGAATTTGATTTCTGAAGTAGAGAGCAATGGCTTTCTAGAGTTTAGGGGAAGTTCCCTATTGAAATAATAGACACTGAGGAGTGCTGAACAATCATATCTTTACAGTCCTCATCCAGAGAAATATAGAGAATGACAAATTTAACGAGGTAACAATTACTATGTATTTCTGCTAGGGTTTCTTATAAAAAATAGAACTAGACTAAAATTCCATGCATAATTTAGAAAAAATAAATTATAGAGTGGTGTTGATCTTTACTGAATGAGTAACAACTAAACTGGTTTCCCACCTAATAGTTTTCAGGTGCTATAGCAGCTCAGCATCAGGAATTCATTGTCACTCTTAACACAGGTTTAAATAAAATTGATTCAGCACCCAATAAGTATCTGTTTAATGAACGGTTTATGATAATTCTCACTAGGAAAGTCAAAAGATAAAAGTCTGCTCTGAAGTTAAGGAAATTTTAAAAATCGGGCAAATTTCTACCAAAAAAAATTTTTTTAACTATTTAAATATGCCCTACGAAGTAACAAAAATGTCTTTCAAGACTAAATAAATAATTATATAAATACATAAAATACAAGGAAACCCACCTTCCCAGGGGAGTCCAAAGAAGCAGTTGGTTCTCCGGTTTTATCTGCAGGTCCAGGACACGGAGAAAGACCTGGGCTGAAGGCCATTAGGTCTGTCTTGGGGGGACCTTCCCCAGAGCACACCCTCTGTCGCCTCTGCTGTGAGTATGACCAGCTTCCCACTGCGCTGGAGCTCATCATTGTGGGTTTCCCAGCTCTACACTTGCCCTCGACCGGCGGCGCCGAGCACCGCAGAGCCGTGTACAGCAGCAGCGTGAGCACCAACAGGCTGGACACAGCACAGATGGCGATGATCAGGTAGATGTTGACATCCACCAGCGCTGCCCCTGGACCCGCGAACCCAGCTGAAGCCAGAGAAGAGGCCTTTGGCGTCTGACCGCTCTCCACCAGCGACACAAGCACGGTGGCAGTAACTGACAGCGCCGGTTCCCCGTGGTCCTTCACCAGCACCAGCAAGCTCTGGCGCGAAGCATCGGTCTCGTCCAGGGCACGCGTGGTGCTGATCTCGCCGGTGTACAGCCCCACGCGGAACAGGCTGTGCGTGCTGCCTGCTGCTGGCTGCAGCTCATATGACAACCACGCGTTGTAGCCAGAGTCCGCGTCCACCGCGCGCACCTTCGCCACCACGTGGCCTGCACCCACAGACCGAGGCACCAGCTCACTCACCGTGCCGCGGGTGCCTCCCACCCGAGGCGCCAGCAGCTCCGGAGCATTGTCGTTCTCATCCAGCACAAACACCTGCAGCGTCACGTTGCTGCCCAGAGGGGGCACGCCCGCGTCGCGAGCGCTCACCTGGAACTGCAGCAGCTCCAGCTCCTCGTGGTCCAGCGGCTGCAGCGCGTACACCTTGCCGCTCTCCGCGTGCACCGACACGTAGCTCGACAGCGCACGCTCGCCCACCCGCCGCTCCACCAGCGAGTAGGACACCAGCGCGTTCTCCTGCGTGTCCGCGTCCCGCGCCGACACCGTGAAGATGTGGCAGCCTGGCGGGTTGTTCTCCTTCACGAACACCGTGTACTCGGGCTGCGGGAACACCGGCGCGTTGTCGTTCACGTCGGCCACTTCCACGGACACACTGGCTGTGGCCGATAGAGAAGGCGAACCCCCATCCCGTGCTGTCACCACCAACTCATAGTGGGATATGCTCTCGCGGTCCAGGGGGCTGTCCAGCACCAGGGAATAGTAATTCTTGAAGGTGGACACTAGCTTAAAGGGGACAGAAGGTGTCAAGGAACAGGTCACCTGTCCGTTTGCACCTGCATCTAGGTCGGTCACGCTGACAAGGGCAATAACTGTCCCCATTTGTGCATCCTCTTTTACAGGAAGCCAGAGAGTTTTGACAGTCAGCTGTGGAGCATTGTCATTCACATCCACAACCTCCACAAGAACTGTACAATGACCAGCCAGGGGTAGGAAGCCTTTATCAATAGCTTCTACTTGAATCTTGTGGGCTTTACTTTCTTCAAAATCAATTAGTCCTATCACAGTAATTTCCCCATTTATGGGGTCTATGTGGAACTTAGCTTTCACATTTGGTGAAGTATCACTTGAGAATGAATAAATAATGTCCCCATTCAAACCTTCGTCTAAATCTGAGGCATTGAGTTTAATTACCAATGTTCCATAAGGGACATTTTCTGGTAATTTTACTTTATAGAGGGTCCTGTCGAAAACCGGGGCATTGTCATTGGCATCCAGTACCGTGATGAGTAACTGAACGGTGCCAGTCAGTTCGGGTTTGCCCCCATCGGTGGCCATGAGCAATAAATGAAGCTCCGGAGCTTCTTCCCTGTCTAAAGGCTTCCGTAATACAAGTCCAAGAGGTTTTACCTGCTCATCCTTGGTTGGTAAGTCCAGGGAGAAGTACTCGTTGGGGCTCAGTCTGTAAGTGAGCAGGGCGTTCTCCCCGATATCTGCATCCGAGGCGCCCTCTAGTGGAAACCGAGAGTCGAGCAGCCTGGATTCCGGGATGATGAGATTCTTTTGTGTCGCTGGGAACACAGGCGGGTTGTCATTAATGTCCTTCACCTCCACCTCCACATGGAAAACTTGCATCGGCCTGTCCACGATCACCTCCAGGTGGATGCTGCACTCCGCGCTCCGCCCGCACAGCTCCTCCCGGTCGATCCGAGAATTCACAAACAAAATGCCGTTCTGCAGATTTACCTCCAGAAGGTCCCCACTGCCTTTGGAATCCAACTGTAACGGGCGCTGCACAAGCTCCGCCAGCTGCATCTCCAGATCCTGCACGATGCGGCCCACAAAGGTGCCGTGTTTGGCCTCTTCCGGGACCGAGTAGTGGAGCTGGCAGTTTCCTGCCTCCCAGATTGCTAGAATCAGAAGCGAGAGCAGTAGATTCCGGGCCTCTGGGTCTCCTTGACCTGAGCACAACATTTCAAGTACTTGATCTTTTTCTAATTAGTGAGAAATGCCTCAAAATCAAGAGAAATCATCTGATTTCCTCAGTCCCATCCTGCTGTGTTCGCCATTGTTCAGCACACAGAGAGTAAAAAAGAATGGGAAAAAGGATGGCTGTATTTGTCTTGATTCAGAGAGAACATCGCGGCAAAGAGTGACATCACGTGGCCCAAAGTGTAAGTACAAATTTCATGAGTAAACATTCCTCGACTATTCTGCAAAACTTTATTCCATTCTTTTAATTTTTTAAAATTAATCATTGTTGAAGTAGAAGACCTCGTTTCTCTTACTGGAGGCATTCTTAGCAGACTGACCACTTCTAAAAGTTTAGTATGATCTTGAGTGTGCCTTCTTAGGGTGCAGAAAACTTTCCACATTATTTTAAAATAATGACAGAAATGAAGTCAGAACAAAAATGATCCATTCATTTAAAAAAGCATGAATTTTAAATGAGACAATTCTTTTGTTCTGGAATTCAGAATCTCCCATACGTATCAATTTGGAATTCTGGTGTAAGAGAACTCAACAAGTCACTATCCCTAGTGAACCTAGGAACCCAGAAACCTACTGATGAAAAAGAAACCTGTTCATGTCTGAAAAAAGAAATGAAGAAAAATGAGCAAACAATTGAAGTAGTCTTCTTTCGTAATTTTATGAATTGAAGATGTATAAAATATTTCAAGAAATGTAAGATCTTGTGTGGACAGAAAATATTTTATATTTTCTTTTTATTAGCATTTATATAATCTGTTTCCAGAAACATATTGCATTCCTACATCTCTATAGTTTGATCCTTTACAAGCCTTATCATTTGTGAATAATCTCTTCTTTATAATTTCCAACATTATTTGTATGTTTGTATGCATTGTTTCCATTATACATTTTAATTTCATTATTGTTCATCCTTAGTACTTACAGCAATTTCTGTTTTTAAAGATATGTGAAGGATTCTTTTCCTGCCTAGGTTCTACAAGGCTCTCTGGTGAGTTTTATTATCTTATTCCAAAGTTCAAGTAGATCAATTAAATCTAGACTATAGTGCTTCTTAAGTCTAAAGGCAAAATTATGACCATTTATTATGACATTGATGTTTTTGCATATCTATCTTTTCTTTCATATTCTTACTGATAACAGCCTAAGAGGCACTTTTCACAATTGCTGCTATCCTTGATTATTGCAGTAGCTTGTTTGTCCTCCCATTCAACCTTCTTGAAAAGGCCTTGAGTTATTTTGCTCAAAATAATTTGATAGCTCCCAATTAATTCTAAAGAGAAATCCAAATCCCTTAATCTGCTCAAAGTCACTAAGTCTAGTAGTCAAAACCAAGAGATTTTCTCACATTACTTTTTCTGCCTTTATTCTATGCGAACCATATGTTTTAACCAAAGTGTACTTTTCCACGTTTCCAGTCATATTGATGCTTTTCTGTGTCTTCAATTTTGCTCATTTTCTTCTTCACAGAAATGTCCATTATTCTCAATATTCTCCCAGGGGGAATCTACCCACTTAAACCCCGTTGAAAACACCATGCTCCTTCAAAAAGTCAAATAGGAAGTGATTTTCTTTCAACTTCAACCTCACTATTATTTACCTCTTGTGTGTTTGTTATAATACCTTCCCTTGCATTGTATGACTCATATTCTTCATTTTACCTCAAACTTTTGAAGCCAGAGACTTGGTTTTGATAATTCAGTGATTTCTAGCAGGATGGCATACTCTTAGAGACCCGTAAGGACCCTATTTAATGTTTAATAAAGACTGGTGACCATAGTCTTCTCTACTTGCTAATAAAGCACATTTTAAAGTTATTCTATAACACTATCTATACAAATGGTTTACTTCATTTGTTAGTAGGATTATAACACAAATTGATTTTAAACCATCATTCAAAATATTATTGTGTACTTCTTTTTAAGAAAAACACTATTAGTGAAAAGAAACACACAAAGATTTCAGACACCTACTCAGACCTCTGAGAGATCTCAGGCAACTTGTAAATATGGGAAAGATACAACTATTAACATGAGGTAGTCTAGACTTTCCTTTAACCTTTGTAGTCCCAAACTTTTTCCCATATTCATGGAATTTGACTTTCTAAAACATGTAAAAACTGACTTTTAGATTTTTTATTCTGCCATACAATATTCAAAATATTGAGACATCCTGAGTTAATCTGAAAATGACTTTATAAAAGATAATTTTTTACGTAAAAGAAGATTAATGTGGAAGACCATAATGACTTTCTAACATTTTAGGTTGTCTTTTTGCAACCATTAATTTATTTTCCTCTTGGGAATAATACTAACTAAATTTTATTACATTCTTATCACTTGCCAGACTTTATTATAAACAATTTGTAAATATTAACTTGCTTCATTAAAAAAACTATGCAGGAGAATTCACATTTATCATGCATAAGTGAAAACCAAGGAACTGAATAACAAACACTTTATCTAAGGCTACATATAAAATAATGGGTAGAAGGAGGATTTGATCCAGGGAGCTCTAGAACTCACAGTACTTAATGACTAATTTATGATGCATTTCAATTTAAGAAATAGTTAATAACTAAAAGCATTATCATAGTTAGAATAGTGAAAAGTACTAACATTCCAGAAATAGGTTTAGACCCTCTCACTGTGGAAAGCACATATCCAAAATGAAATTTGAATATCAATTAGAGAGCTGGAGAAACATAGAACTAAACTGATTGAAATGATGAGTTGTCAAATACAATGCTAGGTGGTAAAAAGTACTCTTATTTCTATTTACGGTATTTTATAGAAACCAATTAAACATTTAGGAGGAGAATTCAGTAAGTAAAGTTATACCTGAGAACCAGGTAGATATAGACAGAATAGGAAATATAAGAGTAACATTACTTTTACAAAGGAAAAACTTCACATTCTATTCAAACAGTATAATAAAGAGAAGCATATAAAAAGACAAAAGCCCTTAAAGTTGAGGACTAAAATTAAAATGATTCATTTTATGTAATGTGTTTTTAATAGCCAAATAAAAATCTAAACATGGACAGGGATTATGAAAAATATAAAATCAAGCACAAAATAATTCTGCTTTCAGATTACTTTCAGTTGACAAGGAGGATAAAATGTGATCATAAATAATTACACTACTGCTTCCTAAGTGATAAAAAGATTTAAAACTATGTTAACAGCAAACCATAGGAATTCAGAGTTCCTGAAACCCTTCATTCCCTTCCATTAAGTTCCACCACTCTCCAAAAAGTAATGTCTTCAAAATCCAATGGGTATTTAACATCAAGGCAGGTCAAACTGTCATAAGAAGCAAGGGTAAGAAGACAAGAAGAAGAACTAAAAGAAAGAAAAGGATGAAAGACAACAAAATAAAGGATTTTGGACTTTTCAAAGATTTATTCCAGAATGCTAAATTTTTCTGCATGAACTAATGGTCCCTGCTCAACATGGATATTCTGTGTAATGAAGATTTTTAAATTATACATTTGGTCTGCAGGAATGGAATTACCATGTACAATTTTTCTGATCAAAATATTTTTCTAAGTCATAATATCACTTTAATGTGAAATATTATTGATAATATTCCAACTCATGTACAAAGGATTGATAGTATGATTATAGTTTATCCAATATTTGTCAGTCTAAAATCAATTATTTTCTACACAGAGATGCTCAAAAAAGGTTAAATTGTCGACAAGACAGCTGTAAAAAAATCATCCAAGAGTAAAAAAAAAAAAAAATTCCAGATAGTAAAATGTTCTAAACGGTATTGGACTAAAAGGAATATATTTATTCCTTCTTAATTTTATTTTAGCTAATTCATAATGAAAGTAGGAAGAAAATTAAAAGTATGAAATTTTGGAAAGAAATTATTATTCTGTACTTTATGTCTAAACCGCTTAAAACCGCAATAGAAAAACACTAAAGATATTTGTGACTACCAGACACTAAACAAAGATGGATAAATTGAGATCTTAAAGTGAATAAAAATAAATATAAGAACAAGATAATATTTAAAATGTGAATTTCAAAGCACAACATATAAAGGTTAAAATTTCAGTGTATAATCACAAAAAATAACTAATGGCTTTGGAAGAATAATACATTTCTACAAAGCTCCCAATGCACTGGATGTCACCCGAGCATTGTTAAGAGAAGACCCATGTAACACAAACTAAAATCAATATTCAATGATAACTGGAGTTTGAGAACAAACCTAACTTGTAGAGAATGGTTAATAATGTATTATAGCACTAATATATTAATTATAAGATTTTTAAAATTAAAACAATGTTTGCATTTTCACCCTAAAATATGCCCCCCAAAAGTGAAATACTTTAAAAGTAATTTTAATTTCCACAAATAGAATTTATAATTTCTAAATATAAATGGACTTACTTTGAGGTCTTGATCGATATTTAAATCTTGCTGTTCACCTACATCCCCTGATCCCAGACAAGGAGGAAGGCTGGGGCTGAAGGCCATGAGGTCGGTCTTGGGCGGACCCTCTCCAGAGCACACCCTCTGCCGCCTCTGCTGCGAGTATGACCAGCTCCCCACCGCGCTGGAGCACACCAGCCTGGGCTTGCCCGGCCCGCACGCGCCCTCTGTGGACGGCGCCGAGCACCGCAGCGCCGTGTACAGCAGCAGCGTGAGCACCAACAGGCTGGACACCGCGCAGATGGCGATGATGAGGTACACGTTGACATCCACCAGCGCTGCCTCGGGGCCCATAGCGCCCGCTGATGCCCTTGAAGAAGCCCTTGGTGCCTGGCCGCCCTCCACCAGCGACACCAGCACGGTGGCCGTGGCGGTCAGCACCGGATCACCGTGGTCTTTCACCAGCACCAGCAGGCGCTGGCGCGGAGCGTCTGCCTCGTCAAAGGCGCGTGTGGTGCTGATCTCGCCCGTGTACAGACCCACGCGGAATGGGCTGCGGGCGCCACTCACTGCTGGTTGCAACTCGTATGAAAGCCACGCGTTGTAGCCAGAGTCGGCGTCCACCGCGCGCACCTTCGCCACCACCTGGCCTGCGCCCACAGATCGCGACACCAGCTCACTCACCGCCTCGCCAGTGCCACCCACTCGAGGCGTCAGCAGCGCTGGTGGGTTGTCGTTCTCATCCAGCACGAACACCTGCAGCGTCACGTTGCTGCCCAGAGGGGGCACGCCCGCGTCGCGCGCGCTCACCTGGAACTGCAGCAGCTCCAGCTCCTCGTGGTCCAGCGGCTGCAGCGCGTACACCTTGCCGCTCTCCGCGTGCACCGACACGTAGCTCGACAGCGCACGCTCGCCCACCCGCCGCTCCACCAGCGAGTAGGACACCAGCGCGTTCTCCTGCGTGTCCGCGTCCCGCGCCGACACCGTGAAGATGTGGCAGCCTGGCGGGTTGTTCTCCTTCACGAACACCGTGTACTCGGGCTGTGGGAACACCGGGGCATTGTCGTTCACGTCGGTCACCTCCACGGAGACGCTGGCGGTGGCCCACAGTGAAGGCGATCCCCCGTCCCGCGCTGTCACTACCAACCCATAAGATGACACACTCTCACGGTCCAGGGGGCTGTCCAGCACCAGAGAATAGTAATTCTTGAAGGTGGACACCAGCTTGAAAGGGACGTGAGGCGTCAGGGAGCACGTAACCTGCCCGTTGGCACCTGAGTCAAGGTCGTTCACCCTAATTAGGGCAATGACAGTACCGAATTGAGCATCCTCTCGGACAGGCAAGGATAAGGAAGTCAATGCAATCTCAGGGGCGTTATCATTTTTATCCAAAACTCTCACTAAAACAGTGCAATGACCTGCCATTGGAGGGTGACCTTTGTCCGTCGCGTCAATGCGGATTTTGTATAAATTTACTTGTTCAAAATCCAAATTACCTTGAACTACTATTTCTCCAGTATTTGGATCTATGCTAAACTGGTCAGTAACCATGGTTGAAACAAGGCTGTTAAAAGAGTACAAAATTGCTGCATTCTCTCCTTCATCCCGATCAGAAGCATTCAATCTGATAACTGTTGTTCCGTTGTCCGAGTTTTCAAATATTCTTATTTCATATTCAGACTGTTCGAAAGTGGGAGCATTATCGTTCACATCCAGCACGGTGACCAGCAGCTGAACAGTGCCGGTGAGCTCTGGTTTGCCTCCATCAGTGGCTGTCAGGAATAAGTTGTGTGCCGAAGCGTCCTCTCTGTCCAAGGGTTTCCTTAACACAAGCTCAACCAATTTATTTTCGTGGTTCTTTGAATTCACATCTAGCGTGAAGTAATCATTAGAGCTAAGCTTATAGGTTAAAACGCAGTTAGCTCCAATATCTGCATCGGACGCGCCCTCTAGCGGAAACCGTGAGTCTGGCATTCTGGATTCTGAAACAAACAGCTTTTGTTCTTTTAATGGGAACACCGGCGGGTTGTCATTAATGTCCTTCACCTCCACCTCCACATGAAACACTTGCATCGGCCTGTCCACGATCACCTCCAGGTGGATGCTGCACTCCGCGCTCCGCCCGCACAGCTCCTCCCGGTCGATCCGAGAATTCACAAACAAAATGCCATTCTGCAGATTTACCTCCAGAAGGTTCCCGCGGTCCTTGGACGCCACCCGGAACAGGCGCGGCACCAGCTCCGCCAGCTCCAGTCCCAGATCCAGGGCGATGCGGCCCACAAAAGTGCCGTGTTTGGCCTCCTCGGGAACCGAGTAGTGGAGCTGGCCGCTCCCCGCCTCCCAGGCTGCGAGGATCAGAAGAGAGAGCAGCAGGCGCCGGGATCCCGGGTTTCCTTGCCAGAAATACACCATGATAAGTACTAGTTTCCTATCAGAAAATCTTGTCTTATTTTAAGATGGACTATTGTATTTTCTGGAGTCTATTAATCCAATTCTGCGGCATCTGCCATTGTTCAGCTTTTAGAGACAGATACTGCCAGAGGAACGACTTTGGGTCTTGGCTAGCCAGAACTTCTTGGTAGACAGCGACATCATGTGGCTTTAAAAGGTAATGATTACCTGAATTACCTCCGCAATATTTAGGTAGCTATATTTTCTTGCCCTTTATCATACTTTACTAGAACATCCTTAACTTTATCAAGTGCAGAGGCATTTATACCATCTGGCTTCTTACAATAATTTAGTTTCAGCTAGTGATCTTTCTTCATAATGAAAGGAGTTTCTTCCCGGTATTTTTAAAATTGGTATCAATTAGTAATAAATTTAAATGTGATCTAGATACGTCATGATTATCAGAAGTGTAGACTATCTCTCATACTTTTATGTGGAAGGAATGTGGTAATATTTATCTGGTCACAGGAAACGGTGGTATGTATTACTCTTAGCTGAGCATATAATTATACCTTTTCTATATTTTATCTTCTTGTGGATTATTGTTAAATTTCTGATTTTCTTTATTCAATGAGTGTCAAATTTCCTACACTGTTTTATTTACTAATGTAAGAAAAATCTAAAGCATATTCTTTACAATATTTCTTGATATCTCTGCAGCTAATTAAAATAGGCCTCTCACTTAAAATCCTTTCCTTCATAGATTTCTCTGTCACAACAAATCCTAGCAGGATTTCTACCGTTGAATTCTCTGTTGTTTCTTCTTCTTACTGCTGCTCCAAAATACGAATATTTTCTGAAGTTATATCTTTAGCTGTCTTATTTTTCCCATATTTTTCTTTAAGTGTTTCTATTAATATTTCCATGCCTTCAAACTAGCTTATTATTTGAAGTATTCTTAAATCTATATCTAAAAACACCTACTTTCATTTTCTACATCATTGGTACCCAACTTTTTTGGCACCAGGGACAGGTTTCATGGAAGACAATTTTTCCACATACAGAGGACGGGGCAGGGAAGCAGAGCTCAGGCGGTGATTGGAGCAATAGGAAGTGGGGAGCGGCTGTAAATGCGGATGAAGCTTGGCTTGCTCACTAGCCTGCCCGCCATTCACCTCTTGCTGTGCGCCTCCCACCCCAAGTTTCATGGAAAACAATTTTCCCAAGGACTGGGGTTGGGTGTGGTGGGTGGTGGAGCTCTGTGGCCTGGTCCCTAATGGGCCACCCCAGGGGATTAGGTACTGCAGTTCTACATGACATTTTTACCAGTATACCCTAACATCACCTAGAAAACAAGTTGATGAAAATCAAAAGAATATCTAATCAATAATAACCCAAAATCTAAATCTTAAAAAAAATCACAATTTTTATAGCATGGCCATTCTCCAAATGGACATGTACATATTTTATGACTCTTTTTCCCTTGCTTATCATACTTAAAGTTTGTGTACATCCAGTTCTCCTTTCGTATATCATAATTTTTGTCTTTATGAGTACTGCTTTCATTATATTACATTAAAATCTGTTCTGAGTTTGCCTTTCTATTGATCAATTGTCAAGATGTTAGATTCACATCTAGGAGATATATACGTGACCATGAGCCAATCCTCTCAGCGTGATCACTAACCACTTTCCAGTATGCATTATATTTTACAGAAAAGATATTGTCTCTTCCTCAACACACACTTTGTTCAAAGTTTTTCTTCTATTATTTAATCTGTATCTGTCAAAATCCTGTCCACCCTTCAAAGTCCACCTCAAAAGTAAATTCTCCATGAATTCATCATGAATGCCTACATTGTAGGTAATTAAGAGCTCCTTTGAATTTCTACAAAATCTTTACAAAAAACCAAGTAAAATAGAAAAGATGAATAAAAGCATTTTCTAGGAAACTAATGTCCTCACATTATGTACTCAAAGACTATCTCTATAGTTGATCCTAAACAATAGCAAAATTTTTGCAAAGAAAATAGCATTACTCAATACCTCTGTGAAGATGTTTTACCAACAAGAAAAAAATTCCATAGCCATGCCATAAGTCAAAGCATTTGAACATCTGAAAAATAATTGAGCTTTTTACAAAAAGTAATGATGGTTGATGAATACAGATTGGGGGACTGAGGAGAATCCTCTATCAACTTCTAGCATTTCCCAAGATAAGTAGGACTTTTTAAATTTCTTAATTACATGCTAGGAAGATTTTTTGAAAAATATATGCATGTAAACATAAAAGAGAAATAAGTAAAGCAATAAAAACAGAATTACAATTACCATAATTGAAAGTCTAGAATATTTGTAGATTTTTTCTCCCAAAACTGAGTATTATCTCAACAGAAGCAGCAAATTTGTTCCCTTTATGGTGAATGTGAATTTGCTGCTCGATGGTAAATAATTCTGTTGCTTATTGAACAAGTTCTTGAGTTTGTATACCTCTAACTTTATTCACATTGGAAACAAAAAAGCAAGATATCCAAAAATGACTTCCTAAAGTATATTCGGATTTTATCAACTGTGAAACTTGACAATCATTTCTAAAGAACCTAATTATTTGTAAATTTTAAAAAGGAGTTTGGAAAATTAAGTCATTATTTTATTAATGCCATAAAAGAGAACTGGATGAATAAATCATGATGTATCTATATAATAAAATAAGATGCAGATATAAAAGACTGAAAAAAAATCAAATAAATTAAAAAATGAGGACACACTTATGAAATAATAAGACACAAAAAGCAATATATAAAGTGGAAAAATGAAAAGTGCAGAAGAGTAGATTTACAGTGCAATCACTTGTTTTTTTTAACAAAGAAAGACAGGGCCCAGCAAGGTGGCTCACTATGGATCATCCATAATCCTAGTACTTTGAGGGGCCAACACAGAATGATTTCTTGGGGCCAGAATATCTTGATACCAGTCTGGGCAACATAGCAAGACCCTGTCTCTACAAAAAATAAAAATAAAAAGTTAGCCAGCTGTGGTGACTCGCACCTGTAGCCCTAGCTAATCTGGACACTGAGCCAAGAAGATTGTTTGGGCCCAGGAGTTTGAGGTTGCAGGGAGCTATGTTTGCACCACTGCACTCTGGCCCCATTGACAGAACTAGATCTTGTCTCAAATAAATAAATAAGAAAAAGAAAGGTACATTGTAAACACACACACACATATACATGACCTTGTAGTATACAAAAGAAACGGAAATTGCTTCAGGAATTTAGAAAGGTAAAGTGAATGGTTGAGGGTTGGAGGTAGCAAGGAGACTTTTCACTATATACTAGATTTCATTCTTTGAAATTTTGAAGGTGAACACATTACCTATACAAACAAGGAACACAATAAAAAAAAACTATTGAACTGTAATTTAAACTGTATTGTTGACTAGTGAATATTAATTCATCATGACCATGGCAAATCCAATTCAACAAAGTTTTAAAAAGTCAGTACTACACAAATATGATGAAGAAGAGAAGATAAATTAGTGTAAGAAGAAATTAAAATAATTAAAGTACTACACTAAACATAAATGGGCAAAATTAAGCAGATGATGTTAAAACATTTGTAAGTTTCATAAAATTAGGACAATATATAGAATAAATGTTAGGTCAAAATATATCTCAAAATTTTTTTACTGTAACATTTATGAAGATTGACTAGCAAAGTATGGACTTGTAAACTTTGGATTTTGGAAATACACTATAAAATAGAAAGATGAATCCATAATTTCAACTAGCAAAATCTTCCTCCACAAATAGAAAATGAGCAACATAGGTCACAGATTTTAATCTACCGGATTACATGCCCCCAAAGCAAAAGTACATATTAAACATGAATATAATTCTGAATAGTTAATTAGAACAAACACAGCACAACACTTAAAATGTATATATAAAAGTATGAACTAAAAATGAAAAGAAAAAATTACATATGGAATATTTAAATAGAAAAGCTAAAATAATTATTTTTAAATTGTTGAAAACAAGATTACTGTGACTCACGTTGTCCGTAGAAGTGGGACCCTGAGGAAGGCTGGGGCTGAAGGCCATGAGGTCGGTCTTGGGTGGACCCTCTCCAGAGCACACCCTCTGCCGCCTCTGCTGCGAGTATGACCAGCTCCCCAACGCACTGGAGCACACCAGCCTGGGCTTGCCCGGCCCGCACGCGCCCTCGCTGGGTGGCGCCGAGCACCGCAGCGCCGTGTACAGCAGCAGCGTGAGCACCAGCAGGCTGGACACCGCGCAGATGGCGATGATGAGGTACACGTTGACATCCATAAGTGCTGCCTCCTGTGCCACCCCGCCCTCGAATGCCCGCGAAGAGGCCTTTGCCGTCTAGCCGCTCTCCACCAGAGACACCAACACGGTGGCTGTGGCCGTCAGCGCTGGCTCCCCGTGATCCTTCACCAGCACCAATAGATGCTGGCGTGAAGCGTCTGCTTCGTCCAGGACGCATGTCGTGCTGATTTCACCGGTGTACAACCCCACGCGGAACGGGTTGCGGGAGCTACCCGCCGCTGGCTGCAGATCGTAGGAAAGCCAAGCGTTGTAGCCAGAGTCAGCGTCCACCGCGCCCACCTTTGCCACCACGTGGCCTGTCCCTACAGATCCCGGCACCAGTTCATTCACTAGGCCAACACCGCTGTCACCCCGCGGCACCAGCAGCTCTGGAGCATTGTCGTTCTCATCCAGCACAAACACCTGCAGCGTCACGTTGCTGCCCAGAGGGGGCACGCCCGCGTCGCGCGCGCTCACCTGGAACTGCAGCAGCTCCAGCTCCTCGTGGTCCAGCGGCTGCAGCGCGTACACCTTGCCGCTCTCCGCGTGCACCGACACGTAGCTCGACAGCGCACGCTCGCCCACCCGCCGCTCCACCAGCGAGTAGGACACCAGCGCGTTCTCCTGCGTGTCCGCATCCCGCGCCGACACCGTGAAGATGTGGCAGCCTGGCGGGTTGTTCTCCTTCACGAACACCGTGTACTCGGGCTGCGGGAAGGCCGGTGCGTTGTCGTTCACGTCGGCCACCTCCACGGACACGGTGGCTGTGGCCCACAGTGAAGGCGAGCCACCGTCCCGCGCTGTCACCACCACCTTATAGATTGACTGGCTCTCGCGGTCCAGGACGCCGTCCAACACCAAAGAATAGTAATTCTTGAAGGTGGACACCAGTTTGAAGGGGACGTGGGGTGTCAAGGAGCAGGTCACCTGCCCATGGACACCTGAGTCAAGGTCGGACACCCTGATGAGAGAGATAACTGTGCTGAGTGGAGCATCTTCTCTGATGGGCAAAGACAGGGAAGTGATTGCCAGTTCTGGAACATTATCATTTACGTCCAGCACTTTTACCAAAACCTTGCAGTGATTTGACATCGGAGGGCTTCCTTTATCAACTGCCTTTACCTGAATTTCGTAGGATTTTGTTTCTTCATAATCCAGTTTATCAATTAGTCTAATTTCTCTTGAGCTGGAATCAACTTTGAATTTTTCCTGAACGTTAGGAGAAATATCACTATCAAAGGAAAAAATAACTTCACCATTTACACCTTCATCAGCGTCAGAAGCCTTTAATGTGGTCACTAAGGTTCCATTTGCTGTAGTCTCTAATAAGTAGACTCTGTACACGGCTTGGTCAAACAGTGGGGTGTTATCATTAACGTCCAGCACAGTGATTAGCAGCTGAACTGTACCTTCCAGCTCTGGTTTGCCCCCGTCAGTGGCTGTCAATAATAAATGAAGTTCTGACGTTTCTTCTCTATCCAAAGATTTCCTCAATTCGAGCGAAAGAGATTTACTCAGTTCATCACTTGCCTGTACATCCAAAGAGAAATAATCACTAGGGCTGAGGGTGTACGTTAGAAGAGCGTTGGCACCAATGTCTGCATCAGCAGCGCCCTCTATCGGAAAACGCGAACCCAAGAGTCTAGATTCAGGAATAAATATCTTTTGTTCTCTTTCTCTGAACACCGGCGGGTTGTCATTAATGTCCTTCACCTCCACCTCCACATGAAACACCTGCAGCGGCCTGTCCACGATCACCTCCAGGTGGATGCTGCACTCCGCGCTCCGTCCGCACAGCTCCTCCCTGTCGATCCGAGAATTCACAAACAAAATGCCATTCTGCAGATTTACCTCCAGAAGGTCCCCGAGGTCCTTGGACGCCAGCCGGAACAGGCGCGGCACCAGCTCCGCCAGCTCCAGCCCCAGGTGCTGCGCGATTCGGCCCACGAAGGTGCCGTGTTTGGCCTCCTCTGGGATCGAATAGTGGAGCTGGCCGCTCCTAGTTCCCCAAGCTGCGAGGAGCAGAAGCGAGATCAATAAACACCGGGCTCCTGGGCCTCCTCGCATGGATAACAGCATTGCAAAAGCACTACACCTTTCGTACTGCTCTCGCCTTACTTCAGAATAATGATTTTTTACTTAATATTTTCAATCATTTATCTCCTTACTGTTTTTGTTTTCTCTCAGGCAGTGACAAAATGGAGCTTCCTCCTTTATTTTTAGTGATTGGTACTATTTCCATTTGACAAGACTTTGTGGTATACAGCAACATCATGTGGCTAATGTAAATTTTAGACCCACACATTGATTTTCAAAATACAGTCTATATTCATTTGCAATTTGCTCAATGCAATCATTTTCAATTTTATGTCCTTTAAAGACCCTGGACATTACAAATCTCATTTGAGAGTATGTAATCCAGTATTTTCCTTTAGCTATTATCACAAAGATATTACAACTGAATTTCAGGAAATTCAGGATACTCTTAAATAACTTCTTATTACATCATTTTATTCAAAATGATTTATTAACTCATAATTTTATTATTAATACTTGTAATTGAATGCTAGAGTCTTAAAAGACTACAATTGGACTACTAAGGTTTGCGTTATTCTAGGATAGTTTGGGTGTTTATTTTTTAAATGATATATATACATACACACGTAGTCACACGTACATATGGTGAGTGACAAAGCCAAAAAAGTACTCAAAAAAATAATGAGTAAAATGTTCCCAAATTTGGAAAACAACATAGAGAAGTGAATGAACCCATAGAATCCACACTAAGACACATTATAAGGCAAACTTCCAAAAATTAAAGTAAAAAAATCTTGGGAACACAAGGGTGAAAGGATACCTTACCTATATAGGAACAACAATTCTACTTATAGTGGATTTCCCATGAGAAACTATAAAGGCCAGAAAGAAGCAGCACAATATTCCTAAAGTTCTGAATGAAAAGAAATGTCAACCGAGAATCCTAGATCCAGCAAAAATATCCTTTCAAAATTAAAAAGGAATCAAAAAGTAAAAAAGATAAATTATATCAAATTGGCAAAAACAAAACCAAAATGAAAGAAGAATCAATACATTTTTATATGAAGGAAAATTAAAAGAATTTGTTGCCAGCAGACCTACACTAAAAGAATTACTAAACTTTCTCTAACCAGAAAGAAGTTATGAAAGAAGAAATCTTGGAATATCAAGAAGGAAAAAAGAACACAGCATAAATATGGATAAATACAATAGAACTTTCTTCTCAAGACTTTTCTAAATTATGTTTGACGGTTGAAGTAAAAATTTTAACACTGTTTCATGTGGCTCTAAATGAAAGTAGAGGAAATATTTAAGATAATTATACTGAAAACATGGGAGGGTCGAGGAATATAAAGTAGTTAAATGTTCATAGTTCACTTGAACTAGTAAAATGATGACACCTGTAGACTGCTAAGATGTATATATAGTATAATAACCACTAAAAGCTATACAAAGAGTTAAACTAAAAAATACTACAGGTAAAATACAATTCTAAAATATGTCCAAGTAACTTAAAGAAAGGCAGAGAAAAGAAAATAAAAACAAAAGAACAAAGAAAACAAAAATAAAATTACATATGTAAGCCCAAACATATCAATAATTACATTGGATATGAAAGGTGAAAAATATGACAATTAAAAGACAGATTGACAAAGTGAATTTAAAAACATGATCCAATTACATGCTATCTACAAGAATCTCACTTCAAATATAACTACATAGGGAAGTTGAAATAAAAAGATTTAGAAAATATAATGTAACCATTGATCAAAGGAAGGCAGAAATATCAGAGTTCAGAGCAAAGAAAATTACTGGGACAGAAATGAAAATCATAAACAATAAGAGGTCAATCCACCAAGAAGACATAGCGTGCATGTGCTGAACAACAGAGATGCAAAATATGTGAAGCAAAACCTCATAGAACTGAAAAGAGAAATAGACAAATCCACAATTACTATTGGGGATTTCAACACTCCTCTCTAAACAATTGAGAGAATAACAAAGAGAAAATCATCAAGAATATAGAACTCAGCAGGATCACTAATCAACAGGAACTAATTGACATGTATAGAACACACCACTCAATGATAGCAGAATACACATTCTCGCAAGTGCTCATAGAACATGTTTTAAAATAGGTCATACTCTGGATCATAAAACAAACCTCAATAAATGTGAAAGGCATGAAATCATACAGTGTGTTCTGTGACCACAATGGAATCAAATTATAAATCAATAACAGAAAGATAAATGGAAATTCTCCAAACACTTGGAAGCTAAACAACACACCTCTAAATAATCAATGGGTCAAAGAGGACATCTAAAGAAAATTTAAAAATACATTGAACTGAATAAAATATTTAAAAATTTAAGGAATAATTACTACCAATTCCGCAAATCTCTCCCAGAAAAAAGGTAGGCAACCTACTTAAGTAGAAGGTAACACTTCCCAATTCATGCTATGAAGATAGTACACTCTGATACCAAAACCAGACAATGACAGTACAAAAAGAAAATAGAATGATAACTCTCATGAATACAGATTTTTAAATTATTTTCAAAATATTAGCAAATAAAATTTTATAATAAATAAAAAAAGTTATATACCATGGCCAAGCGGAGTTTATTCTAGGTATTCAACATTTGAAAATCAATCATTGTAACTGACCATATTGATGGGTTAAGGAAGAAAAGTCATATGA
This sequence comes from Eulemur rufifrons, assembly GCF_041146395.1. Taxonomy (NCBI): domain Eukaryota; kingdom Metazoa; phylum Chordata; class Mammalia; order Primates; family Lemuridae; genus Eulemur; species Eulemur rufifrons. Next base: position 7,240,688 of record NC_090992.1, on the reverse strand, counting down.
TCATATCAAACTATATAGGAAAAACATTTGACGAGATTCAATACCAATTCATGGTTAGAAAAAAAACTCTCAGAAAAATAGCAGTAGCAGTAGCGGAGAATTTCCTCACTTGATAAAAATCATCTATGAAAAACCTACAGACAACTTTATACTTAATTGTGAAGGACTGAATGCTTTCACCCCAAGATTAAGAAGAAGGCAAAGATATTTGTTATCACTGCTCTTATTCTACATAGTACTAGAAGTTCTACTCTGTACAATAAGACAAGAAAAGGAAATAAGAAGAATAAAGATAAGAAAGAAAGAAAGAAATTTGTCCCTATTTGTGAAATACACAGTGGGTACGTTAAAATCCCAAGAAATGGACAAAAAAAAAAACCTCCTAGAATAAGCAAATTGAGCCAGGTTACAAAAAATAAGATCAACATACAAAAATAAACTCGATCTCCATATACTAACAATGAACAAATGGATACCAAAATTTAAAATAGAATACCATTTACATTAACTCAAGAAAACATATTTAGGTGTAAGTGTAACAAAACATGTACAGGACTTGTATTCTGAAAACTACACCATATTGATGAAAGAAATTTTTTTTAGTCTAAGTAATTGGAAAGATATACTGTATTCATGAATTGAGAGACTCACCAAGTCATGGGGAGATGTCAACTTTTCGTGAATTAAAGTATAGATTTAACACAATTCCTGTCAAAATGCCAGCAAGATTTTTTGTAGTTATAGATGAGATTATTGTACAATTTTTATGGAAAATCAAAAGAACTAGAATACTAAAACAATTTTGAAAAACAAGAAAAAAGTAGGAGAAATTAGTATACCCTATTTTAAGATTTTATTAAATAGCTATGGTAACTAAGACTGTTATTGGTAGATTGATAGACATGTAGATCAATAGAATAAAATAAAGAACCTGAAAATAGACCCATGAAAATGTGCCCACCTGAATTTTGGCAAAGGTGCAAAAGCAATTAACTGCAGAAAAGACACCCTTTCAAGAAATGGTGTTGGAACAATTGGACATCCATAGGCAAAAGAATAAATAAACTTTGACCTAAGTCTCACATCTTATTCTAAATTAACTCAAAATGTATCACAAACTTAAAAGTAATACATAACACTGTAAAATTTTTAGAAGACAACATTGTAGAAAATCTTCAGGACCTAAGGCTAGGCAAAGAGTTCTTAGACATGACACCAAAAGCATAATCTGTAAAAGGAAAAATTAATAAATTGGAATTCATAAACATTTTAAAATTTCTACTCTATTAAAAACACATCAAGAGGTTGATAAGAAAAGGTAAAAATTTTGATAAAATGTTTACAAGCACATATTTGACAAAAAACTTGTATCCACAATATATAAAGAACACTCAAGACTCAACAGTAAAAAAGCAAATAGCCCAATTAGAACCTTGGTAAAAAACATGAAGAGACATTTCACCAAAGAAAATATGCAGATGGCAGAGAAACACATGAAAATACTTTTAATGTCAGTAATTAGTGGGGACACAAATTAAACTTACAGTGAGATATCATTATACACCTATCAGAAGGACTAAAATAAAAAATGATAGAAACACCAAATGTTAGAGAAAATTCAGAGAAACTGGATTACTCATACATTGCTGATGAGAATGTAAAATACTACAGCCACTCTGGAAAACAGTATTGCAATTTCTAAAAACAAACAACTAACTACACATGGACCTGTCATATGATATAGTAATTGCACTCCTGGGCCCTTACCCCCAGCAAAATGAGAACTTACATTGACACAAAACTTTTACACAAATGTTGATAGAAGATTTATTCATAATATTACAAATGAAAACATCCCAGATGTCCTTCAATGAGTGAATGGTAAATAAACAGTAGAACATCCATATAATGGAATTCTATTCAGTAATAAATAGGAAGAAATTTTTGATATATACAACAACCTGGATGAATTTTCAGAGAAGTATGTTAAGTGAAAAAACTAATCCCAAAAGTTTACATATTATATTACTTGATTTATATATCATTCTTGAAACAACAACATTCTAGGAATGGACAACTGCTTAGTGGTTGCAGGAGTTAAAAAAGAGGTGGGCATGGGAGGAAAGTGGGTGTTGGTATAAAAGGGCAAGAAGAGTGATCCTTGTGGTGACAGAAATGTTCTATATCTTGATTGCATCAATGTCAGTATTTTACATGTGATATTGTACTATAGTTTTGCAAGATGTTACCATTGAGGGAAATTGGGTACAGGGTACAGGAGATTATTATTTCTTATAACTACATGTGAGTCTATAATTACCTCAAATAAAAAGTTTGATTATAAAATGAGCAGTGAATTCAGCAAAATTATGAACTAGGAAGCTCCAAGCTCTTGTTTCCCCACAGAAGCATAAAAAAGCAGAAGTAGTCTGAATCAACTTTGTAGGCGCTCTGGGAAACAGATTTCCAACAACCAAGCAAATGTCCAATCAAGAAAAAAAAATCTTCAAAATTGTAGGAAAGTTTTCATGTATTTTTACTCATCCTTGCCCCACCCTTTCCCTAACACAGCAACAAACGTGGTCTTGAATAGGTGACAGCCCAGGTCAGAGTTCCCTCCTTGGAAAGAGGGAGCAGAGCAGACCTTATTTGCAAATTTTTTGGTTTGTGTGTTCTAACCTGTCTATGTGACACCTGAAGTAATGAAGCAAGGTACTTGTTTGTATGTGTAACTCAAAGTGCAGGTGAAAAATGTGGTGGACTTCTATCCTTTGGATGTCCATCTCCTCCAAACTTCATGTTGAAATTTGATCCCTAATGTGACAATGTTGGGAGGTGGGGCCTAGTGGAAGATGTTTGGGTCAGGGGGAAAGATCCCTCATGAATAGATTAAAACTTTCTCCAGGGTTAGTAGTTATTCCTCCATTAGCTCCCACAAAAAATAGATCTTTAAAAAAGCCTGGCATACACTCAATCCCCCTGCTTCCTCTGCCATCCCATTGTCGCATTCAAAGAACTTCTCACCAATATAAATACCCTGCCTGCTCTCAAGTGACTTGTCAATGCACACTAATGGTTTTCTCACTTTTCTCCATGTATAGAGTTTTTGAAAACATATTCTAATGTTAAGTAAATTTTCCAAACACCATAAAGGCTTTATTGCATTTCTTATATTTATAGAGTCTCACCAGTATGAATTCTCTAATATATAGTAATGATAAAATTATGTCTAACCATCTTCCTATATTTCTTTCATTCATCAAGTTTCTCACTAGTATGATTCTCTGATATTGAGCAACTTGTCTACACACAAGAGAGGTTTTCCCAGGATCCTTAAATTTATAAAGTTTATTACCAGTATGATCTGATTTTCTGAAGAACTCAATTAGGTTTAAAGACATTTTTATGTTCCCTACATTCATGAAATTTCTCACTTGCATGAATACTCTAATGTTGAGCAAGTTGTCCAAATACAAGGAAGGCTTTATTGCATTTCTTATATTCATAAATCTTCTTAACAGTATGAGTTCTCTAATATATATTAAGAACTGAATTCTAAACATCCTTCCACATTTCTTATATTCATCAGGTCTTTCACCAGTATGAATTCTCTGATATTGACTAACTTATTCACACACAATAAAGGTTTCCCACATTCCTAACATTCATAAAGTTAATAAACAATGTGAACTCTTATTTGCAGAACAAAGCCAATTAGTTCTAAATACCTTCCCATATAACTTACATTCATAGGATTTCTTACTAGTATGAATTCTCCACTGTTAACAAAATTGTCCACACAAATAACAGCTTTTTCACATTCTTAACATTCATAAAGTTTCTCATCACTGTAAATTCGCTATGGTGTGGTAAGGACTAAATTGAATGGAAATGTCTTCTGACATTCCTTACATTCAGTGTTTTTCACAGTATGAGTTCTCTCTGACATTCAGTAAATTTATATATATATTACTGAAGGTCGTCCCACATTCTTTGTGATCAAACCATTTTTAATCAGAACAAATTTTCTCAGAATTTGAAAATGGATTCATTTATGATATTACTTAAAGTTTCTATCTCTTATAAGTTATGTGGTATATGATAAGAAAATGTCTATAAGTGGCCACTATTGCAGATAATAATTTAAGAAAAATACTCCTTCTCAAACTTGCTGCCACATTTTCAGTCATTTCTAAAAATAGAGGCCTCAAGGTCAAGCTTATTAGTTTGTAATTTGCTTCCTTAATCGTTCAATCACATATTTAGTAATGGTGCTACAGAATTGTGAGTCCAAAAGATGTCGTAATGGAAAATGATCCAGAAATAGATTGGCATATCTGTAATTGCAGTCTCAGAAAAAAAATAGTATTACTAATAACATAGTTTTGTTCAGCTTATTATTTAAGACCTTCCAATAATGTTTTAGACCCATAATTTTCTTTTTCTTTTTTTTTTTTTTTTTTTTGAGACAGAGTCTCACTCTGTTACCTGGGCTAGAGTGAGTGCTGTGGCGTCAGCCTAGCTCACAGCAACCTCAAACTCCTGAGCTCAAGCGATCCTCCTGTCTCAGCCTCCCGAGTAGCTGGGACTACAGGCATGCACCACCATGCCCGGCTAATTTTTTCTATATATTTTTAGCTGTCCATATAATTTCTTTCTATTTTTAGTAGAGATGGGGTCTCGCTCTTGCTCAGGCTGGTCTCGAACTCCTGAGCTCAAACGATCCGCCCACCTCGGCCTCCCAGAGTGCTAGGATTACAGGCGTGAGCCACCGCGCCCGGCCTAGACCCATAATTTTCTATATGAATCTTCTTCCAATTAAAAATACCTGCAGGCCGGGTGCGGTGGCTCACGCCTGTAATCCTAGCACTCTGGGAGGCCGAGGCGGGTGGATCGCTCAAGGTCAGGAGTTCGAGACCAGCCTGAGCAAGAGCGAGACCCCGTCTCTACTAAAAATAGAAAGAAATTATCTGGCCAACTAAAATATATATAGAAAAAATTAGCCGGGCATGGTGGCGCATGCCTGTAGTCCCAGCTACTCGGGAGGCTGAGGCAGTAGGATCGCTTAAGCCCAGGAGTTTGAGGTTGCTGTGAGCTAGGCTGATGCCATGGCACTCACTCTAGCCCGGGCAACAAAGTGACACTCTGTCTCCAAAAAAAAAAAAAAAAAAATACCTGCAATTGGGCTGGGTGTGGGGGCTCATGCTGGGTGTGTAGACCGAGGTGGATGATTCATTGAGACCAGGAGTTTGAGACTAGCCTGTGCAAGAAAGTGAGACCACATTACTACACATAATTTAAAAAAAGAAAAAAACAAAATAGCTGGGCATGGTGGTGCATGCCTGTAGTCTCAGCTACTCAGGAAGCTGAGGCAGGAGGATCACTTGAGCCCAGGAGCTTGAGGCTACAGTGAGCAATGATAATGCCACTGCACTCTAGCCTGGGTGACAGGGTCAGATGTTGTCTCTTAAAAATATAGCCACAATTATTTTTTCCTGGAACTGAACATTGACTAGATTGACTATGTAAAAACTAAAAGATAAAAATGAAATAATGCAGAAAAGCATTTGTATTAATTTCATAGGGATGTTGTAATTAATTACCACATGGTGACTTAAAACAACAAGTTTATTCTTTCACAGTCATAGAGGCCAAATATCTTAGATCAAGGTATCTGTAGGGTTACAATCCCTCTAAAATTCTAAGCATGATTGTTCCCTACCTATTCCAGCTGCTGGTAGCTGTTGGCACTCCTTGTGGCCGTATCACTCCAATCTGTGCTTCTACATTCACATGGTTCCCTCCTCTTCTCTGTGTGTTTTTCTCTCTCTTATAAGGACACATGTCATTGGATTTAGTGCCCACTCTGATAACCACAAATGATCTCATCTTACTGTCGTAACTTAATTACATTTGTAGGGACCTTTTTTTCCAAATTAGGTAACATGAACAAGGTCGAGATATTAGGACATGGACATACCTTTTTCAGTTGTGTCATTCAAACAACTAAAACATTCAATAAAGTTCAGCACATAATTCTGATTAAAAACAACTCTGGAAAATTCCTTTACTTGGCAAAATTATACATTTAAAACCTACAGTACACATTAACTTGATACAGAAATTTTCAACACATTACCTTTAAGACTGAAAATAAGATAAGGATGCCAACCATCACCTCTACTATTTAATATGGTAATGTAGGCCCTAACCCCAATACTATTAGGAAAGAAAAAATAGAAAAAGGTAGGGATGTCACTATCATCATTTACTATTGATGCAATAATTTACTTAAGAATATCAACATAAGCAATGGTCCGGGTGTGGTGGCTCATGCCTGTAATCCTGGCACTCTGGGAGGCCGAGGCAGGAGGATGGCTTGAGGTCAGGAGTTTGAGACCAGCCTGAGCAAGAGCGAGATTCTGTCTCTGAAAAAAAAATAGAAAAATCAGTCAGGCGTGATAGCTCGCATCTGTAGTCCCAGCTACTCCAGAGGCTGAGGCAGGAGGATCACTTTGCCCTTCTGCCATGTGAGGATATGGAATTTCTTTCTTATGCTTTTTCCACCATGTGAGCACATCATGAGACGATGCCTTGACCAGACACCGAATCTTCTGTTGCCATGATCTTGAACTTTCCAGCCTCCAGAACTGTGAGAAATAAATTTCTGTTTTTTATAAATTACCCAGTCTAAGGTATTTTGATGTAGCATGGATTAAAACAAAGAACAAATAAGAATGTTTTCATAATAATCTAATAAATAATCTGTCCTTTATCTATTGATTTGTGGTATCATTTTATTTAATTAGTTTAGTAACAGGGTCTCACTCTGTCATGCAAGCTGGAGTACAGTGGCATAATCATAGCTCACTACATCCTCAAATTCTTGGGCTCAAATGATCCTCCTGCCTCATCTCTGGGGTAGCTGGGACTATAGGCACATGCCACTACACCTGGCTAATTCTTAAAATTTTTTTGTAGATATGGGGTCTTGCAATGTTGCCCAGGCTGTTTTTGAATGTCTGGCCTCAAGTCATTGCCCCATTTTGGCCTCCCAAAGTTCTGGGTTTATATATCTAAGCCGCCACACCCAGCCCAAGAAAGGACTTTTTAAATGAAACTTCAATTGTAAGTCCAAAGCAAACACATAAATTTCATTACAATTATTATATAGTCAATAGTATGTATTAAACAATTATTGTATGTTCAGGATTAAAAGTGTACCTTAATAATATTAATACATATAGATTATACATACCACTTTATACATTTCCCCATTTTAATCAAGATCTTACTCTGAAAGTATCACTGATTAACCATTTTTTTCGAGACACAGTATCACTCTGTCATCCAGGCTGAAGTGCAATGGTATGATCATACTTTACTGTAATCTTGAACTTCTGGGCTCAAGTGGTCCTCTTGCCTCAGCTTACCAAGCACTAAGGACTACAGGCATCACCAGGCCCAGCTAATTTTTTTTTATTTTAAGGGGTGGTCTCACTATGTTGCCCAAGCTTGTTTTGAACTCCTGGCCTCAACTGATCCTCCTGTCTCAACATCTCAAAATGCTGGGATATGGGTGTGAGCCACTGTGGCTGGCCTGATCAACCATTTTTGAAGTCACATTTAATTGGCCCTTGGTGCCAGGATGTACCTATCCCAGTTGGTCTGGTCCCTTGTTGTAGGGAATGAATAGGAGTAGATATCAGGGACCTGGACCATATTTGAGCAACAAAGAGGCCAGGGAGAAAAGTGCCTTCAGGGCAGGTCCATCCAGAATTCAACATGGAGTTTTATTTTATCAAGCTCATAAGCATTAGTAATCTCCTCTAAGTGTTGGGTTAACATTATCCTCTTCGAAGAGTTTACAAAGGTTAGACAGGCAACGAGAACAGAGCTTAAAGATTGCAATGTAAAAAATAATCAACAATAATATAATAAATCCAGTTTGAATCATAGCTCTAAACCATGAACCTAGTCTTGAAGGTAACCAGGTGAACAGATTGAAAAATGAAGGTGCACTGGGTGAAACTTGGAAACATATGGCTTGCTCTCTTGTGTAATTTGTGTTTCTACTTTACCAGAGGAATTTATCCATATACAGCATGTAGCATTAGCAATGGCATAGGCACCTTCTTGTTCAACCCATTGAAAATCTAGAGCAATTTTATTACCTAGTATCCCATGACTGGGTTGATTGGATTGAAGGAACCTAGAAGAGTTCAGATCAAGTCTAGTTTACAGGTAAATAAAAATATTCAAAAACAATGAAGAAGGCTACACTCTAATAACAGGTATACTGTAGTTTTTATCTAGAAAGACAATTTCTTCTTCTTTCTTTTTTTTTACAGTCATGCCCAATTTTACCAGTGATAATTAAAATGGGACTAATATGTTTGTAAAATCAGTTTAACTTCATCAGACTTGCCCTGATCATTTACACAGTTGTAATAAGAATAATGATTGACCACATAGGAATCTCAGATTTAAAACCTTTCAAGGCTAGGAAACCAAACCAAGACAGACTTTAGACTTTGCCTGCAGTAACTATAGACAATTTAAATATGACATCCCAGTCAAAACATTGGCAATACAACCAATGTTTTTAATTGTATCCTGTTATAAAGAGAACAGATTATTTTTTTTTTCTCGAGACAGAGTCTCGCTCTGTTGCCCAGGCTAGAGTGCTGTGGCATCAGTCTAGCTCACAGCAACCTCAATCTCCTGGGTTCAAGCAAACCTTCCGCCTCAGCCTCCCAAGAAGCTGAGTCTACAGGCATGTGCCACCATGCTTGGCTAATTTTTCTATTTTTAGTAGAGATGGGGTCTCACTTTTGCTCAGGCCGGTCTTAAACTCCTGACATCAAGCAACCCTCCAACCTTGGCCTCCCAGAGTGCTAGGATTACAGGCATGAGCCACCGTGCCCAGCCAAGAACAGATTCTTATGGAACTTATGCAAACAACCATATTGCCAAAAAGATCACAATATTTACAATTTTTTATTTCTAAAAGAATCAGGTAAAGAGAAAAAAATTTCAATTTTTGTTCACAAAACTATACTTTACCAAATTGCTGTAAGCCATAGATAGCTTATGAGAAAAAGTTTTCCTAAATCTTGAAAACAAAACATTGAAATAAAGAACCAACAAAATTTTAAATAAAAACCATAAAAGTCCACTGAGCATGGTGGCAAATGCCTGTAGTCCCAGCTATTCAGGAGGCTGAGGCAAGAGGAGTTCTGGGCTGTAGTGCACTATGCCAGTCGGATGTCTGCACTAAGTTTGGCATCAGTATGGTTACCTCCCAGGAGAAGGGTATCACCATGGTGCTTAAGGACGGGTGAACCAAACCAGGTCAGAAACTAAACAGGTCAAAACTCCCTGTTTTGCTGATCAGTAGTGGGACTGTATCTGTGAATAGCCACTGCACTCCAGCCTGGGAAACAGAGTGAGTCCTTGTCTCTGTTAAAAATTTTAAAAAATACGTAAATACATAAAAACCATAAAACTCCATAATTTTTACAGTCAGTTCATTTGACCTCATGTAATTCTTATTCTGCTTGATTTTGGTTAGCAGTTTCATGAATTCATCACTTTTTTCATTAGAGTTTTGGAAATTCTTACTCAGTCCAAGGGTATGATAATAAAGTTATCAGCAACCTGTATTCAAGAGTACTTGTCAGACGTTTTCTTCCATCCTTTTTATAAAGAAAAAGGAATTTTAGACTGTAGCTGATTTCAAATGATTTTAGAGAAGAATCAAAACAATAAGTGTGGATGACAAAAACTTAGAGTAGCCATAGTTAAAAATATGAGGAGAGTTCATCATAACCAGCAATTAACAATGACATTTTGTTATATTTGTGGGATACAACATTTTAATGTAATAATGAAAACTATGACTAATAGCATTATACCAAGACATATCAGATTTTTAGACATTTTATATAACTTTTGGAATACTTATATTAATAACGTCCATAAATATAACTTAAAGAAAGTTAAACATCACTTATTTTGACAATGTTTTCCACATAATTTAATGTAGCAAATAAGCCTAATTAGTTTAATATCTCTCTTTTAAAAGGTGAGAGGGGTAAAAAAAGACCCAATTTTGAGTTTGATTTGGAGGAAGCTTGTCAAAATATCAAAATGCTTAAAATGATTAAAATAGGATCATAGGTCATTGTGAAATAATAGTCATTCATTTAAGCAGAGTAATAATTAAAAGGCTTTAGAAGCAAATATAGAAATTTACATAGATGTAGATAAAAATCTTAACTTCTTAAAGACTCAGTTGAACTAAGTAATCAAAGACCTATTAAAGACAGCACAGAGCACAAGAAATTATCTTGATAAAACACAGAATCTTTGTTTCCCAGGCCAGTTACCCAAATGTAAAGAAAATATTTTATTATTTCTTTATTAAGAACAGGTCAGCTGGGCCTGGTGGCTCATACCTATAATCCTAGTACTTTGAGAGGTCAAAGTGGGAGGATGGCTTGAGCCCAGAAGTTCAAGACCAGCCTGGGATACATGGTGAGACCTTGTCTTTCTAAAAAATTTTAAAAATTAGCCAAGCTTGGGTGGCACACACCTGTAGTCCCAGTTACTCAGGGGGCTGAGGCAGGAGGATCACTTTAGCTCTGGAGTTTGAGGTTGCCATGAGCTATCATGACACCACTACATGCTAGCCTGGGCAACAGAAAAAAAAAAAAAAAAACAGGTTAATTAAATTTATCTTTACCAAACTTTCTACAATTTTCTCAGACTTTTCACAACTTGCTTAAACCTTTAGCTTTGTCCTATACTTTTTTATATTAGAACAACCAATCATTCTACCATAGGAGAAAAAAATTTTTATTATTTTGGCCAAACAATATATATATATATTTTTTTTTTTTTGAGACACAGTCTTACTCTATAGGCATAGCTACTCAGGAGGCTGAGGCAGGAGGATCACTTGAGGCCAGGAGTTTGAGAGTATAATGAGCTATGATCACACCACTGTACTCCAACTTGGGCAACAGAGCAAGACACCAGCTCAGACAGACATATAGCTAGCAGAAATTCAAGAAGAGGAGTTGATTAGACTGAGAAGTTTCCATGAGAGAAGCAAGATCCATTAGAGAAAACAGAGAGTCCTTCCTTTCACAACTAGGCATTATAGATACAAATATGGGACAGTTGATTTTGGTAAGAATTCCTATATTCTGCTGGCTTTTTCAGGCCTCTCGGGATCCCACCTGTAGGCTCTGGAACAAGCGGGGTGTCCCAGCCTTCAGAGTGCTAGCTGGGTCTGAGAATTAAATTAACATTAGACAGATTAACAAGAGAAAAGCATAACACAAATTTTATGTGGCATGGTAGCCTGCATAAGGAAGTAAAGACCCCAAAGAAGCAGTTAGAACCAATATGCTGGATTGGACAAATACTAAACCGTGATAATGTGACTAAATTAAGTGGTGGAAGCTTAAATGATAAGAGTTATTTTAACAAGGTCTGTACAGTATTTTCTTGGTCTCAACTTCTGGTCCTGGAAAGTAAGAACATTGCCTTTATTCCCAGTATAAGGAGAGTGTCTTTCATATGGTAGTTTTATCTTCTGCTTTTAATAAACAGTATGAAAGTCAAAGTGATCTTTTTGCACCTGCTGTTTTTCAAATGTCTTTAACTTAAATAGTTAATGTGCTAGAATAGCATATTTTAATCTCTTTATTTCCTCCATCTGAAACTTCCCTAGAAGTTTTACATATTAAAAGCTGAGTTGGCCGGGCGTGGTGGCTCACGCCTGTAATCCTAGCACTCTGGGAGGCCGAGGTGGGTGGATCGTTTGAGCTCAGGAGTTCGAGACCAGCCTGAGCAAGAGCGAGACCCCATCTCTACTAAAAATAGAAAGAAATTATATGGACAGCTAAAAATATATATAGAAAAAATTAGCCGGGCATGGTGGTGCATGTCTGTAGTCCCAGCTACTCGGGAGGCTGAGACAGGAGGATCCCTTGAGCTCAGGAGTTTGAGGTTGCTGTGAGCTAGGCTGATGCCACGGCACTCACTCTAGCCTGGGCAACAGAGTGAGACTCTGTCTCAAAAAAAAAAAAAAAAAATACTGAGTTGGTGGAGAGAATTGGGTTAGTAGTTGAGGAGCTTAGGGGAGGAAAAGGAAGTTCATCTACAGAATAATAAAGAAAAGGAGTAGTTATAGAAAGGGAAGGAAAAGACTCTGTAGAGGAAAGACTCTCAGCTAGCTTTGAGACAGTATTTTGCAGTGGGGCAGTTTTTTGACTTCAGAATGTATCCCATTCAGAGTAATTGATCTTATAGCCATAGTCTTTTAATTTATTCCTGAGAAAACAAGTTTAGGAAATTCAAAAGAACCCCATAATGGCCATTGCAATCCCAAATTGTCTTTACTGTACATAATTATGGAACGTAATATTTGAACCTATAACCAGCTGGAGTCACCAAGGGGGTGATCATGGCACAACTTTGAATCTTGAAAGCCATATTGTAAATAAATTTATCCAAGTGAATAGATGCAAGGACAAGTACACAAAAGCTCAACTGCCCTCTTGGCACAGTGCATGATGCATCAATCTCATAGTCTGATGGTCCTGAGTTCTGCCCTCAGAAAAGGCAGTTAAAAAAAAAAAAACCCAAAATAAGAATTAGATGCACAAAACCAAAAGTGGAGTACTCACCAAAAAGGATGAAAGACTTATTGACCAGGAAGGATGAAAACCTTAAGCAGGAGACAAAAAAGTCCCTTATAAACCAGATCCCAACTAAGTCTAGAAAACTCAAACCACAAAAAAGGGAGTTTTTTCTGAGACAAGGGACACACTGGGGTGAAAAAAGAACATGTAGAAGCATGGAGAACACAAAAGACTCAAGTAGGTTCCAGGGGTCACTGATCCTTCCTTGGTGAGTCCACTTTGGATCTCACTTATGACACCAGATTATGCCAACCTTAAATAAAAATATGTAAAGACAAATCTCCAAGCAAAGAGTTTATTTATGAATAATATAAAAGAATTAGAATTTCAAATTGGTGCACACAAACCAGGGTATCCCCTAGGTGTGTCCAATGAACAAAGGGACAGTCCAGGGTTACATTGGAGAAAAGAGGAAGATTCCGTAAGTTGTTCTGAAAGGAAATTCATTGGTGCCGTCAGTGTCTTTCAGGAGCTGGCGAGTTCTGCGTGGTGGCAGTTATTAGGTAAGACATAATATTAAAGTTATAGTTACGTCTGTGGATTTTCTGTTGAATTACAAAAAAAGTTCCTGGAATAGGGACCTGGGTACCCTTCCCCATGCCCTCCTGAGTCCATTTTAGTTGGGTATGACATGAATTACTCCAGTTTGTATAATCAACGTTCACAGCTGCCAGCATTCTTTTGCTAATCTTCAAAGTCTAACATCTTCAAATTTTTCTCTGCTCTCTCTTCACTCACCTTCTTCTCCACGTGTCTATGAAATGTCCCTCTGACTCTCTGTTGTAAGGATATATTGATTGCATTTAATGCCAACCTAGATAATCCAGAATTAGCTCACCATCTGAAAATCCTTAATAACATTTGCAAGACCTCCCCCCTTATTTTCCATATAAGGTAAAATTTATAGGTTCCAGGGATTAGGACATAGATGTCTTTGGGGTGCCATTTTTTCAGTCTACCGCAACCACTGGTATTTGTATTGCATTTTATAGTTTATAAATGCTTCCAGAAGCTTCAAGTTCTTGCTTCATTACAACAAACCTATAAGGCAGTTAAGGCAAATATCCCTAAGTCCTCCACCCCAGTTTAATAACACCAGTGATACCATATTTATAGCATGTATCCCTGACATATGATTTAAAAGGCACTTTACTTCTGTTGTATTTTTCCCCAAACCCCATAATCTTAGTCATCAGGCAAACCCAAATTGAGAAGCACTCTGAAAAATGCCTGGCCAGTCCTCCTCAAAATTGTCAAAGTCATGAAAAACAATGAAAGACTGAGAACCTGTCACAGACTAGAGGAGGGTAAGGAGACATGACAACTAAATGCAGTGTAGATCCTGATGGGATTCTGGGACAGAAAAAAAATTAGTGGAAAAACTTGTGAAATTCAAATAAAGTCTGGAGTTCAGTTAACATTAATGTAGCAATGTTGTTTCCTAGTTGTGACAAATATACCATAATAATGTAAAATATGGGAGAAATTTGGTGAGGGGTATATGAGAACTCTTTATACTATCTTTACAACTTTTCTGTAAATTTAAAACTATTCTAAAACTTAAGGTCTATTTTCAATAGATAGATATGCAGAACACTTCCATTAAAAGGCAAAGAGTGGCAGATTATAAAAAAATCCAACTATATAATGTACATAAGAAATGTACCCAAAACATAAGGATAAAGAAAATTTGAGGCCGGGCACGGTGGCTCACGCCTGTAATCCTAGCACGCTGGGAGGCCGAGGCGGGAGGATCGCTCGAAGTCAGGAGTTCAAGACCAGCCTGAGCAAGAGCAAGACCCCCTCTCTACTACAAATAGAAAGAAATTATCTGGACAGGTAAAATTATATATATAGAAAAAAAATAGCCGAGCATAGTGGCGCATGCCTGTAGTCCCAGCTACTCGGGAGGCTGAGGCAGAAGGATTGCTTAAGCCCAGGAGTTTGAGGTTGCTGGGAGCTAGGCTGATGCCACAGCACTCTAGCCAGGGCAACAGAGCAAGACTCTGTCTCAAAAAAAAAAAATTAGCATTCAATGAAATCAGCAGTCAGAAGTTTGTTTTTTAAAAACACTAAGAAAATTCACAAATCAAGAACAACAAAAAAAAAGAGAAGGCATAAATAACTAATGTAAGGACTGAAAAAGAACATCACTACTACAAACATTGCATATGTTCAACAGATAACAAAGAACATTGTAAACAATTTCATGGTAACACTTTTGAAAAGTTAAATGAAATGATGAAATTCTTAGAAAATATATCTTATCAAACTGACTTAATAGAAAACTTCATAGATTTATAATATGAAAGAATTTGAATCAGTAGCTAAATATCTTTCATAAAAAAATTCAAAATCAAATGGCCTCACTGCTGAGTTCTGTCAAACATTAAAGAAAAGTAAATCATTTCAATCATATACAAACTCTTCCAAGTAGTAGAAAAAGAAGGAACACTCCTTAAGTGATTTTCCAATGCTAGAATAACCTTCACAGTAAATCCTAATTTTAAAAAAACACACAAAAGAAAAAGCCAGTCTAATGTCATTAATGAATACAAATCCAAAAAATTCCATGTTAATTATTAGCAAATGAAATCCAGTAGTACATAAAAAATAATACAGCATAAGTAAGTAGAATTTCTCCCAGGGATATGAGGTTGATTTAACATTATAAAAGCAATCAATGTATATGTAATGTTAATGAAGTAGAGGGAAAATCATATGATTATGAACCTGCACGAAAAGCATTTGATATAATTCAACGTCCTTTCATGATTTTAATGTAATCCTAACTAATCTTAGGAGCCTTAATAGATCTTAGTGGTATCCTCAGGAATAGCAGAGAATATTTTTAACTTTATTAAGGGTATTCTGGGGGAGAGGGAGAAAGCTAAAGCAAACATTATACTTAATGGTGAAATGATGAAAACTTTCCCTTTGCAATCCAGAGCAAAACAGAGATGTCTGCTATCATCACTTTTAATCATCATTGTATTGTTCCAAAGATCCCAACCAGTGTATATGGCAAAAGAAAGATGTAAAGGATATAAGGAGTTCATGCAGCATACTCCACGTGAGAAGAAGAAAGAAGGAGGAGGAGGAGGAGGAAGAAGAAGAATGAGAAAAGGAAGAGGAAGAGGAAGAAAGAGAAGGAGAAGAAGAAAAGGTATAAGGACTAGAAATAAAGGAATAGACTCTCTTTACCTAGATTTGATATAATTACAAACATGAGAATATCCAGAAAAATCTACAGAAAATCTAGTAGGATTAATAATAGCAAGTTTTCTGGATACAAAAGTCAATATTCACCAAAGGTCACTTATGAGAAAAACAAACCTGTAGCTTCGTTACAAAAATAAATATTAAATCAGCAGTGAGACAGTAACTCACAAATAATTTGATAATGACAAAACATGATAGTGAAGGCCCATGCTTAGGAGTCAGGTTGAAAGGTGATTATTCTGCAGAACTTGGAGGTGACCCCAGTGTTAACTCTGAGAAGCCACCTTGTCATTCTAAAAAGGATGAATACAATCCAGAAACATATTTAGAGACATTTTTGTAAGAAACAGAAAGTAAAAACATCCGGTGTTTCATCACAAATAGGCAATCATAAAGAAGAATGAAAAGAAGAATGGGAGAAAGTATCAGGAGAATTGTTGTTAAAGGAAATCTATGTTACATTTTGTTTTCTGTTTGTTTTGATTTTCACTTTTCTGTTTTATTTTTCATGCTTTCGTGTTACATTTTTAGTTATTATACTATGTTTTTGAGTGTATCTCTTTGTATCACTTTTTTAGTGGTTGTTCTATACATAGCATATCAAAGTCTTCTGGTACTGTCATTTTACCAGTTCAAGTGAAGTATAAAAATCTTAGCTCCCTTTATCCTCTGATTCATATTATAATTTTCCTAACTACTTCCTCTATATACATCTAGAACCATATCAGACAGCATTATAATTTTTTCAACTGCCAAACACAATTTAGAAAACTCAAAAGCAGGAAATCCTATTTTATTTACCCATATTCTTGCTGACTGTGGGGTCTTTTCCCTTCCTGGTGTTCCGAGTTTCCTTCTTTTTTGTTTTATCCATTCTTTTAGGATAGATCTGCTGGTGACAAATTCTCTTAGCTTTCCTTCACTTGAGAATCTCTTGATTTCCCCTTCATTCTTGAATGATATTTTGGCTGGTATAAGATCCTGTGTTGACAGTTCCTTTAACACCTGAAAAATGTTGTGGCACTCTCTCTCGTCTCCATGGTTTCTGAAGAAAAATCTACTGTCATTCAAATTGGTTTTTTCCCCTCATGTAATTTGCCATTTTGCTCTCACTGCTTTCAAGAATTTCTGTTTTTGTC
This sequence comes from Eulemur rufifrons, assembly GCF_041146395.1. Taxonomy (NCBI): domain Eukaryota; kingdom Metazoa; phylum Chordata; class Mammalia; order Primates; family Lemuridae; genus Eulemur; species Eulemur rufifrons. The sequence continues at coordinate 7,223,611 of NC_090992.1, read as the reverse complement.
TTCAGTTTTCAAAAGTTTAGAATGGATTTATTTTGGTTTACTCTGTTTGGAGTTTGCTCAGTTTCTTGAATCTGTAGGTTTGTGTCTCTTGCCAAAATTAGGAAGTTTTCAGCCATTGTTTCTCAAATATTTCAGCCCTGCTGTCTTTTGCCTTTCCTTCTAGAATTCTGATGACATGAATATTGGATATTTTGTTACAGTCCCAAAGGTCCCTGAGGTTCTGTTCATTTCTTTTTTCAGTCCATTTTCTCTCTGTTGTTTAGATTAGGTAACTTCTAAAATTCTGTCTTCTGGTTCACTTATTTTCTCCTGTCTCCTCCATTCTGCTGCTGAGCCCATCCACTGAGATTTTTATTTCACTTATTGTATTTTCCAGTTCTAAAATTCCCATTTAGTTCTTCTTTTCATTATCTATTTGCTTTCAAATTTTTCATTTGTTCCAAGCACATCTGTAATTGTTTCTTAAAAGCATTTTTACTGTGGCTGCTTTCAAATCTTTGTCAGATAATTCTATTAATAATGTCTGTCATCTCAATGTTGGCACCTATTGATTATCTTTTTTCATTCAGTTTCAGATCTTCTGGATATGATAAGTAACATTTAATTGAAATCTAGACATTTTCATTTTATGTTATAAGACTCTGGATCTTTCTTTCCTTCTTTTTTTTTTTTTTTTTTTTTTTGAGACAGAGTCTCACTCTGTTGCCCGGGCTAGAGTGAGTGCCATGGCATCAGCCTAGCTCACAGCAACCTCAAACTCCTGGGCTCAAGCAATCCTTCTGCCTCAGCCTCCTGAGTAGCTGGGACTACAGGCATGCGCCACCATGCCCGGCTATTTTTTTTTTTCTATTTATATTTTTAGTTGGCCAGATAATTTCTTTTCTATTTTTAGTAGAGACGGGGTCTCGCTCTTGCTCAGGCTGGTCTCAAACTCCTGACCTCGAGCAATCCACCCATCTCGGCCTCCCAGAGTGCTAGGATTACAGGCGTGAGCCACCACACCCGGCCAAGACTCTGGATCTTATTTAAACTTTTTATTTTAGTTGGATTTCTCTGACACCACTCAGGCAGGGGAAGCGAGAACAGAGGAATATGGAGATGCCATATCATTACTGCTAGGTACAGGCAGAAGTCCAGGTTTCCCACAAAGCCTCTACTATCACCTGAAGGAGGGAACTCATTTTTATTTCTGGGAGTTCGGGCTTCCCTGACACCAAATTTGGGATGGCCTCATTACCACTGGGTAGAGGTGAAAGTCCAGTCTTCCCACATAATGTCTACTGATGAGAAGGGAGGTTAAGAGGGAACCTTGTTACTGGTCAAGAAGGATAAAAATCCTGGCCCCCTATGTGGACTTCTATAACATCACCTTGGTGGGGTGTTGGGGAACTTATTATAGCCTCCTGAGGATGGAAGTCTAGGCTCCTACTCAGCCTTTGCTGAGTGGGTGGGGCCATAGTTAATTTGTGTGCATGTGTGTTTGTGTGGTGTTTGGCTGGAGCGGAACACTTATTGTCTAAGAATTTTCTGTGTTGCTAAGCTGTCCCTTTCCTGCTCCTGTGTATATAGAGAACAGGATTTTACTGGGGCTTTTAAAAATCTGTGCCCATTGGCATTTCCAGGTTGGCAGCTTTTTCAACTCTAAGTCTGAGACATATTAGGCAAAAAGGAAACACAGAAAACTTTTCACCGTGTTGTACCTTGGGTCCTGAGGTTCCTAGCTAGTCTGCCTTTTCTCTGCCCTTCAGAGTACTATGCTTATTTCATATACAATGCCTGAGGTTTTTAGTTGTATTTTAGAAGGATGAATAGGAAATACTACAACCATCTTCCTGGAAGCAGAAGTGTATATGTTGAATAAATACCATAAACTACTTCATATATCCATAAAATATGTAATTTCTCATTCACCAGTCTAAATGGCCTGACTCACCATTATAGAACTGCACATAAGTACAACAAAGAAGTTTAGAATAATGTTTAGAGAAATTCAAACAAAAGTCAAAAGGGAATTTGTCAAGTGCAAGATATGTGCCTGCAAATACAAGGAGTCTAAGAAACCCCGTGTTCCAACCCTCTTGCTAAGCACTGTAGCGACTCTCATAACCTACATTGAGGAGCTCAAACTGTTTTCCATACAGTGATGAGAATAAACAAACAATGCTACACACAACAAAACAGATGAAATCTAGAAACATAAAAGAAAATCAGAAACCTATTATTCCATCAATATAAAGTTGAAAAACAAAACTAATCATAATATTAGAAGTCACCTTAAGGCTTTCCTTGGAGGACGAGTGTGGGAGAAATGACCAGAGGAGGCTCTAGAAGAGCTTTATGGAATAGTTCTATTTATAGACATGTGCGGTAGTTACATAGTTTGGTTCTCTCTGTATTAATTTATAGAGCTGTAAATTTGTCATTTGGGTACTTTTTTGAAAATATGCTATGTTTTATTAAAAAGTTTATTTTAAAAGAAAGATGCACCCTATTCAGCACTCAAAGTTAAATAATAAGAAAATACATTACCTGAATTTATTCTACAAATTCAAAAGGAATATTTTGTTTTTTTCATGAAAACACAATGAAGTACCGCATTACAGCCATAAAATTGGCAAAAAATTTAAAGTTGTACAGCACCAAATATTGGGGACAGTGTGGAGCAACAGATACTCTGATAAACTGCTGGTAGAAATGTAAGTTGGTAGAAATACTTTGGAAAACCATCTGGCAATAACTAGTAAAATTGAAGACACGCATCCACTAAATACTCAGCAATTTCACTCCTAGGTATGTATCCTGGAGAAATGTTTGCCAAAGTACAGCAGGATACATGTACAAGACATAGACATCTTTTTTTTCTGCATTTTGGTTATTATGAACAATGAACCAAATACTGGAAAAGCCATAAATGTCCATTAATATTAAAATAAATAAATTGTGCTATATTAAATGGAATATTAAGCAACCACAAAAACAAATTAACTATAAAATGGATAAATCCCTACAAATATATTCTTGGACAAAAGAAGCAAACAAAAAATATGTTCAATATGATTCCATTTATGAAAAAAGTCAAACTAGGAGAACTAAATTATAGAGCTTGGGCATTCACATAGAAGTGGTAAAGATATAAAGAAAAGTGAGAAAATTAGGCGAGGGCATGATGGTGTACAACTGTAGTCCCAGCTATTCAGGAGGCTGAGGCAGGAGGCTCACTTGAGCCCAGGAGTTCAACGATGCAGCGTGCCATCATCATTCCCGTGAATAGCCACTGCACTCTAGCCTGGGTAACAGTAAAACTGTTTCTTAAAAAAAAAAAAAATTTAAATTAAAAATCAGGGGAATGTATAATTCCAAAAGAAAGCAAAGAGACTGTGACCAATCATTAAAAGAGATAGAGGGCTTCTAAAATGTTAGCAATGTTTTATTTCTTGACCTTAGTAGTGGTTATACGGATGTTCACTTTATAAATATTTTTTAAAATATACATATAGACTTTAAAAACTTTCTGCATGTATGGTAAGTCTCACAGCTCTAAAAATGTTTAATTATCCCAGGCAAAGCTGTAGAGATATTTTTTAAACAATAAAATTAAAATTAAAAAATTGAAAATGAAAATGTTTAATGAACAGTAGAAAATTGATATAATCATAAGCATATATGCATCTACAACACAATCTTGAACTATATCAAATAGGGAAAAATACATAAAGCAACAATTACAGTTGGATATGTTTTAACATGCATCTCTAAGAATTGCAGATCAAGTAGACATGAAGATAGCATGGATATGACTAAAAAACAATTTTAAAATATAAGTATATCCAAAATAAACATTCTTTTTGAACATACATAAAATATTTGTAACAATTAACCATGTATTAGGCCATAAAGGAAGCTTCAATAAATTCCAGAGATCTAATCCCATTTAGACAATGTTGTCCTGGTACAATGCAATCCTGGAATTAACTTTGTTTTAAGACACCTAAAATTAAATCCTGCATGTTTAAAGACTAAATAACATATTACTAAACAACACTCAGCTTTAAAAAAATACCTAGATCCCAGTACTTCAGGAGGCCGAGGCAAGAGGATGGCTTGAGTCCAGGAGTTTGAGACCAGCCTGGGCAGCATAGCAAGATCCCATCTCTACAAAAATAAATAAATTAAATGGGCGTGGTGGTACACACCTATAGTCCTAGCTACTTGGGAGGCTGAGGTGGGAGGATCTCTTGAGCCCAGGAGCTCCAAGGCTGCAGTGAGCTATGGGTTACACACCATTGCACCCCAGCCTGAGCAACAGAGCGAGATCCTGTCTCCAAAATATATATATTTAGAATGGAACACTACATGATAGAATTTGTGTAGTATAGCTAAAGCAGTACTTAAACCAAACATACAGCTGCATTATTCACAAAAGCCAAAAGGTGAAAACAACACAAATATCCATCAACGGATTATGGTTAAACAAAATGTAGTACATACATACAATGAAATAGTTTATCCCTTTTAAAAGGAATGAATTCTGACACATGCTACAACATGGATGAACCTTAATATGCTAAATGAAACAAGCCAGTCACAAAAAGACAAATACTGTATCATTTCACTTTTATGAGATATCTAGAGTAGTCAAATTTATAGAGACAGAAAGTAGAATGGTGGTTGCCAGGGGCTGGGTTTAGAGGGAGATGGGGACTTATTATTTAATGGGTATAGAGTTTCAGTTTTATAAAATGAAAAGAGTTCTGGAGATGGATGGTGGTGATGGTTACATAACTGTGAATGTACCTACCACCACTGAACTGAACACTTAAAGATGGTTAAGATGGTAAGTTTTATGTTCTGTGTATTTTATGACAATTAAAAATTTTTAAAGGCTAACAAAATCAAAAATAAATGCACTGGCTTCCAGATTCCTACAGAATAATGCCAGCCATCTAAATTTAAATCACTGCAGTCATCCTAAAAACAAATAAAACCATCTATGGCTACAGCATAACATGGAGACAGAGAAAATTATAAACCTCATTTTACATATAAGCAGATAAATATACATCCCAAACCAGCAGATTCACTTACAGAGCCATGCTATAGAAGGGAAGCCAAGATGGCACAGAAAAGACTAAAAGCAGCAGGAGCCAAGCAATGATGGAAGACAGATAAAACCACCACCAGAGAAAGAGGGTCCCATTCTGAGTGAAGAAATACCTGGTAGATGTAAGGAACCGAGGAATTTTTTTAAAAAGGCTTTGAAGTGTTTGAGAATAGCAATGGCAAGCTTGGGAAGGCATGCTTCTGGAAGAAAGAGGTGACTTGAAGGGGAAGTACCCCTTGAGGGCACAATGGTAAAGAAAAAGAAAGAAGCAAGCAGTGAAAATTAAGACTCCACAGAAATGAAAGAGAAGGCCAGCAGGGTAGCTCACGCCTGTAATCCTAGCACTTTGGAAGTCGTGAGGCAGACGGATTGCTTGAAGCTAGGAGTTCAAGACCAGCCTGAGCAAGAGCAAGACCCTGTCTCTACAAAAAATAGAAAAATTAACCAGCATAGTGGCAGGGGCCTGCAGTCCCAGCTACTTTGGGAGGCTGAGGCAGGAAGATCACTGGAGCCCAAGAGTATGAGGTTGTAGTGAGCTATGATGACACCACTGCACTCTAGACTGGGTGACAGAGTGAAACCCTGTCTCAAAAAAAAAAAAAAAAACAACATTAAAAAAAAAAAAAAAGAAATGAAAGAGAATCACAAAATCAGAAGACATTAACCTGTGCTCCATTCCCTAAAATAGGGCCTCTATTTGGGGGTAAAATGCATTTTGTTCTGCCAAAAAGGCGGCACTCAAACTAAGAAACCTAGTAACATACCCAAGCTCCTGCCTCAGTTGCAATTGCTAACACTGAAAAATAAAATATAGCAAAATGCACAGAAAACGACAGACCTATACTTCTGGAGTATACTCATAATAAAAAAAAAAAAAAAACATGACAGATACAAAATTATACAAAGAAAATTAAAAATGAAAATATTTTTTTAAAACTAGACATGAAATATGAAAACTAAAACACCCCAACCTAAATCAAATAACCTCAGTCATTTGGTAACATGAAAAAATACTGTGAGTCACAAAAATAACTCAGAACAGAAATGAGCAAAGAACAAAGATTAAGAAAAGAGTTTGTTGGCCGGGCGCGGTGGCTCACGCCTGTAATCCTAGCTCTCTGGGAGGCCGAGGCGGGTGGATCGCTTGAGGTCAGGAGTTCGAGACCAGCCTGAGCAAGAGCGAGACCCCGTCTCTACTAAAAATAGAAAGAAATTATATGGACAACTAAAAATCTATATAGAAAAAATTAGCCGGGCATAGTGGCGCATGCCTGTAGTCCCAGCTACTCGGGAGGCTGAGGCAGTAGGATCGCTTAAGCCGAGGAGTCTGAGGTTGCTGTGAGCTAAGCTGACGCCACGGCACTCACTCTAGCCTGGGCAACAAAGTGAGACTCTGTCTCAACAAAAAAAAAAAAAAAAGAAAAGAGTTTGTTGACAAGGCACAGTGGCTCACGCCTGTAACCCTAGCACTCTGGGAGGCTGAGGCAGGAGGATCGCTTGAGGTCAGGAATTCGAGATCAGCTTCAGCAAGAGTGAGACCCTTGTCTCTACTAAAAATAGAAAAAATTAGCAGAACATGGTAGTGTGCCTGTAGTTCAAAGCTACTCGGGAGGCTGAGATAGGAGGATTGCTTGAGCCCAGGAGTTTGAGGTTGCCGTGAGCTAGGCTAACACCACGGCACTCTAGCCCTGGCGACAGAGCGAGACTGTCACAAAAAAGAAAAAAAGTTTGTCAAAATCAGGACATATTGAAGAAAAAAACAAGTTATCTCAGAAAGAAAAAAGACTAAATTATAAGATGTACAAAAGGGAAGATATCTTACTTAAAACATAATAACTAGCATTGAGAAAGGAATTAAAATAGCCAAGAAAATAAAATGAAGAAAGCAGTAAGAAAGATCAGAGAGAAAGTGGTAGATATAGAGGCAAAGATGCAATATATATTGTAGTACCTGCAGAAGAAGAATAAAATAATGGAATAGATGTAATATTCAAAACTATAGACAAGCCAGTCTTGGTGTCTCACGCTTTGTAATGCCAGCACTTTGGGAGGCCCGGAGTTAGGACTAGCCTGGGCAATATAGACAGACTCTGTCTCTACTAAAGTAATTAGCCAGGCCACGAGTTCCAGGCTACAGTGAGCTATGATGGTGCCACTGCACTCCAACCTGGACAACAGAATGAGACCCTGTCTCTAAAAAGTTAAAAAAAAAAAATTATAGAGAAAAAAAATCTCAAAACTATAATACAAGAAAACTTTCTGGAAATAAAACTTGGGTCTACACATCGAAAGGATTTTTCATGAATCTAGGAAAATGTATATTGGAATGGTCAACTCTGAGATATATCTTAGAAAATCAATTAAATGTGAAAGAAAAGTCCTCTGGACCTCAGGCAAAAAGGACATTAGAAAAGATACAAGTATACAGGATACAGGTAACTATTGGAACAAAAACAAACACTGAAACATTAAACACTGAAAGTAATTTTAAGAGTTTTGTTTTTTGTGTTTAAGCATGTCCTTACTTTCTAGCACAAGATGCTCCCTGGTTCATTTCCGTATTTGCTGCCCCAGCACTAGAATCAGTCATTTCCCCCAGAAGACCCCATTCCTGGAACTTCCGCAGAAAACAGGTTGTGCCTGGGCAGCTGCAGCAGGACTGAAAGGCACTAGCGGGGTCTCAAACCACCCCAACCTGGCAAGGGGTTTTAAAACGTATGCTTTGTCAAAGGAACCGCTGAGCTAGAGCCTGTTTCCAGATTCCTCCAGATCCTGTTTCCAGATTATATTTCCTTGAGTGGTGAGAAACACGTGCGTCACAAAGAGCCAAAATGTGACTGTTCCAGCATGACACAGCATCCAAGACTGTCCAATCCGCCTTCACCTTCAGACAATTGGAGAATGCCCATCTGGGGACACACAAAAGTGAGGACACTCAGGGTTCCCCTACTCACCCTGGTGAGCTCTTCCGCAGTTGTGTCCCGGCTTATTTTCTCCTACTCAACAGTCATATGGTTCACAAGTCTCTGGACGATACCTTCCTCACTCCCCCAACCACCACACAGGGTCACTTAGTGATCAAATCAACTTTCTCACAGCTAGTGCCTGGGTCAGGGGAGTGTAATCTTTATGAAGTGCAAATTGTATTTCAGGCCTTATCTAGGGACTTTGCTGCTAGACCAGGTAAACCCCATAGTTCCTCCCTCAGGTGTTACATAAGTCTAGTATTACTTGCTATTTTAAAGAATTATTTCATTAAATGCCGTATGAACACCGTATTCCTTTTATGTACAGAACTTCGTCTTCCCCAAATTCCTACTTTTCTCCAGTTAACCTCTGTTAATATTTCAGTGTGTACCCTTCCAGTCCTTTTCCTCAATCTGCATATGTAACTGTATACACAATTTTTTTTTTTTTGGCTTGCTGGGAACCTGGTTGTTGGGTATTCTGTGTACTTAACAGTATGTCTTGAAGATCCTTCCTGTCAAGTACATAGAGATCTAATTCACATACATTGTAATGGCTACATTAAAGTATTAATGTACTAGTTCCACATTTCACTAGCATAAAGCTGCAGTAAGCATCCTTGTACAAATATGTACACATACACCGGTATGTTTTTAGGATAAATGCTTCCAAGTAGATTTGCTGGATTAAATAATCTGCACATTTAAAGTTTGGAGGGGGTTATGGGAGAAATACAAAAGGCCCTGAGAGTGCACGAAGGAATAAGGATCATCTTTTGTTTCCTAAGTACTTTAAAGGGCAATTCCACCAGAATGTAAATTACATGACATCTAGGACCTTGATCCCTTGCCTCAGAAGATACTACCAGTGCTTGTAGCAACTCACCTCTCAAAAGCACTCAATAAGTGAACACACACAGGCTAGTCACAGGGATGTTCCTCAAGCAGCAATGCTCAATTTCCATGGGTTTTAGACCTCAAACATCAAAGAAGCTTCTGAGACTTCAGAGTCTGGGATTGTTCTGGGCTCCTGAATTTCCAGGCCATCTCCTTCCAAGCTACCACCTTGAGCATCTCCAAACATCCATTACCTAGACAGGTCCCTTTGAAACTCAAACCACTTACCAGTCCCAAGAAGTCTGGAGAACCTAGAATTGAGAATTGCTTTTTCGTAGAGGTGACCAGAGGTAAGATCCCACTGGACCAAAGAAAGAAATCATCTGAAGCTAATTTGAATTAGATGGTTTCCTGAGGAATGAATATTGAACCATGGAAGGAATTCACCTCACTGAAACCTTCTCCAGCCTGCTCCGAAAAAGGTAACAAAAAGACCCAGTCAACCAGGATAGACTCTTACTCAAAGACCTAGAGTGCATATAATTCTGCCAAAGATAACACCCACTACTCTCCCCCCAATTAGACATCAAATGCTGTATTTAAAACTTTCAGCCAGGCCTTGAGCCAATCGATGAAGACATAGTCATATAGTCCCAGTAGAAAAGATTCAGCATCAGAAATTAAGTAGATAAAAGGCATGTCTAACTGCAAGGGAATTTTGTACAAAATTCCAAAGGGAAGTATATGGTGCTTTGTGGGACCCACAGTGGTTCAAATGCTATAGAAAGGTGTAAGGAACTAGATGGGGCAAAGAAAGAAAAAAGCCATGTGGTGGCAGCCTTGTTAACCCAAATAGATTCCTTTTTTCAGCGTGTAGAACCAGCAAATGTAGTTATAGAATTCATCTGTTTGAAGTTTACGTGATTACAGTTCTTTGCATAGGTGTGTGACTATTTTCCCGCCTCTGCATCCCCTGAACCTGGCACAGTACCTGATCCGGGTGATATCAAATTTTGTGGTTTATTTTTAGTCAACCAGACTGTGCTGTCCTATTCTCAAGTTAGACTAAGGTAGGGAAGGCAGCTTCTTCTCAGTGGTTCTTAATGGGGTAGAGGGATTTTGCCCCCTCCCAGAGGACACAGACATTTTTATTTGTCACAACTGTGAAAGAGAGTGCCACTGGCATCTAATAGGTAGAGCCCAGGGATGTTGCTAAACATCCTACAATGCACAGCACTGCCCCCCACAACAAAGAATTATCTAGCTCACAATGTCAACAGTGCCATGAATGAGTAACCCTGTGCCTAGCCCCATTGTAAATAGTAAGAAAAACACTAAGTTCAATCTTGAATTTTGCTATTCAAAAAACAGAAGATCAAAGGAGGCTGAAATTATAGAAATAGTTTTTTCCAGACTCATCTGGACAGAGCCCGTATCAGAGGAAAACACAACTCATGCTAAAGGAACCCAGGCAAAAATTAAATTAAAGTGACAGTAGTCAAATGAAAGGAGAAAAAAACACCCTATATGAAAATCCTCAGTGTGAGAAGGAAAAATAAATATGCACAGGTAAGAATATGGAATGTTCCCACCAAATGTGAAACAGGCCCAGCCAATGCCATTTATTATACACACTGAACAGCCTCTAAGACCCAACGGCTCCCACAGTGAGGTTTTGGCTTTTTTTTTTTTTTTTTCTCATTTTCTTTTTTGCATCAGATTCTTCCAAGAGCCTGCTCACAAGGAAGACAAAAACAGAGAAATCCTCAGTAAAACGAAACAAACAGAAGCTGAAACAATCTACATCTGAACAATGTTAAAAAAAAAAAAAAAAAAAAACTTATCAGACATAAACCACACCAAACACTCATCCCATTTAATTTCCTGTTACATGCTCTGAGGAAGCCAAGAACATCAGGCCCAGGGCAGCAATGCTCTGAGCTCAGGCCCCCTCTATGTGACAGATTCATGCACACACACCCACACATACATTGACCCAGGCAGAAGTACACATGCATGCACAGGTGGCTAGAGAACCACAGGGCCAGATGGGAGGAGGGGGCTGGTCAAGGATATGCCACCAACTGCAAACTGGGGACCCAGAGATCGCTTCTGTTGCAGGCTGAACAAAAGTCAAAAGTTAAAAAAAGGCAGAACACAGGATAAAGTAGGATGCTCAGACAAGAGGTTGGCTAGATGAAGAGGGAAAGATGCAGGAGTTTCGGGGAAGCAGCCTCAGAAGGGGAGGTTTTTCTTTATTGGGAACTCAGATAGGCAGAGGTCCTGTGACTCCAGTGATATATACTGAGGCTGAAGGAATGTGCCACAGCATTACCTTTGTATCCTGTGCCCTCTCCCTAGGTAGAGGGAAACCAAACACCGACCCTCTAGTCCTCCCCACTGACACTCTTAAGGACTTTCCCCAGTACCCAAAAAGAAATGAGCCCCCCCTCACACACGCACATAGTTAGGTCCAGCATAGGCCAAAGTCAGGCCAAGCACAGAAAGCCTCAGTAACTCTTCTTGGTGGAACCAAAGCCTGAGAAGCCCATCACAGCTGCCATCTCATCATCCTCCTCAAATGTCAAGTCCTCCTCAGCTCTCCTTTTCTTCTCCTTCTGTTTCTCTTTCTTGTACGCTTTGGCCTTTTCCTCCTAGAGGGGAAAATCACTCAGAATCAGTTTAGACTCTTCAGCCAAATGTTGAAAGAGACGTGAGCTTCAAGATTCCTTTCTATCTTTAGGAAAATGTTGTTAAACACAAGTAAAAATCTCAAGGGCAGAGCAAAAGCCACAGTAAAGATTATAAAGGATAAGAAAGAAGTTTCAGCCTCTAGAGAGAATTTCTCAACCTACACCCCAGTTTATTTCTAGTTCTTAACAGAATTATAGGCGCAAAACTATGTGACGGCAACAAACGTTCTGAGGCATGTTGTACACACCAGGAACTGTTCTGAGTACTTTATGTATATTATGCTGAGATCTCTAATATGGGGAAACTGAGGCACAGAGAGATTATATAACATGCGCCAGATTCACAGGCAGTAAGTGGAAGAAACAGAATTCTGACTCAGTCAGCCTGGTTCCACAGGGCTCTTGGGAACTAGGTATATTTAATCTTTCCTATAGTTTTTTTTTTTTTAAAGAGATGGGGGAGGCTATGCATGTGTGGAGATAGAAGTGTGTGGGAAATCTCTATATCTTCCTCTCAATTTTGCTATAAACCTAAAACTGCTCTAAAAAATTAAGTCTTAAAAAAATTAAAAAGAATACAGACATCCCTAACTGATGATGATTTGACTTATGATTTTCAACTTTACAATGGTCTAAAAGTAATAAACATTCAGTAGTAGGAACTATACTTGGAGTACCCATAAAACCATTCTGCTTTTTCAGTTTCAGTAATCAGTAAATTACATGAGATATTCAACAATACTATAAAATAAGCTTTGTGTTAGATAATTTTGCCCAACTGTAGGCAAATGTGTTCTGAGCACATTTGAGGTAGGCTAGGCTAAGCTACGATGTTTGGTAGGTTAAATGTATTAAATACATTTCAATTTATGATATTTTCAACTAATGATAAATTTATCAGGATGTAACCCCATCATAAATCAAAAGGCATCTATAATTACAAAAAAAAAAAGTATGGTTCAGAGAGTCCAGCAGACAAGGGTAGGTTTAGAGCCATTTCCTTCAGAACACAAGAATCCCACACAAAAGCAATAAACGAGATACAACTCTGGGGGTGGGAGTGGGATGAGGAAGAGGGCCTCCCATGATTCATAACCTAAAATTCAAAGCTGATCAGGGGAGGGACAGAAAAGCCTTACCTCTTCTCTGAGCTCCTTCATTCTTTCCTCGAAATCATAATCCTTCTGTTTCTCTTCCATCTTCTTCTTGTTGACCTCAAAGCGTTTCTTCACCTGATCCAGGGTGGAACGCTCCACACGCATAGACATACCCAGGTTTCGCTGATCTGGATGGGGTCAACAGTCAAGAAGACAAGGTCATTACAACATCCTCAGACCCTCAAAAAGTCTTTTCCTGACCTCTTTAAAAAAAATAAAAATTATCTCTTACCCACAGCAAAAATAATTACAGCTAAAAGAAACTCCCTTGGCCTCACCTGTTCCCAGAAGCAGCAGCCCTAGATAACAAGACGAAAGTAGTTTCCAACTGCCCTCACTGGAGCAGATGAGCACCAGTGGGGCCAACTGGGCTCAGGAAGAGCACGATTTGGGCTTTCTGAGAGCCTAGAACAGTATCTTACCTCACGGCCAGAAATATTAGATAATGAAGTAAAGGATGGCCTGTGCTGAAGCAAATGGAGAGTTCCCCAGGTATAAAAAAAAAAGGCCCAACAAAAACCACCCTTCTCCACCCACCTCCAGAACCCAATCCCAGCCCCAGTCACAAACTACCTCCAAGCCTTACGTTTCTTTCCATTAATGTGATCCAGGAAGTTGATGGAGTCCTTCACCACACAGTCACAGACATTACAGTAATATCTAACAAACACGAAGAAACAGCACATGGGTCAAATATGGTTTTAAGGATCTTCCTTTCTAGAAATGTTAAGCCTTCATTTCCATGAAGCCTTAGCTTTCAGCAGAGTGCAGTAGCCATCCTCTAAGCCCCAGAATGAGCCCTACCCTCCTGGTATTCCTACCCTGTGTAGTCTCCTCCCTATTCGTACCAGGATTGGTCTGTGTGACCAATAGAATATGTCAAAAATGATGGTATGTCACTTCCAAGATTAGGTTATAAAAAAAATCAGGCCTTCTGTCTTTGTACGAATCACTTGCTCTGGGGAAGCCAGTTGCTTTGTTGTGAGTGATCTTATGCAGAGGCCCATGGGGCAAAGAACTTAGGTCTTCAAACCACAGACATGTGAGAAAGCTTGGAAGCAGATCTTCCAGCCCCACTTAAGATGCAAAAGAATGCAGACCTACCTAGCTGACTCCTTGACTGCAGCTTCATGAGAAATCCTGAGCCAGAACCACCCAGGGAAGCCAATCCCAAATTCCTTACCCAAAGAAACTATGAACTATATGCTGTTTATGCTGCTCAACTTTGGATTAATTTGTTAACTTACACAGCAATAACTGGGAGGAATGACAACAATGGGTTTATTATGCAGCTCAGAGAACTGTCACTCATTACTGTGTTGCCTTCCTGCCAGAAAACCTAACTAGACAAAAAAGTAGTGGTGGGCAAAAGAGTGATGAGCTCTTGTGGGACCCTTCTTCCTATAGTTTTGGCCTGGGAAAAAGGTGCACAACCCAGCAATCCGTAACTCCTGAAGTCTATGCAGCTAGCCTGGAACCTCAACCCCCTCTTTCTTCATCATTAACAACTCTCAGGCTCCATTCTAGCTCCACCTAATTTCTCTCTCAGAATTCTCCTCATTAGTCCTTTCCTTCATTTCTTCCTCTGACAGAACAAATGATCCCTTTTAAAATGTTAAGTAGTAGTTGCAGTGCTAATGAAAAAGCCCACAGAGTGAACACTCCTAGAGACACTATCATGTTAACTTGAGACCTTGGGGGACCAAAAAAAACCCAACAAATCTTAGAATTATAGGCAAGAAGGATCAAATCCTGGGGCCAGGGACTCCCCCTTAACAGTTCCAAAAACCTACATAGGTAGTTTACTAGACCCACTCTTGGCTGCAGAGAAAGATGAAAAGCCACTCACCCTCCCATCTCAGACTGTGGGGTGGTCTTGGTAATGACAATTGTCTTCCCAAGCTTGGATTCCAGGTCCACCTTATAGTCCCTGTGCCGCAGAAGCTCTCGCTTGACTGGCTGCACTGGTTTTCCTGAAACATAATGGGGACAGAAGTCCCTTTAATATTATAGTCCCTCTTAGCACATCCAGTGCAAAAAAAATAAATAAATAATAATAAATATTATAGGTTCCTCAACCAAAAAAGAAAAAAAATGCATGAAACCCAAAATTCAGGTCTACTCTCATTTATTTTTTTGATTCCTAAGCAAAGGAACACAACAGAGATACTTAAGCAGCAGCTAGGGAGAATCTCAACACAGGGAAAAAAATAAGCCAGCCCCAACTCTCTACAGCTTTTCTCCACTTTAAAGCCAGCAATTCTAAAAGTAGCATGTTTTCTATTTATTGATTAACTGAATGGAAGGGAGAAGTTCTGAATTTTTACTAGAAGCAACCTTTTCAAAAGAGGAGCAAAGACATTCAGTAACACTTTCAGGCAGATATCCTAAGCATAACACAGAAAAATACCTGAGAGCTGGGTCATATTTTTAAAAAAGGGGGACCAACATATACCTGTTACATGTCAAGAACTATTTATTGTTCATATTACATAAAAACTAAAAGGGTTACTGTGTGTAAGCTGACATGTAAAAGGAAAGAAAAATATACAAGTTTGAAACAGATGACAAAATAAGACTTTTCCTAAAGAGTAATCCACATCCAGAAGAGGAGCACTAACTTCCTGACATCGTACAAGGCACGCAGAAACAGCACTACTTAGTACAAGCTGAAACAATCGGTTCCTGGAAAACATCACTGCTTAGACTATATGAGAGGGTCTTCACTGGGCCAGGAACGCTCTCCCCTTTAAGAAATTTCAAGGGAAAGAGCGGGGTCATAGATAGCAGTAATGAACAGCAGCAACACACTCCACCTAACTTCTCTGTCACTACTAAGGATTCCGCTCTCCTCTCTGTACTTCAAGAAAGCACTCAAGGAGCCAAGTAAAGGGAAGGCAAGGAAGCAAAGGACAACAGAACTGAAGAGCACCTCAAAACCACTTCAGTCCACCTTCTCGCTCTCATTTTATAAATGTAGAAACCAAGGACCAAGGAGGCAACACTCTGGCAGAATTACACTGGATAGGCGGGCAGCGCGTTTCAACTCTCCACCCTCTCTCCACTCATTGCATCACTTCTAAAATACCCTTAACCCTTGATGGAGCAAGCACGCACCATCTTTCTTTTCTCTCTCTTCCGTGAGCCTCTTCTCGGCGAGTTTCTCGTATTCATCTTTGTCCCACTTTCGGCGAAAGTCCAAGTTTTTTGTCTGTGGGGAAAAAAAGCGCTCAAGATCCGTCGCCAACCGTGTCCGGACCCCTACACAAACTGAGGGAACCTCGCTTCCAAGGCGGCCCCAGAACCCTCTGAACCGCACTAGGAGGCTGAGGTAGCCTCAGGAACCCAACCTGAGAGACCTCCGCGACTCCACTGACCCTGTTCCAGGGCCTTACGGGAGTTCTCGAATCCAGACCCTGGGATCTCGAGGAAGCGCCGAGAAGCCAGTCTCGTGCAGTAGTTTGTCTCTATTCAGCGTTGAGAAGCCACCTCCCACCCTCAAACCACCTCCTCCTCACACACAACACCTACCCCACTGCCCGACGCCATCTTCACAGCGAAGTGAATGGCAAGGCGGAAAATGCCGTAAAAAGCGGCCTGGTGCCGTAAAGCAAGATGACTCTACGGTAAGCTTAGAGTCTCGTGTTTTAACAGAGCTGAAGGACTGGAGGACTTCTAAAACACGCTTGTTGGCCCCGCCTCTGTCCCTAGGAGATGGCGCAGGCGCAAGAGGACTATGAAGCAACACGGAAGTACGGGCGCCTGCAAACGTTTTTTTGCTTCGGGTTTCAAAACAAGCATTGAAGGGCTGTCGGGCCGATAGATTTAGCTCAACTCTGTAACGAACGAGGAAACCGAGGTTCGGAAACAGTGGGCTCCGATCTAGTCTAATCAACACTGCTTGCATTTCTAAACCTTAAGGCTGAAGTGCTGCTATTAGGGGCTCTAAATGGCCCCCCTTCACCTGCATGCACCAGCGATATGGCCCTAAGCTACACTAAAGTGTTTCCAGCAACTGCACCATTCCCAACGCACATATAGAAAGCACGTTTTGCACTTGGGTTCTTTTCCTTGAAGCAATGCTATCGTCCTTTGGTTAACTCATTATTCCATCAACTGGGGAACATTAGAGTCATTCAATCTGTAGGCGACAATTTAATCAACGTGATTAGACTTGGGAAGGCTGGTCATCAGCAACACTCCAGAGCAGGGATCCCCAACCTATGGTGAGTTGTATAATTATTTCCTTACATATTGCAGTGCAATAATGATAGAAGTAAAGTGCACAATAAATGTAATGTGCTCAAATCATCCCAAAACCATTCCCCCCTCCCCGGTCCATGGAAAAATTGTCTTCCATGAAAACAGTCCCTAGTGCCAAAAAGATTGGGGGCCACTGCTCTAGAGTGAAGCACTCCGGCAGAAAACTCACTGTTTGTTGATTCCTAGTGACATAACTGTTATCTCCAAGTTGAGGGAAGGAAGGAAAGAAGGGAGACACTGTGGCTGCTCCCTTCACTGAAGTATCACTACTCCAGGAAGGTTACTCCTAGCTCAGAAAATTATCCAGTGTGCACTCAAGCATTTCCTATGGTCTACGCAAACCAACCCCTTGATAACAAATTACCCAAACTACTACACTTGATATTTTATTTAACATATTATCCAGCCACTTCTAGAACAGTCTCCATGGCATGGAATAGTCAGAGCTGTGATTCTGGCACAGGAAATGGTCTCCAAAATCTCAAAAGATCGTATCTCTGCCTTGTCAAGTCACCTGTTAAGTTCAATGTTCAAGATTATTAAACAGATAGTTCCACACTGCTATCTGTTAGCAGTGGATGGCCCTGGAGAGATGCCAAATCAATATGGGTACTGCCATGCCCTTGGGATAGCATCTCTGTCCTCAAACAAAGCAGAAAGCACCCGTTGCCTCTCCCTGTTGTCTTCCCAAAACTCCCTGGATAGGCCGAGGGCTGGTTGTGGACAAATTCTCCACAATCTGGTTGTGAAGCTGCAGCAGAAGACTAAGTTCTGGCTTCTGATCACAACGGTTCAGAATCGTCAGCCTGAGGTGAGTCTCCCAGAGCCTTGCTCATAGCAACCATCTCAGCACCTCCTGACAGCATTCAGTGGCACTTCAAATTTGCCTCTGCAGCTATAGCGTGTCTCTTTCACATATCAGCCATCTGTATCCATGCAGAATAGCTGCTTGCACTAGCCCAGGAGTCTTCAGGGCCTTGTGCAGTTCTGTACCCAGGAAGGATGGAGGAGGCAGAAGATCCTTGTCACCCATCCTGGCCAGCTGATGTAAAGTCCATCAGAAACTCAGCTCTAGAGGAAACCTTTTCTACAAAGAGCAACAGAGGCAATCAGGCAAGGATCAAGACTTAGATAGTCGCTTCTGAATTTCAGCCACAAGATTTTCACGTTTAATGGCCACCTGAAACATAAGAGAATCTTCACGTGACAAACTAGAAAGCAATACTAGCTCCTTAGCCACTGTTTTTCCAGATTCATTTTACTCTGCATCCACTTCCACTATTTATACAACCAATATGAAGTAGTGTGAGCTCCAAGCTGACCTGGAGAATGTATACACTCAAGAATAAAAAAATTCAAACACCTCATCTGTGTCTGTTTTGTTGATTAGTCTTAAAATACCCATTCAGATTTCATTTGTCTTTCTTCTGCCCACTCAGCCAATATTCACGGGCTACAATGGTTGTTTGGGGGTGGGTCTGCATTCATCTCTATCACTATTAACCCTGATGATATCTCCTCAGCCAGAAGATAAGTATTTCTAAAGAATCTGGGAAATATAGAAAACACTTGTTCCCTTCTATTTCTGCTGCCCCCACTCACCTCCTCTCTGCTGGCCACTGAACGGAGCTTGATAACCCCTTCCTTCAGTTCTTGCTCACCAATAATGACCACCAGGGGAATGCCCATGTTCTCACAATAGTGCAGTTGGGTTAATAATTTAGGGTTGTTCTTGTATAGCATCTCTGCCTGAAAAGAGTAAAGGACTTAGAAGTGACCATAGCACACAAACCCCAGGAATAACTATTTCCAAAAAAGCCAGAAACAAGTGGCTAGCCCTCCTACCATAATCAGCCACTCTAGTAATTAGACTAAAAAGGTATTGAGTTCCACCCTAGGCATAAGTTAGAAATGAACCTGGCTCCTGAATTACCCAGATGACTCAGATATCAGCTCCACCATACCTTGATCCCAGCATCCCAAAGCTCTGCAATTAGCTTCAACCGTTCTTGTAGAAAGTTCTTCTGTGGTGTGGCCACAAACACTTGGGTCTCTGTGGTCCGTACGCTCTCACCTAAAGTCTGATAAGAGAGAAGAAAGTAAAACTAATAAAAACTTCCTTTGCATCAACAATTCCAAAAAACAAGACAAAAAGAATCATCAGAAAAACAGTGCAACTGCACCTCTAGAAACAGGAAGGTTTTTAGGCCTCCTGCTCTACCTCATTCCTACCTAAGACCTACCTTCATCCTCTGCTCCACAATGGAGAATATTCGCTCTACCCCAATGCTGAGCCCCACACATGGCACACTGTGGCCCTTGGGGTCAAACATGCCCACCAGCCCGTCATAGCGCCCACCAGCAGCCACACTGCCCACACTCAGGGGCTCCTCCCCAGCCTGAGCTGGGGACTGCAGCAGTATTGCTTCATAGATCACTCCTGTATAGTAGTCCAGGCCCCGAGCCAGGCTTAAGTCAAAGGAGATCTGTGGGGACAAGGCTTTGGTCAGTCCCAAACTAGATTCAGAACCCTGAGAGCCCCAGAGCTCAGCAGAAGGTCCACTCCCAATTCAGCTTACCTTTTCAGAGATTCCAAATAAAGTCAGGTATTCAAACAGCAGCTTCAGGTCCTCCAGACCCTCCAGGGCCTGCTTGTTCTGGGATAGTCTGGGATCCTGGAACATTTGCTCTACCAGAGTCACCCCACCTGAGGACACATACCGTCTGTCCTGTTCACCCAGATGTATTTCATCCAAATATATCCCTAATGTGCTCTAGCTTCTAGCTAGTCCTCACTTTCTTATAAGAAGATGATTCTGGTCTCATGTGACCAGATCCTCCTCCTCTGCCTCCACCTTTGCCATCCTAAGATACAAAGTGGTCAAAATAAGTTAAAAGGGAAATTAAATTCAGGGCAGGCTCTGGAGCTTAGCATATCTACAGAAAGGAGGTGTTTCAGAGGTAGAAGTTGAGCACATATCACCCACAGCCTGGTTCTATTACAGCTCTGAAAACCCTGGTTCTTACCATGACATTGGACATAATCCCCAATTTGATCAGCCACCTCAGGAGCCAGGCCTTTCTTTGCCACCATCTCGTGTCTCACATCTTTCCAAGACATCTGCATAAACACCCAAACATTAGCCCAGCCCCAAGATCCTTCATTCTCAAACTGGAAAAGGACATCTCACTTTCGTTAAGTATGTATGTCACAAGTAGCTAACAGTATACTCAGCAAAGTCAGAGACAACTTAAGAAATCCAGCCACTTCCACCAAGCAAGGTGTTAGTTAACAAAAAGAAAGAAAGAAAGAAATCCAGCCACAATCCCCACCATACAGCACAACTCAAATCTTGCTTCAGAATGTCTCCTTACCTTCCTCCCATAAATGGCCCGATTCCAACCACTGTCTCCTTACTTTTCTCTAGAGGTACAGATTTGAGGGCAGGGCAGGAACCTAGACAGGGTCTACTGAAGCATGTCTTATTTGTTACCTTATCTAGTTTGTCTATTGAGGAGCCGACAGCACGGAACTTGCTTTCAGGAACACCACAGACAGCAAACATTCCATCCATAATCCGCCGGTCATTGACCTGTGAACTCATTGTAAGTAACCCAAGTGCCCTGTCAATGTCCTTTCCCTCAAATCAATGGCAGTACTCTCCTAACTCATAAAAGGGAAAGGAAATTTCAAAGGAAGAGTACATATGTAAGAAATGCAACAGCTAGACTAAGAAGGTCCTAGAGCTTTAGGCTTAAAGGCTGGGGTCACCTATGTTTGGGACTTGAATAAACAGTATTAGGCCAAATCCAGACTTTTCACCCAGTCCTCAGCTCTGGCCTCACCTTAATGAGAAAGTCCCCCAGCTGCAGACCACTTAGGATTTCACACATGATCTTCAAACATTCCGCATCAGGGATCATGGGGTCAAACTGACCAGCTATGTCAAAATCCTACAACAAAGAAAAAGATAGGAAAAAACCTCCGCTAATCAGCCAATTCCAAGACTGTGGCCCCCAGAACCATCAAACTGTGCTGCTCCAATCAGGTCACTTACACACTGGCAGAATTCCCTGTAGCGGCCTTGGACCATGGTTGGGCTCTCCCGCCGCCACACCTTTCCAACATGATAGCGTTTCATCCTCTTCACTTTATTCATGGCCAGATAACGAGCAAAAGGGACCTCACATAAAGAGGTTAAGGAAGAAGGATACTGAATCCAAGGTTTAGGCCTAATACACAGATACTAGGGGGGATTGGACCTCTATCAGTTAGATCTCATCCACTAGGATGAGAATGTTTACCTTCTCTGTAATATTTTCCACTATCCCCAAGGCCTAGTAGTCCTTGGCATTCAATATACATTGAATAGTGTCAAATGAAGGAATCTCACCAAGCAAAAGTAAAAGTTCAACAGAAAACGGGAAGCAGAGATCGAAATGACCCAAGAACTAATTCAGGTCCGGGCCATTTCCTCCCATTGAGATAAATTCCCAACCATCGTAAAATAGTCAAATTTCTGAACCTGGATTTGCCTACGACTTCTAAGCCATTTCTGAAAGTGTAGGCCAAGGACCTCATGCATCTTAATTACCCAGGATGCCTGTTTAAAAGGCAGATGGTTGAGCCCTACTATGGAATTAAGAATCTCTGGATCTGTGGCCAGGAATCTGTCTCTGCAAGCACCCCCAAAGGATTCTGATACACATTAAAGTTAAATGACAGGGCTCCAGGCCAGGCTCCCTGACAGAACTGCCTTCTGGGAGAAACTGGAAGTAACTGCTGCTACCAATGGACCTATGGGGTCCCAGAGTCACTCTCTTCCTTTTTGTCAGAGAAAGCCTTCTAGATTTGGAAAGAGATAGATCAGTCTCCAGCACTCAGAAGAATACAGTAAGGTCATAGCGAAGGGACAACAGCTCTCCACCTTGATCCTCCAGATCATAAATAAGTCCAGAGTCCTCTCCATACTTCTCAGTGAGCACTTCCTGTAGGGATCAAACAGAAAAAGCCACAGTTCAAAGGATGACTCCAAAACACAGAGGAAAAGCCGTTTGAGACACTAAAAACAAGTGAAGAAATGGGGTTCCAGGCAGTCTTTTTTCTCCCCTTACCTTTAGCTCAAATGCTGGGGTATCCAATCCCTTTGCTCCATGACGTTTAAAGCAGCTAACAACCAAATCAAGAATTTTCTCCCTCACAACCATCTGCTGGGGACTAAGATCCCTGGTGCCCTAGAAATCAAAAGCAGACACAGTGAAAGCAAAAACAAAAAATAAATCCATTTAAGACAAAGAGTTAAACTACACCTTTATGTTAAGGTCTGGAGCTGACATTTCTTGAATTCGGATGAGCCTGAACCCCACCCAGTATCTCAAGAATAGCAGTTGGGTTTTTTTGTTTGTTTGCTTTGTTTTTAATTTAGTTTAAGAGAACATTAAAAGGGGTCAGAGAGATGAGCAAAGCAGAGGTCAGTCCTTCAAGGCACTCTAATGGGATAGGGTGAACAAAAAACATTACCTTTGGAGTCTTGATAATAAAATTTGGTTTGTCTTGATGTGGTTTCAATTGGGATGTTAACACTGCCTTTGCAACCTGGCAGAAAAAGGAATGGGAGATGTGGCTCCTCTGGACACTGGCAATGCCTGTGACATCTCTGACTCTCTGGATCACCAAACTGCAAAGACTCTTGACCCTGAGCAACAGGAAGCCAGAGCATTATTTCATCTATCCCAATCTCAACCCCACCTCCAAGAACCCAAGTTCTATCTACAATTACACATGTAGTATTTATGAGGTCAGGTCTTCATTACAAAAGCTTCCTCACTATATGTGGAGTTTTGAAATGTCTCAAAAAGTTTAAGCACCTGAGAACAATGAAGGTACAAAATAACCCACCATTACAACCACCAACCATTTAGGGATAGAGATTATTATGATCTTCTGCAGTTCTCAGTTCCTACTCAAACAGAAATAATAAGTATTTTTAAGATAGCACCGGTTATTTGGTTTGGAGATAGAGAAAATGCAACTTGAAGACAAGAGAACCAGCCCAAGGACACAGAGCAAGCATGTGGAATAAAAAGAAATGGATTTCCTGGTTGAACTCAAAAACCCAGACTAGTAAGATGCTGGGAGACTGAACATTAATGAAAAGTCTGAGCCCTGTTGTTCGTGATAGCACAAAGCATCTGTTAAGAGGAAAATAGAGTATTTCCCAAGTAAAGCAAAACAGAATCAGTGACTTTATTACCAACAGGCTGTGTGCTCTTCCAGAAATAGAGGGTGAGGTAGTTCTATACTATGTTGATTTTTCTCCCCCAAGAGAAGTTCAAGTCCACAATCCCTCATATGCAATTCCAAAATCCAAAAATCTCTGAAATCTGAAAATTTTGAGATTCATTTTGGGGTTAATTTTAATGTGAACTCAGTCTACTTATGACCTTTAGTCATCTCAACTTAGTGGGAATGTCGATATATTTTGCTTAAGAAATATTACTATGCTTGACTCCAAGAGTTTCAGATACAGGTGCGTGGGTCTGTATTAAAACACTCCTTTACTATGTATCAGTAGATATGTCATTTAACCTTGCAGCCTCCGGTTCTTCAACTGTAAAGTGAAAATAAAAACCCTAACCTCTCAAGATTGCTCTAAGGAGTAAGTGACAAAGCACCCAAAACGCTTAGCTCAGTGCGAGTACATAGTAGACACTCAATAAAAACCGATTGCAATACTACTGGAATACAGGGTGCGAGTCCATGCTTTCACACCTGGAGGCCTAGCCGTGACAGACCGGAGCTTTTTCAATCTCGCTCACCTGGCTATGACAGTGGACCGCCCCTGGGGAAGAAGCACAGGGAGGTCGCAGGAGCTGGCTGAGCAGGGCAGCCCAGGCCCTCCTGGGCAGGAGTCTGAGCTGGGGCATGCCGCAGCAGGACGCCGGCTTTCTGGGACAGGAGCCAAAGGCCTGGGGATGAGGCAGGTCGGACCCCAGCAAAGGTGCTGGCTGCTGTAGAGGTGAAGCCCGAGCACTACGGAAGACCTGAGCGATTGTGCACCTCCCGAGTCCCGCAGCATGGGCTCCGAAACTCCCAAGCTTCCTTTGCAAGCAGCTTGGGCACTTCCGGTGGTAGCCGGAAGTCGTTTTGTACTCGATGAGGGCTCTCTAGGCGTGCGGGCCAGCGACTCGATAGCCGGAAGTCATCCGGGCTGAGGCTACCACGGCCGATCCAGGCAGCAGTCATCTCCAAGTTGGTAGCCAGGATGACTGAACGTGCGACATTGGAGGAGCTAGTGAGACTTCAGGGAGAGCGCGTGCGGGGCCTCAAGCAGCAGAAGGCTAGCGCCGAGCAGGTGCGACCAAGGTGGCAGGGGAGAGGCCAAGCAAAGCCAAAGAGGACATAAAGCCGGGGTAGTCTGAACACAGGACAGGGATATGGGGGAAGGGACCGGGCTGTTAGGGAGGAGATGGGCTGGTTGGGGAGGTATCCTGGGTGGGTCCTTAAAGAAGCAAAGCTAGGCTCGAGCAGATCCTAATGAGGGAAGAATATCGAATGAATGGCGGGGGAGGGAGGAGAGTGACAGGTGGATAACCCAGCGCCTTCTTTCCCTCCACAGATCGAGGAGGAGGTGTCAAAACTCCTGAAACTGAAAGCGCAGCTGGGCCCTGATGAAAGCAAACAGAAGTTTGTGCTCAAAACTCCCAAGGTAATATCATTCCTGTAGGGAGCCTCTGAGAAGGTCCCTAATTCCACTCAAGGGCACTTATGTCTGCTTCCCTAAACCAGGTCATTGAGGAGAATCTGAAATACAAAAAAAGACAGTTGCTCAGGGCACTGGGCTGGACTGGACTCTACCTGAGTCATTCTGGGATGGCATAGTGATGGCAGAAACTAGGTCAACTGGGTGATCAGGGGAGTCAGCTGCTGCTGCTCCTCCTCTTTTCATTCAGTAAATATTGAGTGCTTACTGTGTCCCTAGCGTTGAATATACCCTGGTGGACAATATAGCCTGCCCCCAGGGAGCTTACATTCTACTAAAGGAGACAGACTTAGAGCAAATAATGCCACACATGGATATGTAATTACAAATTGTGATAAATGACACAAAGAAATTAACAATTATGCTCTGAGAAAAATAAGGGAGAACTGGAGAGTCTGAGAAAGCCTCACTAAGGAAGTGTTATACTAACTGACCTAACAGAGGCGTAGGAGATAGCCACGGAAGAGTGTGAAGAAGGTGGTAGGTCCAGGTAGAATACGGAAACCCTGAATCAGCAGGAAAGAACTTTGGTAGTTTTCAGGAACTAGAAGACGACCTATATGACTAGAACCAAATAAAGAGGGTGGGTACAGTGGAATGAGGTTGGAGATTCTTAGCCCATCCTCCAGTTCAGTTCAAATGCCACTTTCTGTAAGTTTTATAAACAGAACTATTCACTCCTTCATCTGGGTTCCTTTGGCACTGCATACATATTTCTATTATTGCACTGACTTTAAGTAGTTATTCATGTGCTTTATTTACCCCAAGAGACTGAGACCAGATGCCTAAATAGGTATAGTCGGCCCTCCACATTCAGGGTTCCACATCCACAGATTCAACCAATGGCAGATTGAAAACATTCAGGGAGAAAAAAACAACAATTTTTTAAAAACCCAATACAACAATAAGAAATATAGTATAACAACTACTTATGTAACATTTGCTTTATATTAGGTATTGTAAGTAACGTAGAGATGATTTAAAGTATATGGGAGGATATGCATAGTTTGTATGCAAATATTGTACCATTTTATATAAGGGATTTGTGCATCCTCAGATTTTGATATGCACAGGGGTCCTGGAACCAATCCCCCTCAGATACCTAGAGAAATTGTATTTAATAAATGTAATTGAAATTAAATTCCAAAAGAGAGGGCAGATGGTCTGTCTTCCTTGTGTTAAGGTTAATTCTTTAGGTTCCTAAATTCATTGAGCTGTTCCTTTCTACAGACAACTCATTTTCAAGGGTTAAAGAAACAGTGTAGGCCGGGTGTGGTGGCTCACGCCTATAATCCTAGCACTCTAGGAGGCTGAAGCGGGAGGATCATTTGAGTCAGGAGTTCTAGACCAGCCTCAGCAAGAGCAAGACCCCGTCTCTACTAAAAAAACCGAAAGAAATTAGCTGGCCGTGATGGCACATTTCTGTAGTCTCAGCTACTCGGGAGGCCGAGGCAGGAGGATTGCTTGAGCCCAGGAGTTTGAGGTTGCTGTGAGCTAGGCTGACGCCATGGCACTCTAGCCCAGGCAACAGAACAAGACTCTGTCTCAAAAAAAAAAAAAGAAAGAAACAGTGTAAAATCCCAAGCAGTGATGATCAATGATTATTCAAACTATTAGGTGAAAAACTTAATGGGGAATTTATGACAGATCAGTCTGTCCTCACCTAAACCAAATGATCAGTCTTAACATCACTAAAAGTAGGACAACCAGACATGTTCCTGCTGATGTGATGCAATAAGAAGCACACAGCACCACCTATGAAGTATTCTTGCCAAGTGAAGTTGAACCTGACTCTAATCAGGTCTTTGGACTAACTATCAGTTTACAGGAAATACTAGAGATGGAGGAACATGTTTAATTACACATTAAGATATTGTTAACCAAATCTGGAATATGAAAAAATTTTTAGGACAAATGACTCAATTTCCTCAACAAATACATTTTTTTTAAAAAGGGAGAGAAAATTATCATAGATTTAATAGACACATCAGCCAAATACAATACGTAGACTTCATTTAGAATCAAATAAGCCAACCATAAAAAGATATTATTGAGGCAATTGGGGAAAATTGAACATGGCTTAGGATTAGATAATATTAAAGAGTTGTTAGTTTTGTTGGTTATAATAAATGTATTAAGTGCTTTGGTTTTTTTTAAAGCCTTTATGTGTTAGAGAATCATACTAAAGTATTTATGGATGAAATGATAAGATGTCTGGGATTTATTTTAAAATATATCAGAAAAAATGTTGGCGTTTAAATGAAAAATAGCAGATGTTAATGATTGTTGAAGCTGGGTAATGGATACATGGTGATCTATCATATAATATTATTCTCTATATTGTGTCTTTGAAAATTTCCATAATGTTAAAAGAAAATAAGATTATGCTGGAGAGTTAATATCCATTTTAGTTTGTTGAAACACATTTCTTGACACGTTATTCACATTAACAATAGAAAACTCAGTATTGTCGGGATAAGACTCTAATAATACTAAAATGTTATTTGCCTTTTTCAGTGTGTTTACATTTGTATTAAATGTACAAAAGCACTGGTGAGTAGAATTGCTAGTGCCTTAGCATGACTCAAACAGTGGCACTAAACTGTACTAATAGCCAGTATGTTCTTTACTGCCATGCACTCACAGCTAAAAAAAAAATTCAGTCTTAAGAATATCTGATTAAACAGTAAAAATTAATTTTATTGAATCTTGACTCTTGATACCCTCTTTGTAAATATTCACTGGGATGAAATGGGAAGTACACATAAAGCATTTCTGTTGCACTTCCAGGTAGGGAAAATGCTTATGCCATTGTTTGAGTTGTGAGCTGAACTATTAGTAGCTACTTTTTTCATAAAACACCTTTTGAATTTGAATGAACCACTGAAAGCCAAATTATGGTTTTGCAGACTTGATTATTTGGTGGACATTTTTACAAGAATGAACAAAGTAAGCCTTGTCACCTCCTGGCAAACATCTGACAGTATTTGTCACCATTGATAAAATTCAAGCATTCAATTAAAAGTTAGAGTTTTAGATAATTAGTATCTTCCACCATGAGCTTGACAGCTTCTTAATAATTAGACTTTCCTGATGAGATCTTTGGTGATATTAACAAATATGGTTTTCTAATAATGAAATGTATCAACCTTTGGGAGAACTGTATAATTGTTATCAGTGAACCAATATTTTCCACATGACCAATGTATGATGTTATAAAATCATCAATGGGTAAAGGATCCTTTCAAAGTACAAGATAAAATAATGGATTTTTTTTTTACTGTGGGAAAATATTATATAACATAAAAATTACCATTTCAATGATTTTTAAGTGTACAGTTCAGTAACATGAAGTATGTTCACATTGTTGTATAACCATCGCCACTATCCATGCCTGGAATTTTTTCATCATCCCAAACTGAAACTCTATACTCATTAAACAATAACACCCCACTTCAGTGCCTGGTGACCACTATCCTACTTTCTGTCTCTATGAATTTGACTATTCTAGGTATTTTATATAAGTGAGAGATTAATGAATTTTAATGTAACAGTATGAAAAGTTCATTGATGTAGCTTTCAGATTCCACATTGCAACCCACCTTTAAGAAACTACCACTTGCTGGATTTTGATATAGTAAGAAAAAATACCCACAGTTAGTGAAAAGTTTATTAAAATACTCCTCCTTTTACAACTACATATCTATGTAAGGTTAGATTTTCTTTATGTATTTCAACCAGCATAACATACCATAGTAGATTGAGTATGAAAAGCATATATGAGAATCTTCTATTAAGCCAGACATTAACGATTTGCAAAGATGTAAATCAATGCCACTCTTCTCACTAAACCTTTGTTTTGGAAGATAGTTACATTTTCCTTAAATATTATGTGTGTTAATATGTAATAGATTTATTATTGATTAAATGAGTTTAATAAATATTTCTTAAATGAATATTTTTAAATTTTTGCAGTTTTAATTTCTGATACAGTAAATATTGATAGGTATAATCCACTTTGGGGTCCTTAATAAATAGTATGAATATAAAGAGGTCCTGAAACCAAAGACTTTGGAGTAGGGTGTAAAGGTCCAGACTAGAAGCTGTGAACTGGAAGAACACAGTTCTGGTTCTGACTGCCACAAACATGTGGAGTGGTCTTCGGTAATGATTTAACTTGTCAACATCCTGTAATTAATTCATCTATAAAATGTGTCTGCCCAGCCTCTGTCATAGGGCTATTACCAGAAACAAATTAGAGAACAAACAGTCCTAATTAGGACTTCAAAGAAAAGTTATGTTTAGAAAGAAAAGTTGCTTGTAAAATTTGGAATTCAACTAGTTGAGCCACTTTAAGTTGCTTATATGCCTGTTATCAGGTAAGTGTTTTCTATTAGGCAGGGAAATGTTCTGTTATCCCAGGAAGTTTTTAGAGAAACTTCTTAGAGAAAAGAGTTCTAAGAATTCTAGAAAATAGAACCAAGCTTAAAAGGGAATGGACTGTAGAAGGTGGGTAGCAAATGGGTGTGAGAATTAATAGAGAAACATTTGTAATTGTTTTACAACTCAGTGGCCTGTAGGAAAATTTGTTTAGGGCAAGATTCGCTTTCCTCATTGTTGAAGTCAACCGTTTATGTTTCCAGATCTCATTATTCTTGTTTTAAAGTCTCATCCCTGGTTCTTTGACTGATTTTGACTCCAAGGGCACAAGAGACTACAGTCCCCGGCAGATGGCAGTTCGGGAGAAGGTGTTTGATGTAATCATCCGCTGCTTCAAGCGCCATGGTGCAGAAGTAATTGATACACCTGTGTTTGAACTAAAGGTGAGGGATGGGTAAGGGGAAACTGCATGGTGGAAGAGGGGGTAATTGAATAACAGAGAGTGACAAGAGAGTGAGGACTCAAAGGCTCCACTCCTTTTGTGGACACAGACCAGTATTTTCACCAATGAGAACAAGGACAGGACTGGCTTGGAGGGAGAGGCCTCGCCTTTTATTTATCTTGGTTGAGGACAACAGCTCCCCAAAGAGAACCCTTCTTAGGAGTGGAAGTTGTTCTGGCTCCTGTCTACATTGAATTCCATGATGTCTATACTTGGGATGTTTTCTAGATACATGCAGACCATATATACATAAAGTATTAATACGTAACCATATTGATGGAGCTTGTGGTGGTTTCTAGTTCTTTGCTATTAAAAACCCAAATTGCAGTCAGGTGTGGTGGCACTGAACCTGTAATCCCAGAGACCCGGGAGCCTGAGGCAGGAGGATCACTTAAGCCCAGGAGTTTGAGGTTGCAGTGTGTCATGATTGCACCTCTGAATAGCCATTGCACTCCAACCTGGGCAACATAATGAGACCTCGTCTTTAAGACAGACAAAACCAGATTGCATCCCTCCCTGCTTAAAACCTGGTGATTCCCATTGCATTGATAATACAACCCAGAGTCTTTACTCAGGTTTGCAAGGCCCTCAATGATCTAGCCACTGCCTTTCGTACCTCATCTCATGCTATTCTTCCTCTTGCCCACCCCATGCTACTCAGTTTCATTTCTGTTCATGGAACATACTAAATGTGTCTCTACCCCAGGGCCCTTGTTCTTGCTCTGCCCTTTTCCTGAACTCCCTTTTCCCCAGCTCTTTTCATGACTTATTTTAGATTGAGATTACCGATTTTAATTTCACAGCTCAGCTAAAATGCTACTCCTCAAATAATCTTCTCCAACTACCTTGTCTAAAGTAGCCCTCTCCCTCTATCACATTGGCCTATTTTATTCCCTTTAGATGATGACTATTTGAAATTATTTGTTAATTGTTATTCCTTGCATTATTAATATAGTACCTGTTTTTTCACTGATATATAATTGTATATATTTATGGGAATATTTTTACCTGCTGTATTAGTTTGCTGGGATTGCCATAACAGTACCATAGACTAGGTGGCCTAAACAACAGAAATTTGTTTTCTCACTGTTCTGGAGGCTGTAAGTCTGAGACCATGTGTTGGCAGAGTTGGTTCCTTGTGAGGGCCAAGAGGGAAGGATCTGTTCCAGGACTCTCTCCATGGCTTATAAATGCCTATTGTCTCTTTTTGTCTTCATAACATCTTCCCTCTCTCTGTGTCTGTCTAAATTTTCCCTTCTTATAATGACATGGGATTAGGGCCCACCCTTATGGCTTCATTTTAACTTAAAGACCCTGTCTCCAAATATACTTATATCTGAGGTTACTGGGAGTTAGGACTTCAACATATGAATTTAGCAGGTCAGGGGACATAATTCAGCTCATAACACCAGTATATGAGTGCTTCTTATTCTACACACTGGGAAATTTCAGGCTTGTTAATCTTTGCCAATCTGGTAAGTGAAATATGTTATCTCCTGTTAAAGACATCACAGGGCAAGGGCTGCTGTAACATCCTTCAGACAGTCTCAGTTTTGGCTTTTGACATTGTTCAAATCTCAGGCATCATAAAAACACGTTTCTTGGTCTAATAACCCACTCCTAGGAGTTTATCCTCAACAAAAATATTTTAAAAAAGAAAAAACTGTGTATCCAAGTATGTTTATTGAAATGTTATGAAAACTTTTTTAAAAAATTGGAATAATCTAAACATCTAACAGTATAACATTAGGGAGGAGGTAGGTACAGACTTCTTTTTACTGGAATATTATACATCTTTCAATAGTAATACTTCAGCTCAGTCATAAAATGGAAATGGAAAAAGCAAAAAATCAACACAAAATTGGTGTTTCCTTTTGATTATAACTATATCAAACACCTAAGAATTGGGATAAAGAGCAGAGGGAAATGTAGATGAGTTGAAATCAGTCATGTTAGAGTGGTGGGATTTTATTTATTTTTTTTTTTTATTTTTTTTTTTTGAGACAGTCTCTCACTCTGTTGCCCAGGCTAGAGTGAGTGCCGTGGCGTCAGCCTAGCTCACAGCAACCTCAAACTCCTGAGCTCAAGCGATCCTCCTGTCTCAGCCTCCCGAGTAGCTGGGACTACAGGCATGCGCCACCATGCCTGGCTAATTTTTTCTATATATATTTTTAGCTGTCCATATAATTTCTTTCATATTTTTAGTAGAGGTGGGGTCTCGCTCTTGCTCAGGCTGGTCTCGAACTCCTGAGCTCAAACGATCCGCCCACCTCGGCCTCCCAGTGTGCTAGGATTACAGGCGTGAGCCACCGCGCCCGGCCTAGGGTTTTATTTTTGAAACTTCTTTTCAGTATAAAAATAAAATTTTTTTTAAAAAAACCTTCCTTTTAAATTGTTGTATTTGTTACTATGACCATATTTCTTTATGTTTTCTGCAGGAAACACTGACTGGAAAATATGGTGAAGACTCTAAGCTTATCTATGATCTGAAGGACCAGGGTGGGGAGCTGCTGTCCCTTCGCTATGACCTCACTGTATCTTTCTAAATTTGGACCCTTAAGACAGGACTCTGGATGGATTGGCCCTCACTGGGCTAGAGCAGATATCAGTAGGATCAAATATAAGGCCTTTAGCAATTAGGGGAATTATTTCTCTAAACCAGGAGTGGGACTTTGGCTAAACACAACATAAGCCTTAGAAATCTTCTGAATCCTGAATGAGACCTCAGTTTTATGTCAGGGCCCAGTTCCAAGTCTACAACAATCCCCTGGCCTGTCCAGTGGGCTAAATTCTCCTTAACGGACCAACACCACATTTCCTTTGTCTCCAAGCTACACAGAGAATCATCTGCTTAAAAATCTCACATGGGGCCCTTCTTTTGGTCCGTGGCCAATCTGCCCAGCCCCATGCCATGCTTAACACAGTCCAGGAGAGACACTATCAAAGAGAAAGTAGCCTTAATCCTTTTTGATACTTCAGGTGCCCCTGTGGTAGCACAGTTGATTTGTTCTGCTGTCCAGAAATGCTGTTAATCTTACGGGTGGTGGTTTTACTTGCACAGGGAGAGGTCAGACCCCAGCCGCTGTTGGTGCTGATAATCAACTTCCAGGCAGTCATAGGAGGGGCTTTCTCCTTAACTCTTTGTCATCAGGTTCCTTTTGCTCGGTATTTGGCAATGAATAAACTCACCAACATTAAACGCTACCACATAGCAAAGGTGTATCGGCGGGATAACCCAGCCATGACCCGAGGCCGATACCGGGAATTCTACCAGTGTGTGAGTGTTGGGAAACGGGGGCAGGATGAGTAACTTAGGTGCTCCCTCAAGCTAGTAGAAACTGTTGAGTACTCTTGGTATCCTGAGCAAACTAGATGTTCCAGTTAATGCTCTTAGGATTCTATGGTGTTTTCATGTAGATTTCACAAGGGTGCTGTGGGGAAGGGAGGAAAGTAAAATCTTCTCCATTTTACATGTGAGTAAACTTGATATTCAGCAGATGAAGCGATTATAAGGATAAGAAAGGCAAAGTCAGGACTAGAAATCTTGGTCCAGTGCTCTTTATATTAAACCACAGTGATAAGATCACAGCATAGGATCGGGAAATTAGATTTGAGTTGTCATATTATCCAGACTGATGTCATGGCTTCTGGATGAATAGAGAAAATGGTTAAGCACTAAGGCCATATAATTGCGCCATAGCAGTAGGAGTTAAAGACGGACAAATTAAAGATGATATACATGAAGTACTGGTACATGGAGGAATAGCCCAATATATGGAAAGGAAAACTAGGACTGGTAAAAGGCCCAAAAATGTGGGGGTTTTCCTCTGGTCTGATGTCAGACATAGACAATGAAGGAGAAGGTCTGTGGCTTGAGTTCAAACAGGCCTTCATACAGAGCAAAACTCCCAGAAGTCCCCTTTTAAGAAGGTTGAACCTCTGAGGATCTCTAGCTACCCTCTCCCTGCAGGATTTTGACATTGCTGGGCAGTTTGACCCCATGATTCCTGATGCAGAGTGCCTGAAGATCATGTGCGAGATCCTGAGTTCACTTCAGATAGGTGACTTCCTGGTCAAGGTCAGAGCTGATGGGGCTGGGAGGGCAAGGTAGGGTCTGGCCTCTCACAGGAGAAGGTCCTTATGCAGAGAGACCAGTAGCCTAAACAACTGAGGCTACTGAGGGTCACGTAAAGCAAAGAGATTCTCTCCTCACTATGCCTTCGGTCCCCACAGGTAAATGATCGGCGCATCCTAGATGGCATGTTTGCCATCTGTGGTGTTCCTGACAGTAAGTTCCGTACCATCTGCTCCTCAGTGGACAAGCTGGACAAGGTAATGACCCAAGCACTTGACTCTTCTTTTCCCAGATCCCCACCCTGCCTTGAGAAATGGACAAGCAGATTAGGAGAGAGAGGTGCCTGCCGCTATGCCCCAGGATGCAGGTTGGAGGGTAGCTACTACTGCTCCAAGGCTGCTCCCCAGGAAGGGTTGACACTTGCTCTGTGGTGGGGAAGCTGCCCGGGGGTTTCTGACTGGTATCTGCCTGCCCAGGTGTCCTGGGATGAAGTGAAGAATGAGATGGTGGGAGAGAAGGGCCTTGCACCCAAGGTGGCTGACCGCATTGGGGACTACATCCAGCAGCATGGTGAGGAGCTGAACCCAGCCTCCCCAGCAGCATCCCACTGCCCTTAATCCTAAAGTTGAAATTCTTTGGGGGGTGTGTGTATATGTAGGGGAGAGAGAGTATGTGTGTGCACACACATGTGCACGTGCAGTTAGAGTCCAGGCAAAATGGTGGACTCCCTTTTTCTTCTCCTTGTCAGTCAGTCTCACTCATAAATCTGTCTCCCCAGGTGGGGTGTCCCTGGTGGAGCAGCTGCTCCAGGATCCTAAACTATCCCAAAACAAGCAGGCCTTGGAAGGCCTGAGAGACCTGAAGCTGCTGTTTGAGTACCTGACCCTGTTTGGCATTGATGACAAGGTACGTCAAGTTGGGGATGGGAGCCCTGGCTGAGTTCTGGGGCTTCAGGTCCCTGATTGTAATCTAGTATCGACCATATCCCTGTCTCCACAGATCTCTTTTGACCTGAGCCTTGCTCGAGGGCTGGACTACTATACTGGAGTGATCTATGAGGCAGTGCTGCTGCAAACCCCAGCCCAGGCAGGGGAAGAGCCCCTGGGTGTGGGCAGTGTGGCTGCTGGAGGGCGCTATGATGGGCTAGTGGGCATGTTTGACCCCAAAGGGCGCAAGGTGCCGTGCGTGGGGCTCAGCATTGGAGTGGAACGGATCTTCTCCATCGTGGAGCAAAGACTAGAGGTAGGTCCTCAGGGGTGGGTAGAAGACAGTCTGAGCAGGTGGTGGCACCCAAGCAATCTCTGATCTCCGAGGAAGCAAGTGGTGCTATTTTGGGCAAGAAGCATCTCTCAGAAAAATGAACAAAAGGTGATCACTGTACTTCACAGATTCCTACCCAATTATAGGCCAGTTTTATGGATCTTTAATCTTTCTTTTTCCATGAAATCCTCTGCTCTGCGTTTCTACTTCTCTTGTGGCTGTCAGGAATCTAGGCTGATGCGTCCAAGACCCAGATCTTCCTCATGATACAGAATACTTAACATTTTACTGCCATGTGCCAGGCACTGTGCTTGTAGGGGAGAGTGTGTTTCATGCATTAGCTAATATAATTCTTACAACAGCCCTCTGAGATTAGCTACTTTTATTATTTGCATTTTTCAGATGCAGAAACTAAAGCATTGTAGGTCAAGTAATTAGCTCAAGGCCATGAAATATACAAGTGGCAGAGTCAGAATCTGAATCCAGGCAGTCTGACTCCAAAATCTTGCTCTTAACCACTCTGTAATATTGTCTTTAAGTGAGAAGTATGTGTCTGAGGCCCTGGGATCCCTCAGATGGCTGCCTGGAGTAACACCAAGGAAGCCTTTCATGGCCTCCAGCCCTCCTTTGTTGCTACTGCTCTTAAATGGCTGGTTGCATTTCATCCTCTGAGGAATGCTGTGGCAACCTTCCCACTATTCCTGTGCCTTTTCTCTAGGGTGGAAACCACCTATGTTTCCCACTTGAGGTCATCATTCTAGTAGGCATCTTATGTTTTAAGAACTATGAAAATAATTTTCCAGAAAAAGACAAGGGGCAGCAGTGTTCTCCCTTCCCTGCACCCACATATGGGTTGTACCCCATAACTGAAGTATGAGAGGCATAGTCTCACAAATGGGCAGACAGTAAGTGGGGACTAGAACTGCCAGGGGTGATTTGATTGCCTAGAGTGGGCTCATAGTAGTACTTCTATGTGAAAGACCTGGTGAACCCTTAAGATACTAGATGGAGGCCAGGTGTGGTGGCTCACGCCTGTAATCCTAGCACTCTGGGAGGCCGAGGCAGGAGGATTGCTTGAGCTCAGGAGTTCAAGACCAGCCTGAGCAAGAGCGAGACCCCGTCTCTACTGTAAATAGAAAGAAATTAGCCAAATAACTAAAAATAGAAAACATTAGCCAGGCATGGTGGTGCATGCCTGTAGTCCCAGCTATCCAGGAGCCTGAGGCAGAAGGATCACTTGAGCCCAGGAGTCTGAGGTTGCTGTGAGCTAGGCTGATGCCACGGCACTATAGCCCAGGCAAGAAAGTGAGACTCTGTCTCAAAAAAAAAAAAAAAAAAAAAAAGATACTAGATGGAGATGAGCTTGAAGTTACTGTAAATAAGCTATCTTTTCCTTTTCCTTAGATTATGTATTCTGGCAAGTCATATATAAAAGTCAGTTAGTTCATTCCTTGTATCTTCTAAGAGCTACCTTATACCCAATTGCTAGGTGAGAAGACTTGTGGAGTTCACTGAGTTGGACCTGGTCTCTCAAAATCCCGACTAAACCCTGCTCTGTTTGCTCCTTGAAGGTGCTAGCCCAGCTCTCTGACTCTTATCTGCCCCTTCCCCAGGCTTTGGAGGAGAAGGTACGGACCACAGAGACACAGGTGCTTGTGGCATCTGCACAAAAGAAGCTGCTGGAGGAGAGACTGAAGCTTGTCTCAGAACTGTGGGATGCTGGGATCAAGGTACAGGAGGCAAGCCCAGGGTGGCAGCAAACTTGACAGTTCTGGGCACAAACTAAATCAAAGGTCACCCGTAGTGACCCTGCTTGGGCCCTCGGGAGGTTGTCCCTGAGGACAGCAGAAGCCAGCCTTCATCTTCTGCTCTGGTCCCCTGCAGGCTGAACTGATCTACAAGAAGAACCCAAAGCTACTGAACCAGCTGCAGTACTGCGAGGAGGCAGGCATCCCACTGGTGGCCATCATCGGCGAGCAGGAGCTCAAGGATGGGGTTATCAAGCTCCGTTCAGTGGCTAGCAGGGAAGAGGTGAGGAGGGCGCAATAAGGCAAAGGGACAGGGAATGTATGCCATGTTGGCAGGCCCATGCCCATTGAAAACCTTAGCAAAAGCCTGGCATTCATGTTAGCACCAACTTATAAAGGACCTAAGGGATTACCCTGTTAACTGTGGTCGTGGTAGGGTAAGATCTCCATCCCCACATACACCGGATGTCTTTCCGGCTCCCCCAAGAGGCACTGTCTACCCTGAAGTGTTTGGGTTCCTGCTCCCAGTAGAGCCAAGCCTGATGACTAGAGAAGGGAGCAGGCACTCAGGGAGCGGTGGAGTGGCAGATGCTCATACCACCTTCTTCCCCCATCCTGGCCAGGTGGATGTCCGAAGAGAAGACCTTGTGGAGGAAATCAAAAGGAGAACAAGCCAGTCCCTCTGCATCTGCTGAACCGAGCAGGCACTAGAGGCTAAGACAAAACTCTACATACGTGCTTCAACAAGCTTTGCACTTTTCTGTTTCAGCAGGAAGACCTGAACAGTGGTCAGAACAGAGACTTTTAAATTTTTATTACGATTATTTTATTGGTGATTACTAAGGCCCTGGGGGCTTAGTCCAGTCTGCTTCTGGGCTACAGGGACCTGGCCTGAGATGGTCGCATCTGCTGGTCCCCACACCAGATGGAGCGGATGCCTCCCCACAACCAGTTGCCAAAGGTCCAATAAAACGCCTAAACCACCGGAGCCTGCCTGTGTCACTGCCTAGCCCTGCCTTCCCGGCAGAGCCTGAGCCTCTGGCTCAGACCACTTTAGGGGTGGGAAGGGGAGAAGGACTTACAGTACACCCCCAGAGGCTCTTCCTGAGGTTCTTGCCTCCCGCGTCCACCCTGCGGCCAAGCCGCTCCTCAGGAGGCTGCGGTGGACTAAGCCGCCCGCCAGCGTTTCCAACTTTCACCTGACGGTCCGAGGCCCCGCGGCGCACGTGCAGTGGATACCTCCTCCCCCTTGGAAGGCGGGGTCGTGCTCAGAGCCAATGAGAGCTTGCGGGGTGGAGGGGTAGGGAAGCTTCCAGAGGCCGATGCGGAGGAAGTTATATAAACAGGGTACGAGAGGGCCCGCAGGAGACCATGCAGTCCAAGCGGGAATGTGAGGTAAGTGGGGGCCGTGAGAGGGCCAAAGAGCCCCACCTGCGCGGGGCGGCTACAAGGACGCCAACACCACAAGCGAGGTGGGGGCGGGCTCTGCGATCCTGCCTTGCAACCCGCCTTTTGCCTCGCAGCTGTGGTGCGAGAGGGTGAATCCAGAGAACAAGGCGGCGCTGGAGGCGTGGGTCAGGGAGACGGGCATCCGCCTGGTGCAGGTGAACGGGCAGAGGAAGTATGGCGGGCCACCCCCAGGTACGGTAGCCCCAGCCCCTACGCCCGCCACGCTAGGGAGGCCTCGATGGCCCAGAACAGCCCCCTTTGGGGGAGGGGCCTGCCCAGATCCGCCACAGTCAGAATCCCCAAACTGCCGGGATTTATACCCCCAGGCAGATGAGGAAATTTGTCTCTGGCTCCCCATACGCCCGCCCCATCGAAGAGGAGAGCTTAAGATACACTCTGTGCTAGACCCACGGTTAGCTCAGTCTCCTAATTATGCCAACGACCCGGGGTACGGCGTTGTGCCCACTTCACCGACGTTTGCTCACATTGCCCCCTCCCCGCGCTGGGTCCGTGGGCTCCGAATTCGGAACCATCCTGGTGGATGACGGTGCCCCTCCATACCCCCTTCTCTCAGGCTGGGTGGGCAGCCCGCCGCCAGCCGGGTCAGAGGTGTTTATCGGACGGCTGCCCCAGGACGTGTACGAGCACCAGCTGATCCCACTGTTCCAGCGCGTGGGCCGCCTCTACGAATTCCGCCTGATGATGACCTTCAGCGGCCTGAACCGCGGCTTCGCGTATGCCCGCTACAGCTCGCGGCGCGGCGCGCAGGCTGCCATCGCCACGCTGCACAACCACCCGCTGCGGCCGTCCTGCCCGCTGCTCGTGTGCCGCAGCACCGAGAAGTGCGAGCTGAGCGTGGACGGGCTGCCGGCCAGTCTGAGCCGCCGTGCGCTGCTGCTTGCGCTGCAGCCGCTGGGTCCTGGCCTGCAGGAGGCGCGGCTGCTGCCCAGCCCCGGGCCGGCGCCCGCGCAGATCGCGCTGCTCAAATTCGGCTCGCACCGCGCGGCCGCCATGGCCAAAAAGGCCCTGGTGGAAGGTAGGGGTGCAAGCTGCGGGGGCGGCGGGTTGGGGCCGAACGCGTTCTGCCAGGCACTTTTACACGTAGCGGATAAAGTAATCTTGAGTCAAGCATGCCTGAGTTTGCAACCTTTCACTACTTGATCTCAGGCTTTTTAAATTTCCGGTGGCGCTTACTACCGCCACCACTTATCTCAATTTAGAACAGTTCCTGTGCATTATCTCCTGACTTAATCCTCAACATCGCAAAGAGAAATAGTTCTCTCTTTAGAGATGAGGAAACTGTTGTAAGAGAAATTGACTTGCCCAAGAAAATGCAACTGAGTCTACCTTTTAATTAGTATAGAACCTGTTTCCTCAGAATGTAGTGAGAAGTAACATAATGGGCATGTGGTACTTAGCTTTGAATTTCCTGACTCATTGCAAGCATTCTCAGTCTAGATTAGCTATTAGAATGCTTATGAGGTAGACAAAGCGCGCAGCAATCAATACTCTAGGAAACTGGGGAGGTAGCAGTTGTATTATACCCCCTTCACAA
This sequence comes from Eulemur rufifrons, assembly GCF_041146395.1. Taxonomy (NCBI): domain Eukaryota; kingdom Metazoa; phylum Chordata; class Mammalia; order Primates; family Lemuridae; genus Eulemur; species Eulemur rufifrons. The sequence goes on along the minus strand of NC_090992.1, from coordinate 7,183,862 downwards.
TTAAAGATAATGGATCCTAGAGAAGGCTTCATTGTCTTCTCTTACCCAAGGTCACATTACCAGGAAATGGGGAGAATGCAAATTAAACGAAGGGTTCACAGAGTCTGGAGGCATGGACGCAGGGCTTAGACCTGCCCTTATCTCTGCCTTTTTCCTGCAGGCCAGTCACACCTCTGTGGAGAGCAGGTGACTGTGGAGTGGCTGAAGCCAGACCTGAAGCAGCGACTGCGCCAACAACTTGTGGGTCCCTCCCTGAGGTGCCTACAACCAGAGAGCAGCCGATTGTCCCTGGCCAGGGACAAGCTAGGGTCCCAAGGAGCTCGTGCTGCCCTACAGTTGTTGTGCCAACAAATGAAGCTGGGTAGCCCAGTCTTCCTCACCAAGTGTTTGGGCACAGGACCTGCTGGCTGGCACCGCTTCTGGTACCAGGTGGTGATTCCTGGGCATCCAGTGCCCTTCAGCGGCCTCATCTGGGTTGTGCTGGCCACAGATGGGCAGGATGGGCATGAGGTGGCTAAGGATGCTGTGTCTGCACAGCTGCTGGAGGCACTGGGTGAGTCTGGGGCCAGCCTCTTGTGGTCTGCTGGGGCTGAGGCAGGTGCCATTGTTAAGCAGTGACCTCATTCTCTCTCCACAGGCAGCCTGAATGGGCAGGCAGAGCCTGTGTCAGTTCTCAGCCCAGCAGGCCTGGGCCACCACTATCTGACCCCAAGGGGAGGAGGGGCATGGATGCTGTCCCAAGCCTGACACATCCTCCCTGTTGGGGCAGGGCCCCATGGCACCTGGGGGCAGCTCAGGTTTGGCTTAAGTTGTGGTAAGGGACCTTGCTCTCATTGTCTTCTCTTATTCAGGATCTAACCTGACCCTGTGGTCTTCCTTGGCTATTTCCTGTGTGACATGCATCCACCCCACCCCCCTTTCACACACACCCCCCCCACAAGCTTAGCATGAATCTTTGTTATATTCTTAATTTGTCCTCTGTTGGTTTTTATTTGGAGTGGCGGGGCCAGCTGAGCCAAAGGGTCAGAAATTCTGCCCTTTGTCCCTACCACTGGTTTTGGCTTATGTATAGTTTCGAGTTTTTCTATGCTGGTTGTATTTATATTAAACCCCTGGTTAGTATACACTTGTGTCTGTGCTGTCTTGCCCCAGCTTAGGGTTTGTCTCACACTGGCAGAGTGAATAGCTGCTACAGGGCAAGTACCTCCCTGGCATCACTGCCCTGGGTACATCATCTTGTGCTGCACAATAGGGTATTATAAATTCATATCTCCTCTGGGTCCAGCCCAACAAGCAAGACTCTTACTCAGTGAGGACCTAAGATTCAGTTCATCCACTCAGTCACTGTCATCCTCACTCTCCTCCTCTTCCTCCCGAGCCACAGAGTCCTCTCCTTCTTCCCTCAGTCCTGCGAAGAAGTCATCAGTGCTCCAGGCCTTGCTGCTCAGGGCCCGCAGTGATCCTCCCTTTTTTTTGCGCCGACGGTAGTCATCCACCACCACAGTTCGCAGCTGGGCCAAGTCCCAAAACTTGAGGCGCTGGTCATGGCCACTGCTGGCCAGGAAGCGGCCACAGTGGGAAAGGGCCAGCTCTTCCACAGGCTCCCCGGCATGCTGGCCCACACTGCCCACCACTCGGTTTGGCAGGATGTTCACAGCCCTGGCAGGGAAAGAACAGTGTTGGGTACTGGCTAGCTGGGCCCCCAGCCCTCCTGTGACCCGAGCACTGTCCTGGCTTCCCTCACCTGATCACTCCATCAGTGGAGCCAGTGCATAGCAGACTCTCAGTGACTGGAACCATGCAGTCAATGGACTCGGCTCTCAGGGCAAAGCGGTCACTTGTGGCCCCGAAGCCGTTCCAGTTGAAGAGGTAGATGGTACCTTCACTGGAGCCACAGGCCACCTTCTTCCCACACTGCAGGGAAGTGAAGCAAACCATGTCTGTGGAGCTGCCCTAGACCAAGCCCCTAGCACACACGTCCCCACCCCACCATACCCAGCTGTACTTTCATGAGGGTGACAGAAGTGAGGTCCCCAGACTGAGGCTCTGAGAGCAGCTCGAACCGGCGTCTCTTGATGTTGAAGACACCAAGGCAGCCATCCCCACTATAGAGAACAGAGCGGCAGGCTTAGCCCAGAGCTCCCTTTTAGGAAGACATTTAACACAGGGAGGGAGGAGAGGCAGCTTTGAGGTTGTACCTGGCTGTGAGCAGCAGCTTCTTGGCTGGATCCAGAGCCATGTCTGCGATGTACTCCTCGTGCTGGCGCATATCCATTAAGGGGCCCTCCTTCCGCTGGTCCCAGAGACGGATACAACCTGCATCGTCCCCAGTGGCCAAAACATTCTCATCCACCAGCAGGAGAGTGTTGATGGGGGCACTAGAAACAGAGACAGGGAACTTCCTGGAGCATCTCTGTCCCAGTGGGGACGTCCCAGTGCTTACTCCTCACCCCCATGCACATACACATAATTGGCTCCACTTACCCATGAGCCTTGGAAATACGTCTTTCTAGTCGGCCCTGCTCCACATCTAGAACGTGGATGGCTTTGTCCTTGGAGACAGTAACAAGTTCTGGGGAAAAGGTGCCCAGGTCATGATGCTGCTCACTGCTCCCTTCCCACCACCACACGGCTGCCTTCCCCAGCACTCACTCTGCCCATCTGCAGAGAAGACCACAGCTCGGCAGGACTTGAGATGGTGACCTGATGACCAGAGCTCCTTGGTTTCTCCCTCTTGGCAAGAGTAGGAAAAGCTAGGGAAAGGGAGGAGGGTGAATGACCCCAGACCCCCCCTGAGACGCATGGAGTGCATAGACCAACCTTCCCACCTACCTAGAGTTCCAGCATACACACCTCCAATCCCAAAAGGCTTACCATCCCATTTTTCCATTTTCAATGAGTTTCAAATGTTAGGCCTTGTTTTCATTCAACATACATTAATTTAAGCTACATTTGCTCAGGACCTCTTTGTGACCTCACCCCACCCCTCTTCATCATCTCTGAAAACCCCAGCCTGCAGAAAGACTGGGTTTGAGCCACTGTGGAGGAAATATCTGAATCAAGGACAGAAAACCAGTCCCAAAAGTTGGGAGTGTAAAAATCAGTACGGCAGGGGGAGCTCTTGTACTTCAGGTCTGCAAGAACTAGAGAAAGCTACAATTACAGCATATTGAGATTACATGCTGAAAAAGAGGTAGGATCAAAATGGAGATGGAGCAGAGAGGCGGCAGCCTATAAACTCAACTGTGAGGCAAGTACCCGTCCAGAGAATATCCCCAGTGCCTACCTCAGAGCAGATCCTCAAAAAGGGCAGAATGAATAAATGTTTAATTGCCAGTGAGTTCCAAGTGGGCAGAACTAAGTCTGCTCATTGTTTTCTCTGTCCCAGTGCCTAGCATTAAAAAATTGCTTAATAAACATTAACAGATTGAATACTTGGGAAGGGAGAAGAGAGCCCTGGAAAGCTATCTAAGTGACATTTGAGTTGGATCATGAAAAATGAGAGTTTACCTGACAGTGAACAAAGGGCAGATACTGGAGGGAGATGTCCCTGTCCCTTCTAGGGCAGAAATAAGGAATAAGGAGGGTTCAAGTAGCTGGAAATATGGGCTAGACTGGGCTTCAGGCCATGTGGGCCAAGCAAATATCTGTTGAAATTTAATTTGGGAAAAGAAACCTTTTCAGAATGGTCATGGGAGAAGTTAGAGGACCACCAGAAGGTAGTGGCTGAAAGAAAGGAATGGGCCAGAACCAAGGGATCCCCTCCAGAACCTTTCCTGAGACAAACTGAAGCAGTGAAGGTGTGGAGGATGTGAGAAAGGTGGAGGTCTAGGGTAACTCCCAAGTGTCTGGCACTGTAAATGTGGATGGTGGTAGAAGGAAACCTACATTTGTTGAACAACTGCTTGGGTGCTATACTGAACGCTTGTCCCTTCTGCAAGGTAGGTGGTATTATTCCCCTTTTCAAAGATACAAAGGCAGGGCCAGCACGGTGGCTCATGCTTGTAATCCTAGCACTCTGGGAGGCTGAGGCAAGAGGATCGCTCAAGTTCAGGAGTTCGAGACCAGCCTGAGCAAGAGCAAGACCCCATCTCTACTAAAAATAGAAAGCAATGATCTGGACAGCTAAAAATATATATAGAAAAAAATTAGCCAAGCATGGTGGCACATACCTGTAGTCCCAGATACTGGGGAGGCTGAGGCAGAAGGATTGCTTAAGCCCAGGAGTTTGAGGTTGCTGTGAGCTAGGCTGACGCCACAGCACTCTAGCCAGGGCAACAGAGAGAGACTCTGCCTCAAAAAAAAAAAAAAAAAGATACAAAGGAAAACACGGTCGTTAATTTGCCCAAGGCAAGCTAATGAGGGATTGAGGTTTAAATTCATTAAGTAAATCTGATAAACACAACTCTCCTGGTTAAAACTTTCAATGTCTATCCACTGCTTCTAGCCTGAGTCTTTTGTTCAAAATCAAACATGTACTGAGCACCTACCCTCAAAGAGAGGCAGGAGATAAAACAGAAAACAAAATGGACTATAGATCATACCGGGTTTTTCAAATTCCAGTCATATGATCCATTAATGAGCTCAATCCAAATTTTGTGTGTGCACACAGTAACAATAGAACAAAATAAACCAGAAATTATCACAGAGCATCATAAATAATGCAAAAGGTATTTTTCTGTGGGGCAAGGTCAAAAAGGTTTGAAAAACATTTCTTTACTGAAAGGCATTCAAATAATTACACAAACATATGTATGGCTACAAACCATTATAAAGTTTATAAGGGAAAAGTACCATGGCACTGGTGCCATGGCAGCATCTAACAGGTAATCCAGTTTAGTTCTGGGAATGGAGGAAAAGGGAAGAGATTTTGCGAACTCAGGAATATTAGAAGCAAAGGGAAAGGAGTTTTCCAGGCAGAAGGAATATCTTGTGCAAATGAGCAATGGCTTCAAAATATGGGGTGTTTTTTGGTTTTGTTTTGAGACAGAGACTCGCTCTGTCATCTTAGGTAGAGTGCAGTGGCGTCATCCTAGCTCACAGCAACCTCAAACTCCTGGGGTCAAGCGATCTGATCCTCTTGCCTCAGCCTCCTGAGTAGTAGCTGGGACTAAAGGCACAAACCACCACGCCTGGCTAGTTTTTCTATTTTTAGTAGAGACGGGTCTCCTCTTGCTTAGGCTGGTTGTGAACGCCAAGATGTTTTAAAAAGTATGGACGAATGAGCACAGAAAACAAAAGGGCAGATAAGGGTCAGACGATCAGGGCATTGAAAGCTGGATTGAGAAGTTTGCACTAAATCCTAAAAGCAGATCACTGAAGGGTTTTAATCAAGGGAGTGACCAGTCGGATTTGTGTTTTTGAAAGATCAATTAAATAAAAGGGGCAAGGAGCAAAAGCAAGAAGTCTTTTGAGCCTGCCTCAGGCTCAGTATAATAATCCAGTGGGAAATAACAAGGCCTTAGACGCCTTCTTGTTCTGCTACGGTCTCTGGGCTCCGTCACGACATTCCAGGTACTTTGTCCTCCTTTCAGTTCTTTGAACGGATTTGTGGGTTAACTAGTTTAAAGCCCAATGTTACTGAATGAATCGGACCGAATCAGTCTTGAAATAATTGTCTCCCTGTAACTTTCTCTCCTCCCTCCTGTTCCCAGCTCCATCCCTGGACAGAGCTTGGAGACTCGGTGCTCCAGGCCCTGCCCCACACTCACACGAACACGTCCCCGTCCACGTCCCCTGCAGCCAGTAGGTCGCGGGCCGGATGGAACGCCAGCCCACTGGCCGGCGCTTCCAGCACGATGTCTTCCGGGGTGTCCCGGATCCGGACCGGGGATTCCATGGAATCAGGGTCCTCCTCGTCGCTCCCATCCTCGGCGGGCCTCTCCTCACAAACGCGGTCCATGCTTAGGAGGATTACGAGCCACAACGCGGGAACAGTGGTTCAGGGAACAGCTTCCGCCTCACGCCGGAACCGGAAGTGTCGCTGGGCGCTCTGCGTCACCAGGGGAGGCGCGCGGGCGCTGCCAGTGTGGGTGGAGCCGACTGAAGAGGCCGCGCCCCCAAGGTCCGGCAATTTCCCTGTCTTGCAGTGGCCAGGACTTGGGCTAGCTAGACGGTCAATCCTCTCCCTCCCTCGACACTATACGTAAAATTGGGAACTGCGTTTAAGTCCCTTCTCCTCATCCTGCTCCATCCTAACAGATTTAATACCCTCGGGAGAGGAGAGAGGGATGCTAGTTGTTGTGGCTTGCTGAAACCCAAGATCCCGTCAAGCGATAGCCAGGACAGGCGGTCTTAAAGCAGCAAAAGCCACCAGAAGGTAACACAAGGGAGTCGCGCACACGCTCAAGCTGGGCGGTCCATGCCCAACATCTTCGTGGCCAAAAGAACGGCGCTCTACGCGGTTTCCTAGTTTGGCTCCAGACCCTCAGTGAGCTCCAGACCCTTCCTGAGCTACCAAGGAATTACTGAAGAGGAAAATGGGCACGACAGCTGATGTTCTGGACATCACTGTTACCAAAGGCTCCACAAAGACAGGAGGGCTGTGCATGGTGGAGGGCTGATGAGGAGCAGGTGCTCTTGTGGCTGCAGAGAATGCATTCACATCTCTGTGGTACTAAGCCTTCTAAGCCATCTTACATGCTGATGCCCAAAACCCTTAACGAGAAGTGAAAGAAGTGAGGTTAGGGACCTCAAAGAGGCGGTATGTCCTGTTCTCTAACTGGAAAAGTTACTGTGTGGTATTGGAGTGTCTTTGTCACTCACTATGTGGCCAACCAGAAAGTCCTGGTCACTTCTATGAAGCTTTGTGGTACTTGGAGAAACTGAATCTCAAACCAATAGTCAACCAGCAGGTCTTGCTTTTAGTGACCCTCCAGGTATCTTCATCTGAGCCATGTCTCCATGACCTTTTTCCTAATTAGGATTGCTGTCTACAACCATGAGACCACGGTGTCATTTGTCTGTAATCAGACATTTTAGGTGCTGCTGCAGAGGGGGCCCAATTTCAGCCTCCTAAGTGCCACACACAAAGCTGGCTTCATCAAAAAGCCCTATCATATCAAAATGAAAATGACCAAAATCAAGACAATCGCTAAGGTGACTTTCTAGCTTTCCCTGGATCTGGTGAGCCCACAGGTCTTGGCCTCAGGATAGGTAGAAGTAGCATGGCATCCAGCCAGAAAGAAGTGGTGATCCCTAATGATGAGCACCAGACCACAGTGCTGGCAATGAGCAGAGAGGAAGAATAGGGCAGAGAATAGAGTGATTCAAAGGCCAGTAGGCCCACCATGGGCCTTGACAAATGTTTCAGGGTCATGAAGGTACCAAACCCTTCTGGCCTAGGATAGGAATTCCTGTACCTGCAGGGCCAGACTACACCAGTTCTAACCCCAACGCAATTCCCCCTAAGGTTATCCCTTCAGTCAAGGAAGCAGTGATTTGTACTCAGCATTACTGAAGCTCACAGGAGGGCATAAACTCAAAAGGTTTTTGTTCCCACCCACAAGTGATTTTCATTAGATGCCTTCACCCAGAGCCTGGTCCTGCACAGCCTTGGGATCAAACTGGCAGCCCACTGGGCTGACCTTAATCCCCAGGAAATTTCTGTGCTAGGACTAGGCACATGAATGAGTCTGACATTTGAGACCAATCATTTTTACATTCCGCTATCCACCACTTGCCCACCAATGAGGGTCATTATTCTCTTCTCCACCAGGCACAATAGCTAGTAAACATCCTTACTGTCTAGGAATCTAGAACCACAACTCAGGAAAGAACTGATGACTTTCTGCATGTGATTTTATACAACCAGTAGAATTAGCCTTTTTGGTGCTCCAGGGGTCCTGGAGGGGGGATGCTCAACATAAAGAAGACAGCAGGTTAACCAATTTTAATGGAACCAAATGATTATACAATAAAATTTTATGTACATTCAAAAAAACATATTGCAGCCTTTCTGGAAATTGTAGAAAGCAAGCACATCCTTGTGGAGATTCTCCCTTTGGAGAGTCAGTATTAAACTGAAGATTAGTATTTTGGTCTTTTGACTTCAACCCTGCAATTGAAGAGATATGGGTCAGCATAAGACCAATACACTAAGCAGTTACCGCCAGTCCCACAGGAGAAGAATGCTCCTCACCCATCAGCTTCCATCTTCTTCCTTTTCTCAATGATCTACAAAAAGAACAGTGATTGTCTACAGTTATGCTGCCAGTCTGAGCTTACCTGAGGCCCAAGCTGATCTCTGTCACTTCCATGGCCCTCCAACCCCACGCCTGTTCCCAGATTTATAGGCCAGTATCCCCTTCCAGCTGAAACCCTCCCACCCGAGGGGCAGCCCCACTTACTGCACTAATTTTCTTCCACTGGCGATCAAGCTCTGCTTTGTCATTCGTTTCCTTGAAACGCCTGGTCTTCCGCCCTTCCGACATCTTGATACCATACTGGAATGCAGCCCTGAAGTAAAAAAGTGCAGTTGGGGGAAGAAGGCATTAGAAGTTACATAGCAGCAGCATGACTTTCTCAGAGCCCTGGGCACAGAGAACCTATTTGGATCTCGGCCAGACTACACACTCTAACCTAGTACGGGCTCTTCCACCAAACTGCCCTCCTCACTCTATGCCCACATTAAACACAGACTCACTTGGGCAAAGCTTCCTTGTTGTTCATATACTCGCTGTATTCCTCCTGGGTATCAAAGTCCCAGCGGCCTAAGGGGCCCTTCTTGTTACCCTGTTGCAGGATAGAATGGGGTAGGATACAGAAGGAAGAGATGTCAGTGGAAATGGAATTTTAGCCCTTGATTGAAGCCAGACTCTTCCCACAATCCCAGGTTTCACCATTCATAAATTGTACCCTAATACGTACTTAGTATGTGCCAGACATTATTGTGAACACTAAACACATCTAATTTAATTCTTGCAAAAAGTCTATGAAGAGGGAACTATATTTCTCTCCATTTTCCTAATGAAGAAACTAAGGCATATGCAGTAAAGAACTTGGCAAGGTCACAAAACTACTAAATGGCAAAGGCAGGACTGAACAAAGATCTAAGATTAAACCATGCTATTGCAATACAGTATAACAGAGGCTAGAGATTTCTTCAGTATTAATGGTATTAGCAGTGTTGTGTTAGCTTTTTTAAAATTTTGTTTTAGACTTAGAGGAAAACTTCAATCCTGGCTAGAATAAAACTTAGTTATTTTCTAAACACTGTAATTCCTTCTGCCCTTCCTACGTTAATAGGATGGGAATTAAAGCCTGGCACTTTGTTGTATGAAATAAAAAGAAATAAACTTTTTTTGCCCTATCTCATTTGATCTTGTGCAGACTTTAAAAGAGTTAAGCTATTCATGACTCCATGCTGCTGCTTCTACTGCTGTAGCTGAAGGAGGGAGGAGCCCAGTAAATGAAAGACAGCTATTTTGGGAGTGCGGAAGGAGATGTGTGAAACAGTAACTGCCCAAAGGCCCCACCATCCTTTGTTGCCTTGTTTTTTTTGTTGTTGTTAAGACAGAGTGCCGCTGTAAGTCCCTGGGTAGAGTGCAGTGATGTCATTGTAGCTCACTGCAAGCTCCAACTCCTGGGCTGTAAGCGATGCTTCTGCCTCAGCCTCCTGGGTAGCTGGGACTACAGGCGCACACCACAATGCCCAGCTGGGTTTTGTTGTTTTACGGGGTTTTTTTGTTTTGTTTTATTTTTTCATAGAGATAGAGCAGGTGCTCAGGCTGGTGCTGAACTCCTGAGCTCAAGCTATCCTCTTGCCTCAGCCTCCCAGAGTGCTAGGATTACAGGTGTGAGCCACCACACCCAGGCCCCACCATCCTTCTAATTACACACCTGATCCATTTTGCTATAATCCACCTCCTCGTCACTATCCACAGCCATGTCATCCATCCTAAAGAGAAGAAACAGTTAAACAGATGCTGCAGACCCAGACCCCTGTGCTTCATCTGGAAGCCTACCCAGCTCAGAGGCTATCTGCCCGGGAATGACCACCCCACCTAGATCTCCCACTCAGAGCCTAATGGAATAGTTCATGCAAGTAAGAAGTACCCCTGGGTCCCAGCAAATCAAATTTCCACCTCACCGCACCCCCCCCACCCCCCCGCAACTTGTTCTCTAGTCTTCCCAGCCTCCCTTCCTTAAAGGGTCTCACATACGTGGCTGGGTAGCACTCTGCATAACTGTTGGACATGCCAAAGAAGTCTCCCAGCTGCTTTTTGTCTTCTGGCTTCTTTAGCATATGCTATGTTAAAGAAAACACTAGACAGAATTCCACTTATCACAGAAAAGCTTTAGACAGCAGGAGCCAATAGCCCCCAACATGGAAATTCTAAGGAGAGGGCTGTGAGCTTCAATGGGTCCCCTGGGAAGGGACAAGACATGGTTTCCACCCTGTCAAAATTCAGCACAAAATGGAAGAAGCAGGTAGGGAGAAGGAAGGAGCAGAGAGACAGGGAGCATTAGAATGAAAAGAGAACAACAGCTCTCTGGAACCCAGGAACATATTAATATGAAGGATATGACTCAGTGCCTTCCCAGCCAGCAGATCCAGCAAACTTTTCATTGATAGACTTGATCAACTCCTTGGCAGACCCAGGTCCTAGTAATAAAGAGAACTCTAACTCTGCTCAGACCTTGAACCAAGGCCTCTCACAACCTCCTCCCCACAATATACTTCCAAACTGTGCCTTTCATAAAAACATTTTTTTTTCAACTCTTTTATCTAATAAAGTGTTAAACAAACTCCAAATGAGCTACTTCGGTTGAGATGAGAATAGGGTACCCAAAACTTTGTACATTTAACCTCTGCCTCACCTCTTCAGTAGTCCAGGGCCAGAGAAATTATATCTAAGAGCAAATATGCCACTTGCCCTGCTATTGCCCAGGAAAGGTGGCAATTCCATAAACTAAGACATGGTTCTTATGAGAACCCAGAACCAGGAAGTCCCCCAATCCCACCTTCACCAGTTCTGAGCAATAGGTCAGACTCTCAGCCCAAGGGAAAGCAGGACTGCTAGAACCAACACAAGACGCTGTGGATACAACCCACCTTTGTCAACGTCCATGGGCTGGAAAGAAAACAAAAATCAAGATAAGTGTCACCACAAAGGATTCCTACTCATCCCTCCCCCAAGTTTGAGTCAATTCCTTACCCAACCTTGCCCCCATTTCCAGGATGGTTCCTGCCATGGGTTAGTTCACCCCGTTGCTGCTGTGGAGCCATGCGGTGCCAATATAATAGGAGGGTCTGGTACCTAGCTAGGTAGGCAGAGAGGGGCAGCTCTACCACCAGGTACCAAGGACCCACATCTCACCTCATCATCCACTTTTGGCTTCTCAAAGTAGCTGTGCCTTTTCTTTTCCTCTTCTCTCTCTCTGTCCCGCTCTCGTTCCCGTTCCCGATCTCGTTCTCGCTCCCGCTCTCGGTCACGGTCTCTGTCTCTCTCCCGATCACGCTCCCGTTCCCGATATCTATCCCGCTCCTTGTCCCGAGGTGTCTTGGTCGTGGAGGGGACATAATCCCCAATGTCTTCAAAAATGCTAGGAAAACAGAGATCACTAGCTGGCAAGTCACACACACCTTCACTTCCCCTGACCGTTTCTCCAGATTTTGACACCAAGGCCTCCCCAAAATGCCAAAGATAAGAGATGCATAGCCTCCCTCTGATCAGGTGCCAGGGCATAGGACACATACTTCATGTCAGCCTCAGGAGGTTTCTTTTCTTCCAGTTTCCCTGAAATGGAAAGAGAGGAGTCAGGAACACACTCCTGAGTTAATGTCCACTCAGCCTCACCATCCTCTCCAGTTCTCAACGACCTTTTAAACAAATTCTGTTTAAAACACAGGACAAAAGCTACCCATTCTTCCCTCCTCAGGCTTCAAACCTAACCGCTGCTTCTCAGGTAGGTCAAGCAGACAGAACTTGGATGTAACCATCTCCTTGCCAATGTTCCATTGCTCCCATTTTTCTCTGCTCCCCAGGAGCTTCCCAATGTTCTAGAGACAAAAGGCTCCAGGAGACCTTGGTTCCATCCCCAAATGCCCCTCTAGGGGTAAGGTTTCTCTCCCTAACCCTCCAGGTACCTTTATCCTTCTTCTTGAGCTTCTTGTTGCGGGTACCCTGCCTCAGGTATGAAAGGATCTGGGTGAGCTTGCTGATGACAATGTCATTCGTGGTCAGTGTGGTCTGGGCCTAAAAACACCAAGAAGCAACAATGTTCTCTCACTGAGCAGGAATCTCTCCATTTATCTATTCATTCACTTAACAAAGTGAAGGATGAGTGAGTTACAATAAACTAGGTGAAGACAGGGAAAGGAGGTATTGTGAAGGGACATTCCAGAGAGATGAAACACCATGCACAGAGGCCCTGAGTCAAAAGTGAATCTAGATCATTCAAGAAAGACAGGATGGCTGGAGAACAAACAACAGGGAGGCATGGTGAAAAAAGGTTAAAAAGGCCAGATGTTGCATGGGCTCATAGGCAATGGTAAAGATTTTGCTATTTATCCTAAGAACAATGAAAAACCATTGGAAGCTTCTATACCATTGTGAGACAAAAATATGACTTTTAAAAAGATCACCTTAGCCACATGTAAACACCGTAATGGGTGCTGGGATGGAAAGACAGGGGTCAGGGGTGATGGTTAAAGAGTATGGGCTTTCTTTTGAGGGTGATGAAAATGTTCTAAAATTAACTGTGATAATGGTTACATAACTCTATAAATAAAAATCACTAACTGCCCACTATAAAAGAGTGACTTACATGGCATGTAAATCACATCTCAATAAAAAGAAGAAATAACATATTGAAGGAAACCAAAGTGGAAGTGCAGAAGCCAATTAGAAGCCTCTTTTAATAGGCCCCACAAGACATTATGGTTTAGACTGGGATGTTATTGATGGAGATGGATTCAATCGAGATTTAGAAGGTAAAAAGTCAATAGGCCTTGATGATGTGGTAAACAAGGAACAGGGAAAAGGTGAGGCTGCTTCCCAGCTCTGAGGCTCATATAAAAGGCTCACAGGACTCGGGCCACTCACCTCCATGGTGGGACAATCAGCCTTGCTGCGGATAAGAGTGGTGGGGATATCGGTGTCAGCATATTCATCATCCAGGTCTACCACATAGGCCATGCGGCCTGGCAGGAACAGCTCATTCCGCTCATACGCTTTGCTCTTGAAAAGCATACGGTAAACATTGCGGCCTACAAAAAGGGGGAAAGTAGCAAGTAGCCAATGAGAACCTTCTCTAATAGCAGCTGCTATTTATTAAGTGCTTGCTCTGTCCAGCCACCATGCCAAGTGCTATGCATGCTTTGCTTCATTCAATCCTCAAACAGTTCTGTAAGGTGGGCATTATTATTCCCCTTTACTGGTAAGAATACTAAGGCTGAGAATTAAGTGATTTACCTAAAGTCATACAGCTACCAAGTAACAGAGCAAAGAATGGGACCCAGGCAGTCTAACTCCAAAGCCTGGGCTCCTAACCACTCTTCTACATTGCCTTCTCCAGGGCACTATGTGCCCACGTTGTGTTAGAACCTGTGAGGAAGGAGGATGAGGTTTAGGTAATACTGATGATGAAGGAAAAAAACAGCGGCCAGGTGTGGGTGGCTCATGCCTGTAATCCTAGCACTTTGAGAGGCTTGAGGCAGGAGGACTGCTTAAGGATAGGAGTTCAAGACCAGCCTGAGGCGAGAGCCCGTCTCTACAAAAAATACAAAAATTAGCCAGGTGTGGTGGTGTACACTTGTAGTTCCAGCTACTTGGGAGGCTGAGACAAAAGGAGGCTAAGCCTAGGAGTTTGAGGTTGCAGTGAGCTACAATGACACCACTGCACTCCAGCCTGGGCAACAGAGCAAGACCCTGTCTCAAAACCAAACCAAACCAAACAAACAAAAAACAGCTGTATACCTGCTCAATAGGACAGCATGTTATATATTTCATTTCTCATGCCTACAACAATCTCATGAGGTAAGTATTGACCCAATTTTTACAGGTAAACAAACAGGACGCAAAATCAGTTGTCTAAAATCACACACCTACTATGGTTTCATCACCAGAATTCAAACCCAGGTCTGACTCTAAATTTTGAGCTTTTAATCACTAACCATGCTAACCTCCTTTAATGCCTAAGCCTCAACCTAAAAAAGATTCCAATCTAATGGGTAAGACATAAAATAACATATGAAATAATTAAGTCCATGTCTAAGTCTTACTGGAGTATTTTAACAAGAATTAGTTGTTTTAGGGCCAAGAAAGAGGAAAGGAAGTTGAGGAAGCATACCCTGCCCAGAGCATTAAAATCCTTACAATTCACCTAGAATGTACAGTCACTAGTGTAGAAGCTCTGTACTCACCCAGACGTGTTTTAAATTCAATTTTATTTTCAGGATCTTCATCTTTCCTGAAAAGACAAAAAAAAATTGGTTTTTTTTTTTTTTTTTTTTCCACTAAATGTGCTCCTACTTTAGGTTCCACCCTACTAAACTCTCAAGCCTTCTCTGATATTTACTTACTTGGTTTCCTTCTGGGGCTTTTCCATCAGTTCCTCTTCCTCTTTTTCTTTGCTAGCAATCTCAGCTCGTACCTAACAGGAAAGCAAGTAGGGTTTAGCCAGGGGTGGGGAACCTGCAGCCTCAGGGGTGGGGAACCTGCAGCCTCAAGGCCACATGCAGCCCTCCAGATCCCCAAGTGAGGCCCCTGGACCGAATCCAAACTTCACAGAACAAATCTCTTTATTAAAAGGATTTGTTCTATAAAATTTGGATTCAGTCAAAAGGCTGCACTCAAGGATCCGGAAGGCCACATTCATTTACTTTATGTATTTATTGAACATCTACTATACAACACTGTGCCAGAGACTAAGAACACAGTATTAAACAAGACAGATAAGTATCCTCACTCTAATGGAACTTAGAGCAGGTGAGACAAATTAAACAATTAATTTCAACAATGTGCAATAACTACTATGATAAGTAAAACAGAAGGGCCATGCAAGGCTGCAGGAAGAGGGAGATGAAGGGCAGGGGAGCTTAACCATCCCTGGGTGATCAAGAAACGCTTCTCCAAGGAAATAAAATTTAGGCTGATACTTGAAGGACAAGTAGCAATCAGCCTATAGAGGAGCCACATTTAACCCTTCTTCTAGATGGTCTGAACTATCAGGAGCCTTCCTCTTACCCTTGCAAGGCCCATACAAGAGTATTCAGCACTCTAGTATTATTCCCCACCTGCCCACCAGGACTCACACCTTTTGAAGCAGAGCAAAATCCAAGCCTTTCACCAAATGGGTGTGTTCCATGTCACCACCCAAGAATTTGGACTCCTGGATCAACTGTCTTCTCTTTTCTGCAGCTGATTTGTCCCTGTATAATGAAAGAAGCTGCATTAGAACAGTCCTTTGTAGGTGGCAAGTGCCTTTTGAAATGGCTTAGTATGGATCCCAGAGCATGGAAAGTATGAGGAAGAGTTCATATGGTGATTATATGACTCTGGGATGCTGAAGGAACCATGCCCTGGGTCCCCTAGGTACTCACGCCTCAGCAGTGGGGCCCACAGCTCTGTAGTTAGCTGTAGTGCTGATAAGCTCAGTTTCCTCATAATCTTTGTTCACACCATCTCTGCGTTCCTTGGCACGGTCCCGGTATTTCTCTGCTAGCTCTCTCTCTCTCTCAATTTCTTGTTGTCGTAGCTTGGCATAATAACTGTGACCAGAGAAAGGTGAATGTGTAAGGCTCACCAGCTGCTATGTGAAGTTCAAAAGAACTGTTCTGCCTATTTCCCTGTATCTCCATCCTGCTTTCTATAGGGAAAGCTCACGTATGCCCTAACAGAACTGCTGGACACCTCTTGATAGTCCTCAAAACTAGAACTATAGCTCCTTCCAGCTCGTAGATATACTGTTCCAATGCCACCTTGGGAAATTCCATCTGTCACTTCAGAATTCTTGAATGCCACCCAACTCTACTAATTCTCTATAGGTACAAGAGACTTTACCACACAGCAATCAGAAAATTTTCTGAATTTTTATCACCTTCCGAATTTCAGCTAAAAATAACTCATTCCTTGCTGGTCCACTCCCTGAAGGAAGGAAAAGCAAAGTACCAGGTGTAGAAAGTTCAGAGTCATACAAATAATAATGATGATGATGTAATAATAATAATAATGATAGCAACAAAGATTGAATGGTTACTGCACGCCAGGCACCAGTGCTAAGTCTTACATACACAATTACGGTTGATCCTCGTGACAATCTAATAGGTTATTCTCACTACTGTATCTCCATTCTATCCGTGAATTAGAGAGGTTAAGCAAAATGCCCAAGGTTACCCAGCAAGAAACTAGTAAAGATGAGATTAAAATATATGCAGGCTGACTCCAAAGCCCTATACTGCCACTCTAGGTATCACTCCTCTCCATTAAGAAAGCAGAGAACTTCAATACAACAAAGGAAAATCTCAGTCTCTAGCCTCATAATTAGCTGCTATTCCTCCACCCCAAACACTATCCACCTTAAAACCTAACATCCTTCCACTCTTCCTTCACCTTTTCTTTTTCCTCCTTCGTGCAGCTGGGTCTTCATCTTCATTGTATTCCCTCGGCATCCTAGAAAAGACAAGAATTTACTGATAGCAAAATACTTCCACAGCCCCAGAAACCCCAAATAGTGACCCTGAGGACTGAAGAAAGACCCAGAATACTGACCAAAGCAATAGTTTCAATCAGGCAGAGATTTATGTCAATGTTTGTAGGTGAGAGGTTCTCAAACTTTAGAAAGCATCATAAACACCTGAGAGACTATTAAAACTATACATCCCCAGCTATCTGCCCTAGAAAGTCTGTGTCTGTAGAGTTGAAATAGGCCCAGAAATCTGCCCATTTGCACCAGCAGCAACTCTAGTACAAGTGTCCATGGAACATATTCTGAGCAACAGTGAGACTAGGGCATTCCCAGTCATCCCTGGAGCTTCAGTCTCCACAGGGAGAAAATCAGAACCTCAGGGTTCAAAAAAGGACTAGTCTTCTAGTTCCTAGGACACTCTGGTTCAGTAGAAAGGAACAGGAAGGAGCAAGAAAAAGACAGAAGACAGGCTGGATCACCCAAAGACTTACTCATGGTGACGTGACTTAGAGGGTGGTGCAGAGGTAGGTGCAGCCCTTGGGGTCATGAGAAGTTTCCTGAAGTCTTCATTGGTGAGTTTTGATCTTGAAGAAAAGGCAAAGATTTAAAAAAATTATGACAATAAGAAATGAAAAAGGAATATGTAAAAATCATGGTTAAATTTATTAGAAATCAGGGAAATACAAATTAAAACACAGATATACCACTTTTAATGCATCAGAGTGTTAACAACTAAAAAGTCTGATAAATCAAGTATGAGTGAGAATTTGGGAAGGGGACACTTTCATATACTCCTATGGGAATGTAAACTAGTATAACCAATTTGGGGGGCAATTTGGCAGTATTTATTAAAATTTAAGTCTATATATCCTATGACCCAGGAACTCCATTTATTTAGATTTAGCCTGGCCAATTACTGGCATATGTATATAAGGCTTGTAAAACAGGTTCAATTATAGCCCTGAAAAATAATAAGATGTTAGATCCAGGCATTTGGTGAATTGAAAAAAAAAAGAAAAAGAAAATAATAAGAATTGGAAATAAACTAAATGTTTATTAACTGGAGAATAACTAAACTGTGACAGTGTTTCCCAAATGAGAGACAGACAACACTAAAGGTACAAGAGACTACTTTAACTGGTATACCGACAAGGACTCCCTCCTTGACCAAACTATAGTCAGACTCCTTTCAGCCCTCTTCTGACTAGGGCTCTTCCTTGGCCTGCTGACCCCAATTTTAAAAAAGAATCCTGCTACGCCAGATTATAGAAAATCCTCCCCACTCCTGATATCCAATCAAGCTCCTTTTCCCCCACCCTTGATATCTAATCAAGTTCCTCGTCCCCGCAAGGAAGACTTTATTGAAGACTATTATAATAGAATGAAGACTATTGCATTAGAGGAGAGAGACTGAACTCAACTCTAGATACAACAGGGACAAGTGGGAATATACAGAAAAGTACTAAGAGAAACTTGGTTAGGTATCAAGGCAGTGAGTGGGGCAGGGGGGTGTTTGATTTGCTATAACTGGGTTCAGCAGGTCAAGTTCTGGTCAAAAATAAGATTCTTTAAGGAACCTGACTAAACTTTGGTCAAGGAGGAAGCCCTTGTCACTGCTATAAAAATAATCTCCAAGGTAGTGAGGTTAAAAAAAAAAATAATAGGCCGGGTGCAGTGGCTCACGCCTGTAATCCTAGCACTCTGGGAGGCCGAAGCAGGCAGATCGTTTTGAGCTCAGGAGTTCGAGACCAGCCTGAGCAAGAGCGAGACCCTATCTCTACTAAAAATATAGAAAGAAATTAGCTGGACAACTAAAAATACGTATAGAAAAAATTAGCCGGGCATAGTGATGCATGCCTGTAATCCCAGCTACTCGGGAGGCTGAGGCAGTAGGATTGCATGAGCCCAGTTCAAGGCTGCTGTGAGCTAGGCTGACGCCACGGCACTCTATCCCGGGCAACAGAGTGAGACTCTGTCTCAAAAAAAAATAATAATAACAATAAATGTTGCAGGCTAGGTGCTGTAGCTCATGCCTATAATCCTAGCCCTTTGGGAGGCCTGAGGGGGGAGGATCGTTTGAGGTCAGGAGTTCAAGACTACCCTGAGCAAGAGCGAGACCCTGTCTCTACAAAAAAAATAGAAAAATTGGTGGGACGTGGTGGCTTGCACCTCTAGGCCCAACTACTCAGGAGGCTGAGGCATGAGGATCACTTGAGCCTAGGAGTTCTGAGGTTGCAGTGAGCTATGATGACGCCACTGTACTCTAGCCCAGGTGACAGAGTAAGACCCTGTCTCCAAAAAAGAAAAGTTGCAAAATGATATATACAGAATAACACCATTTAACTTAAATATTTTAACTCACAAAGCAATGATGTTTTCCTCAGATATGCGTATGTATGTATAAACGCATTAAAAAAGAGGAAAATATACACACACACAAAAGGTAACAGTGGTTACCTCTAAGAAATGGACTGGAATTGGGGAGATGTTATCAAAGACAACTTCATCCTTATTTCCTGTTTTACTTTTCTATGGGAAGAATTAATTCCTACATAATGTGCTATTAAACAACACATATAAAAAACTAAAACCTTCCCTGCCAGAATTTCCCCTTTAATACTCTTATGCAGTTGGCCTGATCCAGTTAAGGTTCACAGAGACAAAGGCCCAACTGGCACCATTTTTTTGCCCATCCTTGCTGACACAGCATTCAGAATTCTTTCACCATCGCCACCACCCCTCCACTCACTGCCCAGCTCATTCCCATGGTCCTATGACAAAATACTCACTGGTGGAAGGAGTGAGGATCATCCACATCGTGGCCATCTGGGGCCAAAGGGTTGGAAAACGGCTCGCCTGACAAAAAGAATTGATATTAATCTAGTCAATCTCTTATGTGTCGGTTCCCGTGCAGAAATCGGGCATATAGCAGTGAACAATACAGAAGAAAAGCAAGAAGAGCAATAGTATCAATACAATGTAATAAGTGCTGAAATGGAAAAACACAAGGAGCTGTGAGAGCACAGAAGAGGGGTCCCTAAACCTGAGCTGGAGGATCAGCAAAGACTTCCTGAAGATTACATCTGAAATACTACGAGAAAGATAAACGGGCGCAACGCAGAACTATGTATAAGGGGACAGGGGTTGGGGGAAGGGATCCACAGACAAAAGTCGCCGGTAGTCACTTGGGGCAGGAATGAGGCTTGGGGACAGTCTGGAGCTGTCCGGCCTAACTTGGGGTCCAACGGCTTCGCCAGGTTCCAAGCGTCACGCACACATATACACGGCTTAAGCTCAGAGGCTAAAATAACCCGCTAAGTCCCCTGAGTCCCTCGGGGAAGAAAGGGCGGATGACCCGAGCCTTACTATCTCGCTCCGGCATTTTGTCCGCGGTCTTTCAACGACACCCAAGACCGAGCCTCCAACAATAACAATTCAGCAACAAGCCTTTTCCCACAGTGCACCTCAGAAATCAACCCACACTGCTTTGCGTTCCGAGCATTTCCGCTTCCTGTCTTTCCCCTCGCCCCCACACTGAGCGAAGAGAAATTAATTGGAAGACCTCGCACCCGCCCTAAAATACTTTTATGTCATTGGCTAAACTTTACCCCGCCCCCTGTGTCATCCAACCTATGGCTGAGGACGGAGGGTCCGCGATTGGTCCGACTGGAAATTGTGGCCGGAAGGCCTGGGATTGGGGCCTCAGTGTTAGCAAAGATGGCGGTTGCCGCAGCTGGTCGGGGAATCGGGGCAAAGCTGGGCCTGCGTGAGATTCGCATCCACTTATGCCAGCGCTCAGCCGGCAGCCAGGGAGTCAGGTGAGGCTCCGCGTAGTGAGACGGGCGGGCTTCGGGACGCCGGGGTCACGACCTCGACTTCCCGGGTGTTTGGGGAAGCCCGACCCCTCAGCTCGCGCGGCGCTTTCTCCGGCCCTGCAGGGACTTCATAGAGAAACGCTATGTCGAGCTGAAGAAGGCGAACCCCGACCTGCCCATCCTAATCCGCGAATGCTCGGATGTACAGCCCAAACTTTGGGCCCGCTACGGTGAGCGCGGGACGCCGGGGGTCTGGGACTGAGGTGGGGGAATGAGGGTTCGAAAAGAGAAGGGACTACCCAAAGTCGTGCAGAAACTAGAACTTGGACTTCAGGCTTGCCATTGGCCTTGTTGCCAGCAAGAAACTTAGATTCGCACAGTTATATGATGCATTGTATCCTGGGCAGTATCATATGGAGGCAGACCAAGTCCTGCGTAGGGACCAGGAGTTGACGTTTTTGTAGTTCAAAGTGGGCTTCAGATTGAGAAAGGATGCCAGTCAATTCCCGTCAATGTACGTCCTTCCAAATAACATGTAGCTAGTGTCAGTCCAAGTAGTGTGCGAGAATCTCAATAATACTGAGAACTCAATGCTAGGCCCTGCCCTGAGTGCTTTCCTGCCTAACTCCCATTTAATATTCATTAATCATATGAGGGAGTGGATTCTTTCTTCTCACTGTAGAAATTAGAAAACGGAATAAAAACTTTATGGACCATACCTAAAGTAATGCAGCTAGGAAGTAACAGGATTGAGCCTTTACATTTGTTCCCGTTTCCTAGAATGTCCCTACCTCCCAGACTGCCATGGCTTACTCCTTGTTGTTATTCAGGTTATTATTCTTGTCAGAACTTACATGTTGCCACCTCAAAAAGGCGTTCCTTGACCAGTTATGTAACATTGCGTCTTGAGCTTTTTTATCATTCTCCTCTCCCTATTTATTGCAATCTGAAAATTTATGTTGCCTAACACATTGTAGGTATGCAATAAATATTTACACGTTCTCTAGGAGAATACCTTAGGGGGAAAAATTAATACATACCGAATAATGGGATGTTAATTACAGCTTTTAACTATACTGTACCCTAGGGGGGGAAGTCACACTTTAGGAAGATTGGTTCTAACAGTGGACATCTGTTAATTGGAGGGAGAAAAAGAGTTCCCCTTCTAAAAGCCAGTAGACTACAAGGGGAGACTGACACAAGTAACTCGTGCTAGATATTATGCTAGATGGCCGATGGAGCCCAGAGAATGGGCACCCAGCCAAGGGTAGGCCCATGCAATATACTGCTCACAGTGGTTAATAAATGCCTACTGTGCCCCTTTTAAAGGCTCCCTGAAACACCTTCCTTCTCATTGTGGCCACTCAGAATCAACTGAAATTCTAGCTGGACCTGGGCTTCCAAGATGTGTTTGAGACCCACTGGATTAATTCTAGGCATTCCAAATACATTAAGATAAAGACAAAAACCTTTTATTATACTGTGGTAGCCTCCACAGTGCAGAATAAATACCAAGTCACCTCCCTTTCTCCTCAGCATTTGGACAAGAGAAGAATGTCTCGTTGAACAACTTCAGTGCTGATCAGGTAACCAGAACTGTGGAGAATGTGCTAAGTGGCAAAGCCTGAAGCCTCCACTGAGGATGAAAAGCAAGAGCTCCAGAGCCTGGGCTCTGCTGGACTCAGTACAATATGGAAAAATGTGTTCTGTTCTTTATAAAGCTTGTACTGTAAAATGCTGTCTCAGGGTGTGCTTGTCCTCATTCTACTCCTGACCCCTTACTGTGCAAACACTGAGGCAAAGCAGTTTAATATAAAAATAAAACTTTATTCTGTTTCATCAAAAGCTACCCACTGCTGAAGCAAAAAAAAATGTGGAGTGTGGGGTTTCAGCGTCCCAGAATAAGGAAGCCACGCTGAGTCCCCTCAGGTCCTCCTGCCTGGATAGTGCTGGGTGAAAGAGGAGGACCTGGGGTCCAACAGTCCTGGCTTAGGTCTGGGAGTAGAGAACATAAGACCTCACTGTGGTCCTAAACCTCTGGAGGGCTCCACCCAAGAGAAAGTAGGCAAAGAAGCCAGGGGTGGGGAGCCAAATTGAGAAGCCAGGTCACCCGTGAAGAGCTGTCCAACAAAGAGCATGCACACGATCCTGGAGCTGGGCCTCCTCCTGATGCCTTTCCAGGGCCTTCAGCCCCGAATGCTGCAGGAAAGCCTGAATAGCCTGAGAGCAGGGAAGAAAGGGTTTAAAACCTGGATCTGTGGGTACTAAGACTTGATTCCCACAGCTTCATGAGTTAGCCAACTTTTTGGAAGAGGGTGCACTCCCAACAAGATGATAAAGGTTCCAACCAGGAGCATATACAGGCTAGCCAGGCCCAGGGAAGCAACTATAATTAGGACTGCAAGGGAAGGGGCCATGGTGAGGCTTCAGAGCAGGGGTGACTGGGGACCAGAGCCAGAAACCTACTACCTCTGGCTGATAGAGGAACAGCAGATGCAGCAGCTCCAAACTCTGGCCTACTACTTCAGTGTCAGAGAAGGCCAGCGTGTTCAGCAAGGAAGGGAGCAGGGGCCCTGGCCATAGCTGCTGGCAGTAAGCAGGACCCTTCTCTGCAACATTGCACAGAACTGTGAGCACCTGCAGGTAGATACATACATAGTCTCCACAAAGGATGAAAGCTAAAGGTGATAGCTAAAATATACAGTGCTGACCACAGGGCCAAGCTCTTTTATATACATGTTCTGTAATCCCCACAACTACCCAACTACCCTCTGCAGTAGAATTATTATCCCAATTATGTTAAGATGGTTAGTTGACTTGCCCAAGAATAGTAACCAGTAATCCAGTTTAGGGACTCACACCTAGACTGGTCTGGCCCTGAAACCAAGGCATACCATACTACCTGCCAGATCTCAACTAAGTACTTTTAGGACTGCTCCCTGTGTTTACACTCTGACCACCCAGTCTTGGACTCCAGTGAACCCAATACATACCATTACGCTCACCACATTAGATACTGGCAACAGCTCCAAGAGGGGCTCAATCAGATGCAAGGAGAGCAAGGAGGTACAGAAACTAGGACAGTTTGCTGAAAGAGAAGTACAAGGGTGAAGTACCTTAAACTGGAGCCTGAACTGCTGCCCCCCAATCCCACCCACCTCAGCCTAAGCCATGGGGAAATATCCCCAGAATCTAACCAGTGAGGTTGTTGAGGAGCCAGAGGCCCTCAGGAAGCAGGCTGGGCTGTTTCTGGAGGAAGAACTGCAGAAGAATAAATAAGGCTGCCATAACACGTTCATCTCTGAGCTGCGTTTGCCCTCCCACAGTCTCCACTGCTGCCTCTGTTAGCAGGTTGCTTAGACACCGAAGCACGGGGCATGCCAGCTGCAAAGGCAAATTTGGGGGTCAGGTATAAAGAGGAAGAGGTTACCTGCACACCAGAGAAAGGGCAGAGTATGAAAAAACAATCTCCCAGGCTTTGACCTGTGTTCTTCACCTACCAGCTCCAGTCCTGCAGCCTCGGTTCTTTGGACAGCCCCAGCCAAGTCCAACAGCAGAAGCCCCAGAGTGGACAGAGCCCCATGGGTGATGAGCAGGGCATTATTGACCTGGCTGGGCAACAGGAAGCAAGTAGTCACTAGCCAGTCAATTCCATCTTTAAATTGAGAAACAGCCTAGGTCTGTGGGTCTCTTGGGCTCCATAAAGAGGACCATGGAGGGATGAAGACTCATTACAGCAATTCCAGAAACTGAAGTTCAAAGACTTGAGTGTCATGGAAGGGAGCCCCAGGGAAGGTCTGTGGCACTTTCACAACTGGCCTGTGTTACCTGCAGATGATGTAATGAAGGCACCAGGCAAACTCCACAGCAACCCCAGGGTTCAGCTTTGGGCCAGGTTGCAACAATTGCAGCATGTGCTGAGGGAGAGTAGAGGCCAGAATGGAGCTGCTGGCAGAAGCAGGGCTGTGAGTAGGAACCCCGAGGATGCAAGTGGCTCTTCCTAAACCCTGATAACAGGTGGGAAAATGCCCAACCCAAAGCCCTTCCTAGCCAGATACATGGAGTTAAAAAGTGCAACAGCTCCGGAAATCAGCCAGCTAGGCATCTAGGGGCTATACTACTGAGTGGGTGACCTCTGGCTGTACATCTGGAGACACAATTTTACTTACGGAATGATCTTCTCTGGAGCTTCCTTAGCCTGTAGAAGCTGAGACAAGGCATATCCAAGAGCTTCCAGCACAGCCACATGGGGGGACTAGAAATAGACAGGGTAAGGATCTGACTCTAGAAGCTGGGTCATAAGGTCTCCTGAGACTTTCAGCCCTTGGCACAGAGCAGAGGATGGAGCTACCTAACCAAAGTAGGTGGGGCATGTGGAGAGGAGCAAGGGGAGGATTCCCCAGGGAGGGAGACAGGAGGAACTCACCTGGATGCAGGCAGCCAAGGCTGGAACAATGCCCTGTGGCAGGAGCTGCCTTCTCACAGCCTCACTCTCCACGATCAGGTTACCCAGTGTATACAGACACAGCTCCTGAGAGCAGGCAACAAAAGCACTGGGCTTGGCCCATCTTACATGAGGGAGGTGGGGGGGAGTGGGGAAGATGGAGTGGCTCTGTCCTTGAGGCTTAGGGGAGGGTGCGGAGATAATAGATGTATGCATGGATGGCTGTGGCCATGGGGGAAACAGGTTTTCTTCTTCCCCCTACCTACCAGCTCAAACTGGACCCAAAGGCACAATTCTTTCAGGTAAACAAAGAACAAGGTAGGAGGAAACAGGGCTTACTATGAAGTCTGAGCTGTGGCCGGAAAGGTAGGTGAGGAGGTAAGAGGTGGCTGGCAGGCAGGCCTCAGCCACCACAGACTGCTCAGAATGAGAGAGCTCATGCAGGCACCGAGCCGCCTCAAGCTGCAGCAGGGCTTGGTTGCTGGTCAGAAGCCCAACCAGGATCCGCATGCTGCCCTCCAGCCTACATGAATGAGCACCAAAGCCCTGCTTAGCCTGTGGTCCTCTCCTCAGACCCCCAGCCACCCACTCACACCACCCACACTGACCGGATGAAGGTTTGCTGTGTCTCAGGGTGCTGCAAGCCTCGACGAAGGCTGACCAAAGCCCTCTCTCTCTCCTTTTCCTCTGTCCCCCGCTGGGCTAGCCTCAGGAACTGCTGGACCTGGAGCCCAGGATAGAGGAAGAACACATAGTTGCCAGGGAGCAAGTCCTGGGTTTCTCTCTCCCCATCTCACCTGTGAAGTCTCCAATATCACACCACCCCCAAAACTTGTCATTCATACTAATATGTCTAATAAGCACCAACCTTACAGTGGGGTAAACAGAAGAATCAGAACTGAGTTCCGATATCAGCCCAGCCATTAACTCTACATGAGACCTGAACCTAAGTTTCCTCACTTGAAAAATGAGAATAACAGTATCTACCCTGTCTTCTTAAAGGGTTATTTCAAGGATAGTATTTAAACCTCTCATTCTGGCAAAACCTACCCCTCCAGGCATTCCCATGCAATCTACACTCCAACAACGCCTAGCATAAGGTGTTTTTTAAAACTTCCAAGTTTTTGCACATGCTGTTCCTTCTGCCTGAGATATCCTATCCAGCTTCCCACTCTCTTGAGATTTCTGCTTGTCACTGCCACCAGGAAGTTAGCTCTTTTTGGCTTCCTTTGGCAGACTTGGGAGTTTCTTGTGTGCCTTATATTCCTTCCATTATGACAGTGGGTAACAGATCTTTCTCCTTCACTGGGCTGTGAGCACTTCAAAGAAAAGGACTCTATCTTTTCATCTTTGTGTACCTCAGTGCCCAGCACAGCGTCCTGGCATAAAGCAAGCACATAATGAATAAATAGTGTAACTTAGGCATAAGTGCTTCATAAATATATATGTAAATGTAGACAATACAAACACGGGGGATATCCAATGCTTGCTGAATGAATAAATCCCTTCATTCACTCATTTAATAAATACTGAGCACTTACTATATGCCAGATATTATGCAGGCATCTAGGTTTTCAATGACCCTAGACAGGGTCTAGGTTTTCCTGGGTTCAAAGTTTAGCTGGAGAGGAGTTGGAAGAAAGTGAGCTACAATCACCCCACTGCACTCCAGCCTGGGCAATAGAGCAAGACCCTGTCTCCAAAAAAAATAATAATAATAATAATAATACAGGCCGGGCGCGGTGGCTCACGCCTGTAATCCTAGCACTCTGGGAGGCCGAGGTGGGCGGATCGTTTGAGCTCAGGAGTTCGAGACCAGCCTGAGTAAGAGCGAGACCCCATCTCTACTAAAAATAGAAAGAAATTATATGGACAGCTAAAAATATATATAGAAAAAATTAGCCGGGCATAGTGGTGCATGTCTGTAGTCCCAGCTACTCGGGAGGCTGAGACAGGAGGATCGCTCGAGCTCAGGAGTTTGAGGTTGCTGTGAGCTAGGCTGATGCCACGGCACTCACTCTAGCCTGGGCAACAGAGTGAGACTCTGTCTCAAAAAAAAAAAAAAAATAATAATAATAATAATACAGAAAACAATGATTAATATTCTTCAGGGAAAAAATAAGCTATCAAGACAGAATACCGACAGAAACATGCAAAGGCCCTGAGACAGGAAAAGAGCCTGATATTGTTCCAGGAACTGAAAAGAGGGCAGCGGCTGCGATGAGTAAACTGATAAGGTTGGAGGTAGGCAAGGGCTAGGCCATGACAGGTTATGCAGGTCACAGGAAGGACTTTGGTCTCTATGTATTTTTAAGAGATAAATTGATTAGTTTAGATGCGGGGTGACCTTTTAGGAGGCTGCTGCAGAGAATCCCTGGTGGCGGCAGCTGCGACGGAGAGGCATGTAAAGACTCCAAAGCTCTTTAGGAGGTAAGATCGGCTACGACTTGATGGATTGTTTGGAGATGTGGGACAAAGAGTTGCGGAGGATGAGTCCCCTGTTTCTGGCTTGACCCACTGGCCTGACTCACTGGATGTAAGCGCAGAGTGGACCGCGCTCAGGTTTGGACCTCCAATACTCCCGGGAGTTTGGCGCCAGTGGGCGTGGACTGCAGCGCGCGCCCCGCCCTGCCCCTCACCTCGGTTTCCCCAAGGATCGCAACCACACAACCCTCTCCGGCTTCCTCCGGGGCGTCGTCTCTCAGCAGTCTCTTGCTGACCAGCTGCTGCTCCCTCCGCGCCTTCCGCAGTGCTGGGGACAGAGGAGCGGGCTGAGCTTGGGAAGGGTGCCCAGGACCCAGAAACCGCTGCTCCGAGCCGGCGGTGTTGAGGGAGAAACGTCTCACCCTATCTCCGACCGCCAAAGCCCTATCCTTCCGCGCTCCCCCGCCCGCCCACACCTGCCTCCCGCTCCCGCCGGCGGCGCCGTAGCTCCTCTACCCCGCAGACCACTGGCCTGAGGCGGCCAAGCCGTCGGCTCCACATGCTGGAGCTACAGGAAATTCTCAGGCAGCTCAGGGCGCAACACCCCCACCGGGCTTAGAAAATGGCACGGCCAGCGCAGCCGCAGCACTGGGGGTACAAGGCGGGGCAGACGTGAGGGGGCGGGCGCTGTGCAAAGTGAGGGCGGGGCGGGGCTAAGCGAGGGGCGGGGAAAGGGCGGGGTTAAGGATGGAGGTCGGGTGGGACCAGGCCCGAGCGCGAAGCGAGGGGCGAGCACCTTCACGTGGCATCTGGTTTCTCTTCCCAGTTCTAGGAAAGAAAGGAACTCATTCCCGACCTCGACCGCCCTAGGCCAGCAGTATCACTATCCACTAAGCAGACACAACCTCCCCACCCACAACACACTTTAGATGAACCTTCAAAACAACCCAGAGCTCTGGAAAGAGCCGCGATGCCATTTCACCCATAACATCGCTCCCACTGATGACCCACCATTTACTTCCTTATAACCCTTTTCACAGCTGTCATTAAATTACAGTGTAATTGTTTGATGTCTCCTCCCACACCCCCTTCACAGTTCCAAGAGATTAGGGTCCTGGTAGCACTTAAAAAAATTTATGGGAGGCCTCTAATTTTTAGAAAGCTGTTACTTAGGCAAAGGTATAAGTAAGGATGAATCCAGGAAAGAGATTGTTCTTCAAACCAACTTCTTTCCCTTGAATTTAATTCTAGAGTCAATCAATGAAGTCTGCAATCTCTTCCACAAAACAACCAGTTAAGTATCTACAGACCATCATTTTGTCCTCCACATCCTCTCTCCAGGCTCCGGTATCCATCCAACCCCTGGACAGCTATTTATTGAGCACCTGCTATGTACTATGCTCTGGCTAGCGATAGGACCCCTTCCTCATGCAACAGCCCGTCTTCTTCTTCTTCTTCTTCTTTTTTTTTCTTTTTTTTTTCTTTTTGAGATAGGACCTTGCTCTTTGCCCAGGCTAGAGTGCAATGGCGTCATCATAGCTCACTGCAACCTCAAACTCCTGGACTCCAGCAATTCTCCTGCCTCAGCCTACTAAGTAGCTGGGTCTATAGGCATGTGCCACTGCGCCTGGATAATTTCTCTCTCTCTCTCTCTCTCTTTTTTTTTTTTTTTTAGAGACAGGATCTGACTATGTTGCCCAGGCTGAACAGGCTGGCTTCTAAATCTTACTCCTGGTGGGGAAGATGAAACAAGTTCCCAGGCAAAATCTATGTTCTTCCCAGAGTGTCTGCTCAGACAGTTACAGCTACCCAAACTGCCTTTCTGCACCTACCTGCCTGGCAACACTATTAACACTGTAAGAACCAGCCCCATGTCCTGTCTTCTACAGGGTTGTCTGTTCCTTTCTCCGGAGCCCCCACAAGCCCTTGGTTTCTCCTCTGCACTATGGTAGGGTCCTCTGCTCTACAGACTGTAGTTCTGGGTTCATGTTTGCTTCCCCCACATACTGGAGCAGTTGAGGGACTATGTCTTGGTCATGTCTGCATCCCAGGGCTTTCCACCAACCCTATAACTTGATAGACAAATGATAGGTATTTGACGAATCAAGGTGGAGTTGGGGATCTTTGCAGAACCATCATTGCCCCTCTTCACTTGGACTTCCCTACCTGGAGTGCCTCCCCTCAGGTGATGAGGAGCTAGGCCTCAGTGGCCTGAGTTCGCTGAATGCAGAGACTCTGAGGGAGAGGAATAGCAATCAAGGCTACCCTTAATGGATGTGGCTCTGTGCCAAGGACTTTACTCACAGACAGGTACTACTATTATCTCCATTTAACAAAGGGGAGCCCAGAAATCCAAGGCCCAGAAACTACCCAAGTCTCACAACCTCGGTGGTAGAGCTTGGATTCCATGCCTGGCTGTCTGACTTTGGGTTAGTGTATTTAACACTGAGCTATACTCACATCTTGGTCCTCAAGGATGTCACAGTGACCTGGCATGGCACTGGGGCATGGCACAGGGTATCAGCATATGCCCAACAGGACACATAGGGGGCAGTGATGAGCCTCCTTGTTTGGGTTGGTAGCAGATGTGCAGCTACTTCTCCATTAAAGGGGAAGTGGGAATTTAAAAGATTTTCGTGTAGTTCTTTCCCCAGATGTCTAGAGGTGTGGACCTTTGAGCGTTGTTGTAAATGCATAGTCCCCACCCTTACACTCTCGGACACTTGCCTTTTTTTTTCTTGGCAAAATAGGTGAGTTACTAATTAATCCTCATTCAACAGAGGCCTGTCCCTTCCTTCCTAGGACACAGGAATTGTACTGAGGGGAGGGCAGGGGAGAGCAAGGTATAAGTGAGATAGTTGGTTCAAAATACCTTGCTTCCAGCCAGGTGTGGTGGCATACACATGTAATCCCAGGCCGAGGTGGGAAGATCACTTGAGCCCAGAGGTTCAAGACCAGCCTGGGCAACCTCTTTTCAAGAAAAAAGAGAAAAGAAAAACAAGAAATACCTTGTATCCCAATTTCAGGACAGAAAATGGATACTATAAGTGATCCAGTGACTTGGCCAATGTGTCTCTGTTAAACACCTCTACTTTTTTTTTTCTTTTTCAGCAGCTAGAGACTGCAAAACACCTCTATTTTTAAGAAAGCTATTATTTAAACTAAGAATAAGTAAGCAAAAAAAAAAAAAAAAGGAAGGGAAATTTTTCTTCAGACCAACTTCCTTCTAAGTTGGTCTAACCTAATTCTTCTACCCCTTGGAGCTAACAGATGAAGGTCACACTCTCTTCCATATCCAATTAAATATCTGAGGATATTCAGGGGCTTGGATTTGGGTGGCGGGAGGTGAATAGTAACCAAGACAAGGAAGAAGTCAAAGAAACTAATCAGGCTGAGCTGCTGCAATATTGGCGATAGGGGTGAAGAGTACAGAACTGGCCTAAAGCACTGAGGCTCATCTTTTCCCCATAACTACCAGACAAGCCTCTGGCACCTGAGTCATCAGGGCACTCACTCACTGCCGCCTGGGGCACCTGAGTCATCTGGACACTGCCTGGGACAGAGAGCCCTAGATGCCCCGCAGAATCCTTCCTGTTGCCACCCCTCTCCCTGCAACATCCTTCATTGCAATATTTCCCAGAAAGGAAGTGAGGGGGACGGTTGGGAGGACAAGAAGGGGGAGGTAACCAGCGTTTGCAGAGAAGGAAACAGAATGACATTCCAGGATTGCATAAACTCTCAGAGGCCGCTAAAGAGCTCGCCCGCGTGAAGCCTGGAAGTTGGCGGGCGCCGCTGTCTAGGAAAGAAGCCAAGGCCCTTCCCGGAGCCTGTCGGGGCCTTAGAGGCTCTGAGGGACTCGACGAGTATGGTGAGTGTACGGTCTTGGGGTCGAAGGCGGACAACTCGGGGAGACCCAGGGACTGGATGGGGCATCCCTGACCCCTGCTCTCTCCCCAGGAGCGCGCGCCCTGCCTGTTGCTGCTGCTAGTGCCGCTGCTGCGTGTTTCTGCGGCCACGCCTGAGCCCTGTGAGGTGGACGATGAAGATGTCCGCTGCGCCTGCAACTTCTCGGGTTCTCAGCCCGACTGGTCTGAAGCCTTCCAGTGTGTAGGTTTTGTCGAGGTGGAGATCCGCGGCGGCGGCCACAGCCTGGAGCCGTTTCTAAAGAGCGCCGAAGGCTACGCGGACCCGCGGAAGTACGCGGACACGATCAGGGCTCTGCGTGTGCGGCGGCTCACTGTGGGGGCCGCCCGGGTTCCTGCCCGGCTGCTGCTCGGCGTCCTGCGTGTGCTGGGCTACTCCCGCCTCAAGGAACTGACGCTGGAGGACCTAGAGGTAACCGGCACCCCGCCGCCGCCTCTGGAAGCCGCGGGGCCTGCGCTCACCACCTTGCGCCTCCGCAACGTGTCTTGGACGACAGGGGGTTCCTGGCTAGCCGAGCTGCAGCAGTGGCTCAAGCCAGGGCTCACGGTACTGAACATTGCCGACGCGCAGTCGCTTGTCTTTTCCTGCGAACAGGTCCGCCCCTTCCCGGCCCTCACCACCCTAGACCTGTCTGACAATCCTGGACTGGGCGAACGCGGACTGACCGCGGCTCTCTGTCCGCACAAGTTCCCGGCCCTCCAAAATCTAGCGCTGCGCAACACAGGGATGCAGACGCCCAGAGCCGTGTGCGCTGCGCTGGCTGCGGCAGGTGTGCACCCCCACCGCCTAGACCTCAGCCATAACTCACTGAGCACAACCGCAAATCCCAGCGCTGCCGGGTGCATCTGGCCCAGCACGCTGAACTCCCTCAATCTGTCGTTCGCTGGGCTACAGCAGGTGCCTAGAGGACTGCCGGCCAAGCTCAGCGTGCTCGATCTCAGCTACAACAGGCTGAATAGGGAGCCGCGGCCGGAGGAGCTGCCCCAGGTGGATAACCTGACA
Organism: Eulemur rufifrons; assembly: GCF_041146395.1. NCBI lineage: Eukaryota > Metazoa > Chordata > Mammalia > Primates > Lemuridae > Eulemur > Eulemur rufifrons. Next base: position 7,151,621 of record NC_090992.1, on the reverse strand, counting down.
TTGGACGGGAATCCCTTCCTGGTCCCTGAAGCCTCTAAGCCCCAAGAGCACTCGATGAACTCGGGCGTGGTCCCAGCCCGTGCGCCTTCGCCCCTATCAGTGGGGATGTCAGGAACTCTGGTGCTGCTTCAAGGAGTCCGGGCCTTTGCCTAAGGCCCAAGAGAGAAAAATGAATGGGCTCGGATTGCCCTGGCTTCAGGGGAGCTCCGTCAGGACGTTCAGGACTTCTTGATCAATCAACCCTTTGCCCCACCTTTATTAAAATCTTAAACAACGGGTCCATGTCATTCATTTAACAGACCTTTACTGGGTGTCTGCTGTGTGCTGGGCACAGTGCTGGATGGGGAATCCGTCATACTTAGACTTTCTTCATCCTAACTCTCTAGAAACCCCACCTTCCTCCCCCCCCCCACCCCGAAAAGAACTGTAGGGGCATAAAAGACAGGAAAATGTCACCTGGCTAGGGTTATATAGGAGGAATGAGTGTGCAGTCAGAGCTTTCTGACCAGATTACTGGCACCTAGGTTAAAGGATGTTTGAATGGTAAACATAACTTGGAAGATACAGAATGTTTCCTCTCCCATGCAAGAGCCAGCTTCTCCTTTTCAAAAATAATATAACTCAAAGACATTTGATTTCTCTCTCTCTCTCTCTCTCTCTATCTATCTATCTCTCCCTCCCCCTACTCCCCTGCCAGGGAAGAGGAGCCAGTGGTGCATCCTGTCCTACATAAGCTCTGTGTTTCATAATTTCAGAATTCTCTTGTGTTGTAAAACCCCTCCGTAACCACAAGTACAGGGCTTTCCCTGTGTCACTCTCCCAAACAATGAGGGATTTGGGCTTGGGGAACTGATGCAAGATACAGTCTGTCTCTGAACCAGAGATCTTGTGTTCTGTTAGTACACATGTGGATAATTTTCAGGCTGACTCCGATTTGCAAACAGGATAGCACCTCAGACCCTTCACAGCTTTAGAATCCACAGGATGTGCCCTCTAAACCACATTAACTCAGAGACCTAGGACATCAGCCATCAAGAGGTGCTGTTTCTTCTGGGTCACTTCATTTAACAAGGAGGCAGCCACATCCCTCAGGGAGCTAGATACCTGCCTCATCGGGGACATTGGAGAGGGGCCTTCAACCAACCATTTGGGAGATTTCTAGTATCAGAGAATTAATCACATCAGGGCAGTTTCTTACATTTGCATAGCTCTGATCACACATCAGACAGTTACAAAACCCCTATTTCACCTCACGCCCTGTGTTAAAGCCTGGTATACAAAGATGAATCAGAAATATTGATGCCGGCTGGGCACGGTGGCACATGCCTGTAATCCTAGCACTCTGGGAGGCCGAGGCGGGAGATGGGAGGCGGGAGGCAGGAGGATAGGGAGGATAGCTCTTGGAATGTATCTCCCACAGATAAGGGAGACTACTTATTTGAACAGAGATGGGTGACTTGGGAAAGAGAGCTAGAAAATATGTGGGGGAATACCATTTCAGACAGAAAGAACAGTAAGTACAAAGATCTGGAGGTTTTTGAAAACAGTAAGGAGGGCAGTGTGGGTGCAGTAGAATAACTAAGATTGGGGCAGGGGTTGGGGGGGAGGTGGGAGGGGCAGTAAGAGACAAGGTCAGAGAGGTAGCAGGGGCCAGACCATGTAAAAAACAATGTACTCAAACTATGATCCAAGCCAAGTTCAAGTCTGCAAATTGTTCATTATTGCATTAGGAGGAGATAAGTACAAAAGTCAAGAATAAGTGTTTAGGAGGCCGAGGTGAGAGGATTGCTTGAAGTCAGGAGTTCAAGACCAGCCTGAGCAAGAGATCCTGTCTCTACAAAAAGGAGAAAAGTTAGCTGCACGTAGTGGTGTGTACCTGTAGTCCCAGCTACTCAGGAGGCTGAGACAGAATCACATCAGCCCAAGAGTTTGAGGCTGCAGTGAGCTATGACAATGCCCCTGCACTCTAGTTTGGGCAACAGAGCAAGGCCCTGTCTCAAAAAAAAAAAAAAAAATAAAGAAAGAAAGAAAGAAAGAAAAAGAGGAAGTGTTTAGACAATACTTAAATAGAAGAACAAAGCTGGAGGACTAACACTTCCAGATTTCAAAACTTACTACAAAGCTATAGTAAACAAAATGGTGTAATACTGGCATGAAGACAATTGTAATGAAATAGAATAGGACCCCAGAAATAAACCCTTACATGTATGGTCAGGTCTTTTTTTTTTTTTTTTGAGATGAGATTTTGCTACGTTGCATAGGCTGAATTTTAACTCCCTTGCTCAAGCCATCCTCCCTTAGCCTCCTGAGTAGCTGGCACTACAGGCGTGCCACACCTGGCTGTCAAATGATTTTTTTGAGAAAGGTACTGAGACCATTAAATGGATAAAAGACAGTATTTTCAACAAATTGTGCTAGGGAAACTGGATATCCACATACAAAAGAATAAAGTTGGACCCTTACCTAATACCATATATAAAAACTAACCCAAAATGGATCAAAGAGCTAAATATAAGAACAAAACTCTCGAAAGAAAATACAGGGCAAATCTTCACTACATTGGATTTGTCAATGATTTCTTGGATAGGACAATGAAGGCACAGGCAACAAAATAAAAAATAGACAATTGAATTGCATGAAAAATTTTTTAAAAAATATTTTTTTCAGAGACAGGCCTCTAACTCCTGGGCTCAAGCGAAGTGATCCTCTGGCCTCAGCCTCCCAAGTAGCTAGGACTACAGGTGCAGGCTACCACACCTGGCTAATTTTTAAAACTTTATGTAGAGAAAAGTTCTTGCTATGTTGCCCAGGCTGGTCTCACACTCCTACTCTCATTCAGTCCTCCCACCTCAGCCTCCCAAAGTGTTGGGATCACAGGCATGAGCCACTGTGCTGGGCTCCATAACTCTTTTCATCTTTAAAACTGAAACTCTGTGTCCATTAAACAATAATTCCCCATTCCTCCCTCCTCCTAGCCCTTGGCAACCACCATTCTCTATGTCTTTCTATCTCTATGATTTTGACTAAGTATTTCATAAAAGTGGTATCATACAGTATTTGTCTTTTTGTAACTGTCTTATTTTACTCACTGTAATGTCCTCAACGTTGATCCATATTGCATAATTTCCTTCCTTTTTAAGGCTGAATAATATTCCATTTTACGTATGTACCACATTTCGCTTATTCATTCATCTGTTGATGGACACTTGTGTTGCTTCCACATTTTAGCTATTGTGAATAATGCTACTGTGAACATGAGTGTACAAATATCTCCTTGAGAACCTCCTTTCAATTATTTTGGGTATATACCCAGATGTTTAATTGCTCAATTATATGGTAATTCTATTAATATTTTTAATTTTTTGAGTAACTGCCATATTGTTTTCCACAGTGGTTATACCATTTTACATTCCCACAAACAGTGCACAAGGGTTCCAATTTCTCTACATCCTCACCAATGCTTGCTGGTGAAAAAGAGAGTTTTGGAGATAGATGGTGGTGATGGTTGTACAACATTAATGGGCGTACAGTATTTAATACCACTGAACTGCACATTTAAAAAGGGTTGACATAAATTTTATGTTAACTTATGTACATCTTACCATAATAAAAATGTTTTTTGGAAGAAAGGATAAGTGTTTAGATATTTATATAATATTTTATGTTGCAGCAACATTTTTATTCTGTTTTACAAAACTATCATCTGCAATAATTGGAACTTTACAAAAGAAACTAGTCCTCTGTCACAGAGAGTCTAAAGACTGCAATATAGAGAGCATAGTAAGGACTTTAGCATTTGCTCTGAGTGAGATTGGAAGCCATCTCCTCTGAAAAGAGGAGGGACATAAGTAAGGGCATGTCATGAAAGGACTTATGAGGAGCCAATGCAGATTTTAAGCAGACAATTAATTGAATCTGGGTGTGCATGTGTTTGGAAAAGCCTACAGGGGCCATGTGGAAGATGGGGGTGAAGACATAGAGATGCCCCAGGTTTCTGGCTTAGGTGATGATAGTTGAGCTCATGGGAAGGAAAAGAAGATTGGGGGAAGGTTGCTTAAGAACTTGAAGTGCCTTAGCGACCCCAGGTGGAAAAGTCCAGCAGGCAGTTGGCCACAGGGGGTAGAGCTGAGGAGACAGATTTGGGCTGGGTATAAGAAATTGGGAGCCATCAGTGTAGAAGGGGCTGTGGAAGCCATAGCTATAAGTAAGCTCACCCAGCCCTCGAAGAAATAAAGTAAGAAGAGAGAGAGCTAAAGAACAAACTGTGGGAAATATCATCAACATTTCAGGATGAAGGAAGCAGGATCCTCAAACGAAGACAGAGAAATAAGAGGAGAACTCAGAACTTGAGGTGGGGAACATAGGGAGAAGTGGTCAGCAGTCTTCTATTCCTCCTTTTCTAGCTTCATCTCCATGCCACACATCACCACCACCACCAGCATAGTCTAGTCATTCTTTCCTTTGTTTCTTTGTTCCTTTGTCTCTTATTCTTCCTTCTGTCTGGAATGGTTTTGTCATTCATTTATTCATCCATTCAACAACTATTTATTAATACTAAACTCCCACTATTTGGCATGCACTATTGTAAGTGTTCAGAACAAAGCACTTACAGTAAACAGAGCAGCAAAAGTCCCTGTTCTTAAAGTGCCTTACATCACAGTAGGGAAAATGAAGTATAGAGTGTGTTAGACGTTGGTAAGTGCTGTGTGCTGTGGGGAAAATAGAGCAGGGCCAAAGTGATCAGGTGTGCTGAGGGTGAGGGTGAAGGATTGCAAGTTTATTTATTTTTTCTCTTTTTTCAAAGCTAGCCCCAGTTGGATGGATTGCAAGTTTATAGTTGTGGGTAGAATGGACCTCACACGAGAGGGTGACTTCAGAGCAAAGGTTCCAGGGAGATGAGAGAGTGAACATTGCAATTATCTGCTGCAAGAGCAGTCTAGCCAGAGCAATCTTCCAGTACAAAGGCCCTGGAAGATACTGGAGATAACATCAGAGAGATAATAAGTGGCCACAATTGTTTAAAAGGCCACTTACTCGCTGTAAAGCTTGGCTTTTACTCAGATGAAATAGCTACAGGAGGATATTGAGCAGAGGGTAACATAAACTGGTTTTATTTAAAAAGGATTACTCTGGGTGCCATGTTGAAAATGAACTATAGAGGGTAAGTTAGAAGACCAGGTAGGAAGCTATAATAATAACCCAGTCAAGAAATGATGGTGCCTAGCACTCTGGGAGGCCGAGGCGGGTGGATCGTTTGAGCTCAGGAGTTCGAAACCAGCCTGAGCAAAAGCGAGACCCCGTCTCTACTAAAAATAGAAAGAAATTATATGGACAGCTAAAAATATATATAGAAAAAATTAGCCAGGCATGGTGGCACATGTCTGTAGTCCCAGCTACTCGGGAGGCTGAGGCAGGAGGATTGCTTGAGTCCAGGAGTTTGAGGTTGCTGTGAGCTAGGCTGACACTACAGCACTCTAGCCCGGGCAACAGAGCAAGACCCTGTCTCAAAAAAAAAAAAAAAGAAAGAAAGAAAGAAAAAGAAAAGATGGTGGAAAGAGACATTGGTCTATTTGGTTTTGTTTGTTTGTTTTTACCAATGCCATATTGTCTTGATTACTGGAGCTTTCTAGTATCTTGAAGTCAGGTAGTGTCAGTCCTCCAACTTTGTTTTTCTCCTTCAATATTATGTTAGCTAAGTCTGGATCTTTTGCCCATACTGTTTTCCATAACAGCTGCACCATTTTACATTCCCACCATTAGTGCACAAGGGTTCCAATAATTGAATACGTGCTATTTTCTGGGGATTTTTAATAGTAGCCATAATAACGAATGTGAGGTGGTATCTCTTTGTGGTTTTGACTAGTGTTTCCCTAATGGTTAGTGATCTTGAGTATCTTTTCATGTACTTATTCTACATTTGTATATCTTACTTGGAGAAATGTTTATTCAAGTCTTTTGCCCATTTTTAATCAGGTTCTTTTGTTGTTGTTGAGTTGTAGGAATTCTTCATATATTCTGATTATTAACCCTTTATGGGACATATGAATTGCAAATATTTTCTCCTATTCCATATATTTCCCTTTCACTCTCTTGACTGTGTCCTTTGATGTACATAAGTTTTAAATTTTGATATGGTCCCTTTATTTTTTTTTGTTGCTGTTGCCTGTGGTGTTATATCCAAAAAATCATTGCTAAATCTAATGCCAGGAAGTTTTTCCACTGTTTTCTTTTAAGAGTTTTATAATTTTAGCTCCTATAGCAATTTGATCCATTTTTAGTCAACTTTTGTATATGGTGTAAAGATCCAGCTTCATTCTTTTGCATGTGGATATCCATTTTCTCAACACCATTGTTTGAAAAGACTTTCCTTTCCCCATTGAATGGTCTTGGCACCCTTGTCAAAATCATTTGACCATATGTGAGAGCTTATTTCTGGGATCTCTATTCTACTCTGTGGTCTATATGTCTATCTTCATGCTAGTACCACACTGTTTTGACTACTACAGCTTTGTAATAAGTTTGGAAACCAGGAAGTGTGAGACCTTCAACTTTGTTGGTTTTCAAGATTTTTCTGGCCATTCAGGATCCCCTGAAGTTCCATATGAATTTTAAAATGGATTTTTCCATTTCTTAAAAGAATGCCATTGAATTTTGATAAGAATTTCATTAAATATGTAGATTGCTTTGGGAGTATGGATATCATAAGAATATTAAGACTTCTAATCCATGTACACAATGATTTTCAATTTATTTGTGTCTTCTTTAATTTCTCTCAGAAACATTTTGTGGTTTTCATCATACAGGTCTTTTGCTCCTTGGTGAAGTTTATTCCTAAGTATTTTATTTGTTTTTATGTTATTGTAAATGGAATTGTTTTCTTAATATCCTTTACAGATCATAGTTAGTGTATAGAAATAGACTGATCTTTTTTCTGTGTTGATTTTTTATTATGCAACTTTACTGAATTTGTTTATTAGTTATAACAGGCTTTTGGTGGAATTTTTAGGGTTTTCTGCATATAAGATCATGTCATCTATGAATGGAGGTAACTTTATTTCTTCCTGTCCAATTTGGATGCCTTTTCTTCCTTTTTCCTGCCTGATTTTCTCTGCCTAGGATTTCCAGTACTCTGTTAAATAGAAATGTTGAAAGTGGGCATCCTTGTCTTCTTCATGATCTTAGAGGAAAAGCTTTCAGTCTTTCACCATTGAGTATGGTGTTATGTTTCCTGTTTTTTAAGATGAGAGACATAGTATGATTGTATGAAGATGTAAATAATCCCGTTGAGGGAAAATATGATGAGGCAGGAGAAAGAAGGAAGTCTTGCTAGAGCAATGTTTTTTTTGTTTGTTTGTTTGTTTTTTGAGACAGAGTCTCACATTGTTGCACGGGCTAGAGTGCCGTGGCATCAGCCTAGCTCACAGCAACCTCAAACTCCTGGGCTCAAGCGATCCTTCTGCCTCAGCCTCCCGAGTAGCTGGGACTACAGGCATGTGTCACCATGTCTGGCTAATTTTTTTCTATATAATTTTAGTTGCGCAGCTAATTTTTTTCTATTTTTAGTAGAGACAGGGCCTCACTCTTGTTCAGGCTGGTCTTGAACTCCTGAGCTCAAGTGATCCACCCGCCTCGGCCTCCCAGAGTGCTAGGATTGCAGGCGTGAGCCACCGTGCCTGGCCTAGAGCAGTGTTCTTGAGTAGCTAAAAGGGACTGGTACCTAATTCACAAGTGGAGGGGTTGGCCTTAGTGTAAGAACAAAAACAGTCAATTTATAGTCCCATGCTGGAAGACAGAAGTATCTGGGCAAAGATGCTGGTGGGTAGATGTGGTAGCAGGAGTATGAAATTGAAGCTCCAACCACAGGTCTTAAAATGGCAGTCATCCTTTCATTGTTTAGAATTCATCTCAAATGTCACCTTATCTGAAGGAGCCCCCCAGCCATCATTTCTACCACAATATCCTGTGCTATTTTCTTCATGGCATTTATCTCTATCAGAAATTGTCTTCTTTATTTATATCTTTATTTATTATTGGGTTGAAAGTTCAATGAGACCAGAGAGTGTCACTCTTGTTCAGTTCTGAATCTCCAGCCCCTAAAGCAGTATCTAGCACATGGAAGGTACTTCATAAATTGTTACTGATTTCATTGATTCAATGAGAGTGGTGGACTGAGGACTGGACTATGAGGAAAGTGAGAAAACAATGAATAGCATTTTATTTCACTAAGGTCAAATAAAAAGATTTGCTCAACTGAGTTTGAAGACCATCAACTGTGTGTCATGGTTCCAGTCTCAAGGTTTGTGATTTTTTTTTCTGACACTACACAGCAGCCTGGGAACAGGATTCATTCATCCAAGGTCAGGGGTGGGGGTGCAGGGCATCTCCAGCAAGGCCCAAAGATTGAGCAAGTTGTGCTAATAAAACAAGGCTAAATAATGTGCCATAAACAGAGGAAGAAGTGTGGCAAGGAGGGAAAGATGTACTGAGAAAAGCAAGGGCTTCACTTCTACACGGCACTTTGTGGTCAGATATTTGGTGTGATGTGACGGATTTTATGCTGAAAGAGTGGAATATTACGGTCATAGGACTTCCTTTTCTGATCCCAAATCGGGTTCCCTGTAACTTCCTCTTTTGTTCCTGTTCTGTCATCTGGAACCAAACAGATTTTAGTTCTTTTCTACACTAAGGCAATAGTTTTTGCTCTCAAAACAACAACAACAAAAAAGGTTTTTCTCGTCCCTATCTGGTCTTCTCTTCTCCAACATAAACCCCATTGCCACTTCTTCTAATGCTCAGAGCTCCTCATTCATCAGATCATGGGAGGTTCTTTATGAGCTACTGAAAATCACATACAGTGGAAGAAATAGAACACTGACTTGAATCTTCAAGGCTGTTTATAAATTGCTAGTTCTTTTTTAGGTATGATATTACGTATGACATGTATGATGTTGTGGTTATGTTTAAGAAAGAATAGTTGACAAAGATATAACAAGGAAAGAAAACTACAAATAAATATCTCTTATGAATATGGACACAATAATCCTAAAGAAAATACTAGCAAACCAAATCTAGCAACCTATAAAAAGAATTATATTCCATGAGATCAATTGAGATTTATCCCAGGAGTGCAAGGTTGGTTTAACATCTGAAAATCAGGCTGGGTATGGTAGCTCATGCCTTTAATCCCAGCCCTTTAGGAGGCCAAGGCAGGAGAATCACTTGTGGCCAGGAGTTTGAGACCAGCCTGGGCAACATAGCCAGACCCTGTCTCTATAAAAAATAAGAAAATTAGCTGGGCATGGTGGCACATGCTTGTAGTCCCAGTTACTCCAGAGGCTGAGATGGGAGGATGGCTTGAGCCCAGGAGTTGAGGCTGCAGTGAGCTGTGATCAAGCCACTGCACTCCAGCCTGGGCAACATAGTGAAACACTGTATCTACAAAAAAAGAAAATTTAAAACAAATCTGAAAATCAATGTAATACATCAGATGAATAGAATAAGAAATAAAAGTATGTGATCATCTAAATAGATGTAGAAGAAACATTTGACAAAATTCAACACCTTTCATGAAAAATCACTCAACAAAAGGAAAAGAAGGGATTTTCCTTGTACGATAAGAAACATCTGCAAAAAAATTAGTTGGAATCATACTTAATGGTGAAAGACTCTATGCTGTTGCCCTATTATCAGCAACAAAATAAGGATGTATGTTCTCACCACCTCTATTCAACGTTATACTAGAGGTTCTGACCATAAAAACTAGGCAAGAAAAGGAAATATTGGCATCCAGATTGAAAAGCAGGAAGTAAAATTATCTAAATTCACAGATTATATGGTCATGTATATTAAAAATCCTGTGGATTCACTAAAATACATTCGAACCAGTCAACAAGTTCAGCAAGGTTGCAAGATACAAGACCAATATAGAAAAATCCATTGTATGTCAATACAATTAAAATGAACATTCTGAAAATTAAATTAAGAAAACAATTCCATTTACAATAGCAGCAAAAAGAATAAATACTTAGGAATAGATATAACAAAAGAACAGCAACTTACACTCCTAAAATTACAAAATGTTGTTGAAAGAAATTAAAGATCTAAGTAAATGGAATAACATCCCATGCCCATATATCTTAATATTGTAAGATGGCAATTCTTTCTTAATTCATCTACAGATTCAGTGAAATTCCTTTCTTCCCCCACCTGGTGCATATGAGCTATTTACCGATTGCTTCTGCGCCTGTTGCCCCTTGCCCCGGCCCCTTGCCCTGGGATGGGGGCTTAGATCCAGGAGGGTGGGTGGTCCTGCCCAGGGGTGGGTCCCAAACAAATGGACAGATGGGACCTTCTCTCCCTCTCCAGGCCACGGAGGCTGCTGAACAGAACCAAAAGTTTTCCGTACTGGTTTACTATGCATAGAGGAGAGGGAGCGCAGTCCTTCTTGGCAGCTGCTTTCCTTATGGCCACAATGAGTTTGCTCAGCTCCTCTTGCTTCCTGTTGGTGAGGATGTGTGTCCCCCCACCCTTTTCTTGATAAACTTGAGGGCCCAATTATCCTTGGAGACCCTGTCAACTCCATGGCATGCTGCTCGTGTGGGGCAAAGCCACACCTCTCAGATCACGCCCCACATGAACTTGGTATTCTTGCTGAGGTGCCTGCGGTGGCGGCTGTGCCTCAGCTTGCACCTGTGCTTGACCACCTGTGGCCCTTGCTGAGGCCCAGGGCCATGGGGTAGCACACAGCCATGACTGCCACTCTTCGATCTCAATGAAATTCTTATAAAAATCTAAGCTGGTTTCTTTGTATAAATTGACAAGCTTATTCTAAAGTTTATGTGGAATTTCAATGGATGTAGAATAGACAAAATAATCTTGTGAAAGAAGAACAATGTTGGAGGACTCACACTTCCTGATTTCAAAACATATTGTGAAGCAACAGTTATTAAGACAGGGTGACACTAGCATAAGGATAAACTTAGAGATCAATGGAATAGAAACGAGAGTCTAGATATAAACCCATGTGTCTATGGACAACTGATTTTGACAAGGGTATCAAGAGCAATCAATGAGGAAACCTTAGTCTTTTTTTTTTTTTAAGAGGTGGAGTTTTGCTCTGTCCAAGATCATAGCTCACTGCAGCCTCAAGTTTCCAGGCTCAAGCGATCCTCCCAACTCAGCTGCCTGAGTAGCTGGGACTATAGGCATGAGCCACTGTGCCCAGCTAGTCTTTTCAACCAATGGCAGGGGATACCTGGATGTCCACATGTAGATGCATGAAAATGGACCCTTACCTCAGATTACACACAAAAATTAACTCAAAATGGAATAATGGCCTAAATATAAGAACCAATACTATAAAGCTCTTAGAAGAAAACATAGAGACTAATCTTCGTGACCTCTCATTTAGTAATGGATTATCAGATATGACACCAAAAGCCTGAGCAACAGAAGAAAAAGCAATAAACTGGACTTCATCAAAATTAAAAACTTTTTGTACATCAAAAGACATTATCAAACAAAGTAAATATGCAACCTACACAATGGGAGAAAATATTTGCAAATTATATACCTGGTTATGGTTTAGTATACAGAATATATAGAGAGTTCTTATAACTCAGCAATAAAAAGACAAATAACCCAAATAAAAAATGGGGAAAGGATTGAATAGCCATTTATCCAAAGAAGATATACAAATGCCTGCCAAGTACATGAAAAGATGCTCAACATTATTATTCGTTAGTAAAATGCCAAAAACCAAATAACCAAATTAGAAACTGGGCAAAGAGCTTGAGTAGACATTGCTACAAAGAAGCTATATGGCTAAAAAGCACGTGAAAATGCTTAAAATCATTGGTCCTTAAGAAAATGCAAATAAAAAATGTGATACCACTTCACATTCACTCGTCTGACTCTAATCAACAAATAAACAAACAAAAAATGAAAACAAGTATTGGCAGTAATGTAGAGAAAATATGAACCCTCATACATTACTGGTGGAAATGTAATATGGTGCAGCCTTTGTGGAAAACAGTTTGGTAGTTCATCAAAAAGTTAAACAGGGCCAGGCACAGTGGCTTATGCCTATAATCCTAGCACTCTGAGAGGCCAAGATGGGAGGATTGCATGAGGCCAGGAGTTTGAGACCAGCCTGAGCAAGAGCAAGATCCCATATCCACAAAAAATAGAAAAATTAGCTGGGCATAGTGATGCACGCTTGTCTCAGCTACTCAGGAGGCTGAGGCAGGAGGATCACTTGAGCTCAGGAGCTTGAGGTTGCAGTGAGCTATGAAGACGCCACTGCACTCTAGCCCAGGTGACAGAGCACGGCCCTGTCTCAAAAAAAAAAAAAAAATTTAAACACATAATTAATTACCATATGATCCAATAATTCTACTCCTAGTTATATACTCAAGGGTATTGAAAAGGGGTATTCAAACAAAGTTTTGTACCAAAATGTTCATATCAGCACTGTTCACAATAACCAAAACATGGAAACAATTAGAGTGTCCATCAACAGATGAATGGATAAACAAAATGTGGTATATACATACAATGGAATATTATTTAGTCATGGAAAGCAATGGTGTACTGATACATGCTACAACATAGATGAAACTTGAAAACATTATGCTATGTGAAATAAGCCAGAAACAAAAGCAAAAATATTGTATTATTCCACTTATATTAAATGTTTAAAATAGGCAAATTCATTGAGGCAGAAAATATATTAAAGATTACCAGGGTCTAGTGGGAGAGGAGATAGGGAGTTATTGCTTAATGGGTACAGAGTTTCTGTTTAGGAAGATGAGAACATTGTAAATAGTAGTGATGGTTACACAACATTGTGAATGTGATTAATACCACTGTATTGTACACTTAAAATGGTTAAAATGGCAAATTTTATGTAATGTAGTTTATTTGATTTTTTCTATTTTTAATTTAAATTTTTTTTTTACTTTTTAAATTTTTTTTGTTAAAAACTAAGACACATACACACACATTAACCTAGGCCTACACATGGTCCATATCATCAATATCACTGTCTTCCACCTCCCCGTCTTGTCCCACTGGAAAGTCTTCAGGGTCAATGACATGCAAGGAGCTGTCATTTCCTATGATAATGTCTTCTGGAATACCTCCTGAAGGACCTGCCTAAGGCTGTTTTACAGTTAACTTTTTTCAATAAGTAAGGGCGTACACTCTAAAATAATGATCAAAAGTATAGTAAATATATAAATCAGTAACATAGTCATTTATTATCATTATCAAATGTTATGTACTATACATAATTGCATGTGCTATGCTTTTATACAACTGGTGGTGCAGTAGGTTTGTTTACACCAGCATCAGCACGAGTGTGTGAGTAACGTGCTGCATCGCAATGTTGCAACAGCTAGGGTGTCATTGGGCAACAGAAAGTTTTCTGCTCCATTATAATTTTATGGAACCACTATTGCACATGCAGTTCCTCTTTGACTGAAACATTGTTATGCAGTGCATGACTGTGTATATTTTATCAGAATAAAAAGTAAGACAAAAGATTTCCAATCAACATCCTAATTTTACACCTTAAGGAACTAGCAAAATAGCAAACTAAACTGAAAGCCAGGAGAAGCTAGAAAATAATAAAAATTAGAGAAGAGATAAACAAAATAAGGAATGGAAAAAAATACAGAATCAACAAAACCAAAAGTGAGGGTGGCCTGGGAATCCCATGCTTGTGGCTGGCGTCTGGAGTGATGGCAGTCATGTGGAGAGCTGTGCCCTTACCCTGTGAAGTCTGGTCCAACTCCAGGTAGTTGGTATCAGAAGTCATTGCAGTTGATATTAGGAGAAGTAGAATTTACTAGAACAACCCTGACTCACAAATGTGTGGTTTGTGAAGAGAAATACTGAAAAGATGGAGAATTAGGAACCTGCAATTCCTGAGTGGGTGGCCACAGGGTCACCCATGGTATGGAACAGCAGCTGGGCTGGGATCAGTTACTGGAGGTAAAAGTTACCAGTGGAATTTAGAAATGATGGATTCAACTCCTGCATGCATGAGGAAATGTAACTAACAAGAAAAAAAAGCTAAATATACAGCCCCTTGGTTATTGTTCTGATTTTTTGTATTTTTTTTCTTTTTTTAGAAATGGGGTCTCACTCTGTTGCCCAGGCTGGAGGACAGTGGCACGACCATAGTTCAGTGCAGCCTAGAACTCCTGGGCTCAAGGATATTCCTGCCTCAGCCTCCAGAGTAGCTGAGACTGCAGGCGTGTGCCACTGTGCCAGGCTTGAATCATACACTTTAAATGGGTGAATTGTATAGTATATTAGTTATATCTCAATAAAGCTATTATTAAAAAGAGTTCTTATCCTTTACAGATACATACTGAAATAGCTGTGGATGAAATAACAGGATGTCTGGGATTTGTTTCAATATAACTCATGGGGGAAGCTCGGGGAACAGGAGAAATAAGAGTGGCCAGCAGGTGGTAATGGCTGACGCTGGCTACTGTGCATCATGCTGTTCTCCCCACTGTTAGACATGTGTGAAATTTTTTTGTAAAAGAAAAAAAGAACCCCATGCAATATTCTCTGAGAAGAGAAGGGAGTGTCACTTTCCTTGATAAGTTACTGTCCAGAGCCACCCCACCCCCAGCCCCTGAGTCCTCAGATGAGGGACATGAATTATTGAGGGGAATCTGAGCAGCGTGGCAGCCATGGAGTATGGAGAGGTGGTGAGCGCAGGGGCTGGTTTGTGCCAGGCAGCTCAGCCCCTTCGAGGGACCCTCACTGCTTCTCCCAATCCTCATGCCAGGCTGACGGTGGTGGTAGAAGTGGAGCTGGGGAAGGGGTCAGGTAAGAAGCCCCCATATTCATGCTAAGGAAGCCTCTTGGGAGAGGAGAAGGGCTGGGCCCGGTCAGGTTGGGAAACTGAGGCAAAGGTGGAGGGCAGGACTCAGGGATCCTAGAGCTCAGTTTCCCTCATGAGAGCTGATCTGAAGTCTACCTTTCTCAGGCCCTGAGGAGACCGGTACCCCCACGCTCCTTCTGGAGGGGCCCACAAACGTCTGCCTGCTTCAGCCAGGGACGCAGGAGACTCAGGTAGAGGGTGCGGGTGCGGGTGCGGGCAGGGGAGACGGGAATGACGCTGCTGACCCCAGCCCTGCCCACAGAAACGAAGCTTCGCCTTTGACAGAGTCCTGGGCCCTGATGCTGCTCAGGTAGGGGGGCCCAGAGGGTGATGGGAGGAGGACGGGAGTCCTCGGGCCCCGGATCCTGGGGTGCTGACTGCCTCCCGAGCCCCTTTATTCAGGGTAGGCTGGGACAGGGCACCCGAGACAGAGAAATGTGCCTGTGTCCCCTGCAGGAGGCAGAGCAGGAGCTGCTGGCACGTGTCCAGTCTGCACTGGGCTCTGTGGGCCGAGGGTACAGTGTGGCCCTGTTGCTCCGAGGCAGGGAAACAGCGGCGCCCCGACTGGTACCTCAGGTGAGTCCCCGAGGAGCCGGCAGGGCACAGGCCTCACGAGGCTCAGGTGTCGCCTCCTCCTGCCCCCTCAGCTGGACCAGGCGTCCCTCCCTGGGGCCCCTACGGCTCCCTGTGGTCCAGGCCGGATGTCTGGCCGGGGTCAGTCACGCAAAGGAGAGTCTGGGCGGACAGGCTGAGAGTCAGGGAGGGGCGGCCAGCAAAGGTCAGATGTCCAGGGAGGTCTCATCTTCACCGTTACGACTAATACTAATAATGATAATAAACTTGAAAATTTTGTTTCTGAGCCTTCATAAAATGCCCCCAAATCAAAATAGCTGCCTCAGATCTTGTCCTGGGCCCCTGACCAGCAAACAGCAGGTCCCACGGGACACGTCTACTCACTTTCTGGCTCGCCGTGAACATGCGGGCTGGTGCTATTTCTGTCCTGGACACCATGTTCCCAGCGCCCAGCACAGGGCCTGGCGCAGACTTCACCTCCGGAAATGCTGAAGGACAGATGACTGCTTTCTCGACGCCCATTGAACACTTCTCCCCTTTAGCTGCTGCGGACGCTGTTTGAGGAAGCGCTGCCGCGCAGCCGCTCTGACCACGTGCTCAGTACGCTCTGCCTGGTGCAGGTGAGACCCTCGCGGGAGGGGAGAGAGCGGCACCTGGGGGCCGGGGCCATGGTCGTGCTGAGAGCGAGCCCGAGGCTGAGAAGAGCTTGGGTCCAGCTTCACTCCCCAGCGTGGGCTTGCCTCTCTGACCGTGGAATGGCTGGATTCTTGGTGCCCTGTTTGGCCCACAGGAGGATCGCGTGAGCCAAAGGTAGGGGAAAGGCTCAGTTTGTAACGGGTGTGCTTGTGTGATCCCAGCTCGGCCCCAGTGGAAGGACCCGGGACCTGCTCACTGCAGGGGTGGAGAACCTGTCGGTGCTGGATGTGCCCCCTCTGGGCTTGTGAGTGTTCAGGGCCCACTGGAGTCTGAGGGTGCTTGTCCTAGGCAGGCCGACTCCCCCGAGCCAAGCCCTCTACCCGCTGCCACCCCAGGGAAAGGAAGCTCTGGGCTTGGGGTCATGCTTACGGGGCCAGGGTCTGCTCTGAGGACCCCCTCACAACTCCTTTCTTCATCCACCTCCCCATCCCTCTCACTCCTCTCCCCCACTTACACTTCTTCCACTTGACCCCAACCTCCATGTCCTGACTCAGTCCTTATCACAATGGGTGATTTTGAGCATGACACTGAGTAGGACTTCAGTTTCTCCACCTGGAAAGTGGGGGCAATCCCAGCTACCCTGTTTCCTTCACTGGGCAGATCACAGGAGGAAAAATAAGGTCATGAAAACAAGAGGATTTTAGGGAGATATACTGAGCCTGGAGCCTTTGGGATGACTCTTACAGGCTGTGGGGACCTCCCTGGGCTTCCCGGGCAGACGTTCTAGGGGGCTGGACAGAACCCTGGTGCTTAGGAGCTGAGCTCAGCCTCCCCTTCCTACAGGGTGGTGGAAGATGCCAGTGAAGTGGAGGTGTCTGACTCAAGAGCTGCCTCAGAGTTGTACTTGCAGGCCACAGAGGGTGATGGCAGGTGAGGATAGGAGGGTACCTGTTCCCCTTTACCCTTTAGACATTTAGCCTTAGCCCACCCTCTCCTTCACAGGGCCTGCTGTCTGCTCACTCTCACCATGTCCTGCCCAGGGCCTGAGCCTCCTCAGGGGCCTGAGATCTGGGGCGTCTGGCGAGGGGCCTTGCGGATCCTGCAGCTCCCAGGAGCCCCGTGAGTCTGAGGGGCCTTCTGACTGCACTGGGGGGTGAGGTTGGGGGTTGAAATATGGATGTCAAGGCCTAAGACAGCATCAAAGTGTCTCCTTTCCTCAACTCCATCAGTAAGGGCATTCCAGAGCCCAGGCTAAGATCCTTTGTTGGCAGACAATGTGGTCAAAAGCAACTGGGTAGAGAATTAGTAAAACCATTAAATAAAAATACACATTTTCAGCCACTGTTTTTTTCAAACGTTGGTAAGTACACCAAGGGCAGTTTTGCAAATAGTCTTCAAGTGTTTTTGTCTGATTTTTCAGATTTTTTGTTTTTCTACTCCTTTTTTATTTTTTAATTTCTAATTCATTTTCAACCACTTATATTTCTTCTGATCTATCAGACTGAAAACTTGGAAAGACCCTAAATGTTCAAAACCAAAATTGGGGCTGGGCGTGGTGGCTCACGCCTGTAATCCTAGTACTCTGGGAGGCCGAGGTGGGTGGATCGCTCGAGGTCAGGAGTTCGAGACCAGCCTGAGCAAGAGCGAGACCCCGTCTCTACTAAAAATAGAAAGAAATTAGCTGGCCAACTAAAATATATATAGAAAAAATTAGCCGGGCATGGTGGTGCATGCCTGTAGTCCCAGCTACTTGGGAGGCTGAGGCAGTAGGCTCGCTTAAGCCCAGGAGTTTGAGGTTGCTGTGAGCTAGGCTGATGCCACGGCACTCACTCTAGCCAGGGCAACAAAGTGACACTCTGTCTCAAACAAAAAAATAAAATAAAAAAATAAACCAAAATTGGGAAATTCCCAAGGAACCGTACCTTCATATCCCACTTTACACCTTTTACTCAGTGCCCCAAAGTTATGAAAACATGATGTGGTGACAGAAAATAATCATCTCAAACCAACTTGTGCAGTTTGTAATATCATGGAAACATTGCCCAATTCAGAAGCGCCTGAAAACAAATTAGAGAAAAACAAAAAAGAAGAGGAAAATGTACCCTAAGTTCCAAACTATTCTAAAGTCTCTTTTATTATGTAAGATTCTTTTAAAAAAATAACATCTCTATTGAAATACAATTTACATACCCTAAAATTCACTCTTTTATTTTTTTTTAATCTTTATTTTTTATTGATACGATGCCTGATGACTTGAAAAGTTCACTCTTTTAAATGTACAATTCAGTGACTTTTATTAATAGTGTATTTGCAAAGTTGTGCACTGACCATCACTATCTAATTTTAGAACATTTTCCTCACCCCAGAAATGAAACCTGTTCCCATTTACAGGCATTCCCCATCCTGCCCTGACTCCCAGCCCAAGGCGACCACTAATCTACTTTCTGTCTCTATAGATTTGCCTCTTCTGGGCTTTTCATATAAATGGGATCATATAATATGTAATCTTTTGTGTCTGGCTTCTTTCACTTAGCACAGTGTTTGCAAGGTTCACCCATGTTGTAGCATCAGAACTTCATCCTATTTTTATTTTATTTTATTTTTTTAAGACACAGTGTGCTGCTCTATCACTCAGGTAGGAGTGCAGTGGTGTCACCACAGCTCACGGTAACCTCAACCCCCTGGGCTCAAGCTGTCCTTCTGCCTCAACCTCCTGAGTAGATGGGATTATAGGCATGTGCCACTGCACCCAGCTAATGTTTTTATTTTTATTTTTATTTTTTGGTAGAGATG
Source organism: Eulemur rufifrons (assembly GCF_041146395.1). Lineage (NCBI taxonomy): Eukaryota > Metazoa > Chordata > Mammalia > Primates > Lemuridae > Eulemur > Eulemur rufifrons. The sequence continues at coordinate 7,132,717 of NC_090992.1, read as the reverse complement.
GGGTCTCATTATGTTGTCCAGACTAATCTCTAACTCCTGGCATCAAGTGATCCTCCCGCCTCAGCCTCCCAAAGTGCTGGGATTACAGGTGTGAGCCACCATGCCTGGCCAGAACTTCATTCTTTTTTATTGCCAAATAATATTCCATTGTATGGATATACCACATTTTGTTTATCCATTCATACATTGATGGACATTTGGGTTTGTTTCCACTTTTGACTATTATAAATAATGCTTCTATGAAGAGTTATGTACAAGTTTTTGTTTTGACATTTGTTTTAAATATTCTTAGATATACCAAGAAGTGATATTGCTGGGTCATATGGTAACTCTGTTCCTAACTTTCTTTTTTTTTTTTTTTGTGAGACAGAGTCTCACTCTGTTGCCCGGGCTAGAGTGCCGTGGTGTCCTCCTAGCTCACAGCAACCTCAGACTCCTGGGCTCAAGCAATCCTTCTGCCTCAGCCTCCCAAGTAGCTGGGACTATAGGCATGCGCCACCATGCCCGGCTAATTTTTTCCATATATATTTTTAGTTGGCCAGATAATTTCTTTCTATTTTTAGTAGAGATGGGGTCTCTCTCTTGCTCAGGCTGGTCTCGAACTCCTGAGCTCAAACGATCCACCTGCCTCGGCCTCCCAAGTGCTAGGATTACAGGCGTGAGCCACCGTGCCTGGCCTGTTCTTAACTTTCTTTCTTTCTTTGGTCTTTATTGAGGTAAAATTCACAAAATATAAAATTAACAATAAACCATTTTATAATGTACAGTTTAATGACATTTAGTACATTCACAGTGTTGTGCAACTATCTAGTTCCAAGACATTTTCATCCTTTCAAAAGGAAACCCTGTACCCACTAAGCAGTCACTCTCCATTTCCCCTTTCCCCCAGCCTGTAGCAACCACTAATTGGTTTCTGTCTCTATGGATTTACCTATTATGTATGTTTCACATAAATGGAATCATATAATGGGTGATCTTTTATGTCTGGCTTCCTTCACTTAGTATAGCTCTCCACATTGTTTCAGCACTTCATTCCTTCTTATGGCCAAATACTCTTCCATTGCATGGATATACCACATTTTGTTGATCCCTTTATCAATTAATAGAAATTTGGGTTGTTCCACCTTTTGGCTATTATAAATAGTGCTGCCATGAACATTCATGTACAAGTATTTGTTTGAATACCTCTTTTCAATTCTTTCTTTTTTTTTTTTTTTTGAGACAGAGTGTCGCTTTGTTGCCCTGGCTAGAGTGAGTGCCGTGGCGTCAGCCTAGCTCACAGCAACCTCAAACTCCTGGGCTTAAGCAATCCTACTGCCTCAGCCTCCCGAGTAGCTGGGACTACAGGCATGCGCCACCATGCCTGGATAATTTTTTTTTTCTATATATATTTTAGTTGGCCATATAATTTCTTTCTATTTTTAGTAGAGATGGGATCTCGCTCTTGCTCAGGCTGGTCTCGAACTCCTGACCTTGAGCGATCCACCCACCTCGGCCTCCCAGAGTGCTAGGATTACAGGCGTGAGCCACCGCGCCCGGCCCTCTTTTCAATTCTTTTGGGTATTTACCTAGAGGTGGAATAGCTGGATCATATGGTAACTCTGTTCAACTTTTGAGGAACCACCGTTCCACAGTACTGCACCCTTTTATATTTCCACCAGCAACATATGAGGGTTCCAACTTCTCCACTTTCTCACCAATATTTGTTATTTTCCATGTTTTTGATTATTGCCAACATGGTAGCTATAAAGTAGTATTTCATTTTTATTTGATTTTCATTCCCCTAATGGCTAACTATATTGAGCATCTTTTTATATGCTTGTTGGCCATTTCTATTTCTTTAGAGAAATGTCTATTCAAATCCTTTGTCCATTTTTAAAATTGGGTTGTTTGTATTTTTCTTATTGAGTGATAAGGGTTCTTTATATATTCTTTATACTGGACCCTTATCAGATCTATGATTTGCAAACATTTTCTTCCATTCTTTAGGTTATATTTTCACTTTCCTGAGAGTATCTTTTGATGAACCAAGGTTTTTAATTTTTACGAAATCCAATTTATCTATTTTTTCTTTGATTGCTCATGGTTTTGGTGTCATAGCTAAGCAACCATTGCCAAATCCAAGGTCAGGAAGATTCACCCCTAGGTTTTCTTCTAATAGTTTTATAGTTTTATCTCTTATATTTAGGTCATTGATGCATTTTTAATTAATTGTATTAGTATGGAGTAATGGTCCAACTTCATTCTTTTGCATGGGACTGTCCAGTTCTCCTAGCATTGTTTGCTAAAGAAACTGTTCTTTCCACACTGAATGGTCATGGTACCCTTGTCAAAATTCAATTGACCACATATATATGGATTTATTTCAAGACCCTAAGTTCTATTCCATTGATCTCTACATATCCATTATCATATTATGAAATTTCCCTTTTATTCCTACTGTGTTGAATATTTTTATCATGAAAGGGTGTTAGATCTTATCAAAGCCTTAATGCCAATGCCACACTGTTTTAATTACTATAGCTTTGTAGTAAGTTTTTTTTTTTTTTTTGAGACAGAGTCTCACTTTGTTGCCCAGGCTAGAGTGAGTGGTGCCGTGGCGTCAGCCTAGCTCACAGCAACCTCAAACTCCTGGGCTCAAGCAATCCTCCTGCCTCAGCCTCCCAAGTAGCTGGGACTATAGGCATGTGCCACCATGCCCAGCTAATTTTTTTTCTATATATATTTTTAGCTGTCCATATAATTTCTTTCTATTTTTAGTAGAGACGGGGTCTTGTTCTTGCTCAGGCTGGTCTCGAACTCCTGAGCTCAAACGATCCGCCCGCCTTGGCCTCCCAGAGTGCTAGGATTACAGGCGTGAGCCACCGTGCCCGGCCTTGTAGTAAGTTTTGAAACTGGAAAGTGTGAGTCCTCCAATTTTGTTATTCTTTTCAACATTGTTTTGGCTATTCAGAGTCTCTTGCAATTCCATATGAATTTTAAGATTGGCTTTTCAATTTCTGAGGGAAAAAAAAGCCATTGGGATTTTGATAGGGATTGCATTGAGTCTCTAGATCTCTTTAGGAGGTATTGTCATCTTTATGATATTAAGTCTTCCAATTCATGAACAATGAGCATAGGGTGTTTTTCCATATATTTAGGTCTTCTTTAATTTCTTTCAGCCGTCTTCTGTAGTTCTCAGTGTATATGTTTTACACTTCCTTGGCTAAATTTATTTCTGAGCATTTTATTCTTTTTGATGTTGTGATAAACAAAATTATTTTTTTCATTTCCTTTTGGGATTGTTTATTGCTAGTGTATAAAAATACAACTGATTGGTGTGTGTTGATTTTGTATCTGCAACTTTACTGAATTTGTTTATTAGCTCTGTCATTTTTGTGTGTGGATTATTTCAGATTTTCTCTATATAATAAAATAAAGATCTATGTAAGATTTCAAATCTGCCTGGGGGTGCACAAAAGTTGTTGGAAATAGTCAGCCTTTCCATCAGAATGTGATTCTGTCCAGTTTCTTTCCCCATCCACCAATGGACTTCTTGCTTCCTCTCTCTCTCCCTCTGGCAGAGACTGCCCCCTGCTGCAGGTGTTGGCTGGTGAGGTTGCTGGCGAGGAGGTAGAGGGCTCTCTGTCCTGGATTATCTCAAGGCTTCTGGAAGGAAACAACTACAGTGGCCTACTTCTTCACCTGGACCCCCAAGGTGGTCAGGGGGAGGGTGTGGGGTTCCTTGGGAAGCTCTGGGATGTGGCCTTAGGCCTGCCTCATAGTCACCCAACTAGCCCCAGCCCCAACCCCAGCCCAGAGAGGGAGCCTGACCTTTTGGAAGGGCCAGCTCCCACTGGGAGCCCCAGAGTACCTAGGCTGCTGAAGTCTGGGGAGGTAAGGGCAAGGTCAATAGTAAAAGCAACCCCTCACCTTTCAGAGGCTTTCAACAATTTACCAAGTATTTTTCCACTAATACTTTCAATTCTAACTACAACCCCATGAGGCAGATACAATTTACAAACGAGGAAAGGGAGGCAGGCCTAACGGGAGAATCAGAGAGGGGAAGGGACTTGCCTATTTTCATACACCCATTAAAAATCAGGCTCTGAAAGGATATGATGTCAGGGATTTGGGGGAGGTCAAGATGGAAGGTACAAATCAAACAACAATGGCTATGAGTTGATAATTATCGACGCTGGGTGATAAGTAGATGGATCTTCTACACTTTGTATATGTTTGAAATTTTCCATAATAAAAGAGTAAAAAAAGGGTCTGGCTCTCCGTCTCCAAAATCAACAAACACACATTCACTTGGCCAACAAGCTCCCAGACATGCCCGTGCCAGGCCCTGTGGAATGAGGAAACTAAGTTGGGGCAGTTCATACTCTCGAGGATAAAGCAGCGAGGGAGGGGCAGACATGTTTCTCTCTAGGCCAGTTTGGTATCATGATGAAGGGCACGAGCTTTAGTGTCAGACAGAACTGGGCTTGAATTTCAGTTCTGCCACTCACCAAGAAGTCACTTGACCTCCTTAAGCTGCACTTGCCTCATCTGGAAAATGGAGGGGGAGGCAGGCTAGATTAGAGTTTCTGCCTCATTGGAGTGTGGGTGGATAAAAAGGGGCAATCCATGAACAGCCTTAGTGAAGTGCCATCGAGCATGTATAAAAGCCTAGTAAGGTTAGATGTTTTTATGACTAGTACTACTAATCAAAAGTAAAATTATTATAGGTAGTGCGCTTTGGAGTCCATAGGAAGGAGTAATTCACTCTTGGTGTCGTTTTACTAGGTATCTCCTTGAGTTTGCTCCAGGCTGCTCTCTTGGGGGCCTCAGGAAGGAGGATGGAGCTGAAACAGGTGAGGCCCACCCTGTGGGATGCAGTAGAAGAGGCTCGGGCCCGCCGGGCTGGCCTGAGCACCCTACGTTTAAGTCTCCTTGGGGACACCCTGACAGACAATGGTTTAAGCCGGCTGGGCAGGGCACTGAGGGAGCTACAGGTGAGCAAGGTGAGGCCTGGGGGCACCTGGACCAGCCATGGCCAGTGCCCACCTTGAACCTTCTCTCCGTAGGTGGTAAAAGCATGGATCCAGCGCCCAAGAAGCCAGGTGCTGAAAGGAGCCAGAGCTGAGGGGCTGCCAGAACTACAGGTATGTCTTTTCATCCAACCTTTTGGGAGCTCCATTTATATCTGCCTTCTTGTCTTCTGTTAACAGAGCACTATGAGGAGGCTCTCCCTCCGTTCATTCATTGATTGATTGTTCCCAAACATTTATTGACCACCTGCTACGTGCTAGGCACAGTACCATGTAGGCCGTGGGAATTCCCTGTCCTCATGGAGTTTATACCTCCTGGGAAGAAACAATCACAACCCCATAATCAGTGCTCTGAAAGGCGTATAAACACAGGGTTCTATGGGGCATCTAAGTTAGCTTTGGCAAGAGAGGGAAGGAAGACTTCATGGAGGAAGGGATCCCTAAAGGGGGTCAGCAAAGATGAGTGACGAACATTCGAGGCAGAATGACAGGCACAGACTCAGAGGTGAGCAAGTGCCTGATCTCTTTGGGGGACTACAAGCAGCTCAATTTGCTGGAGAACAGAAATTGAGGAAGAGAGTCAGGAGAGAAGGACTGGAGAGGGCAGCAGGGGCCAGGTCATACGGACTTTGTAAATGTATTGAGGTGCTTGGACTTTGTCTTGAAGATCAAAGGTGAGCCACAGAAGTATTTTAAGCAGGGAAGAAAACATTGCTCCCATTTTCCAGGTGAGCACACTGAGGCTCAGAGAAAAGATGTGAAAGATGTGAGCCCAGGGTCACAGGCATAATCAGAGGCAGCAGGGGTGCAATCATGGTCCTTAGGCGCCTACTCTCCTCCTCTTTCCTCTCCGTAGGCTGCATGGCCTTTCTTATGCGGAAGGCAGCGCTGTCTTCCATGATTGGCCACAGGGTGGTTGAAAGGCTGCACCTGTCCAGCCTCTCTTGATCCTTCTCTTCCTTTTTCATAATTACTTACAACTTGTTCTTACAGCCTTGCGCTCTGGGAAGAAGGCTCGTTAGCTCGCATTTACTGAACGAGTGCCTGCTGCTCAGTGCTTGAGGTGTATCACCTCATTTCTTGCTCTCTATGGCTTTTATCAGCTCTATTTTATGCAGGACATGGAAACTCAAAAGGCTAGTCACTTGCTTGAGGTAATACAGCTAAGAAAAGGAGGGGTTGAGACCCTGATCTGATTTCAAAGCCATGAGCTTAATCTACGCTGTCCTGGGAGGAACGGTGTGGAATTTTCACTCCTGGTATCTTCTCAGCAGGTGATAGACTCAGCAGCAAGCCATAGCTCAGGCCTCAAGGGGGAGCTCCAAGGTGGGTCTGGGGCTCAGGGGATAGCTTGGGGTGGGGAGTCTTCTTCACCTTTGATGTGATTAAGCACATTTTCCTCTAGGGGCAGGAAGAACAGCATCTCTAAGACCTGGGCTCCACCAAAAGAATACTCACAGGGACTCTGAGGAACAGGTAATACCGCATGTACCCCAGGAACAGCTGGAAGCTGTTGAGGGAGTGAAGAGTTGCAGAGGCCAATCTGCCTCCTGCTTACCCTGCCCGACATCAGGGAAAAGTAGTAAGCTTCCGGCAAATAAAGGACCTGAATGGCTACTGGATCCCTAAGGGAGGAGCATGAGGGGGACTATTTTCTTACTGGGTTGGATTAGGGGTATGGGAGCCAATATTTTCCCCCTTCCTCCACGGCCTTCCGAGTCTCTGCCCAGGCTATAGGCTCTTCCAGGCCACTTAAATCCTGGATGTAGTTTTGGGAGTAGCCTCTGCATTCATGGGCTTATTGCTGAGCCTAGACTAATGCCACCTAGGCCCAGCAGGTCCCAGATATGGCCCTGCAGTTCTTCCTGGCCCAAGCCCGGAGGCAAAGACTGCGAGAGCAGCACCAAATTTGGATCCGAGAGAAGCTCAAGCATTTGGAACAGGAGGAGGTGGCAGGTGACCAGGTCAAAGGCCTGGAGGAGGTAAGGAGGGTCAAGTCAGGCCCCTGAGGCTCTAACTGGTCCAGGCACCATGCTGGGGGCTGGGTCCAGCATCAATCTCAGCTGACTGATCCAAACCCTCTCGTGGCCCTCACAGCCCAGCGGGGATGGATGAGGCAAGTCTCAGTGCCAAGTGCTGCGATGGGGGAAAGTGGGGCTCGTGGGAAGGAAGAGGTAGACCTGACTCAGGCTGAAGAAAACCAGAGACAGTACCTAAGCTGAGGCATAAAGGACAAACAGATGTCAGCCAGGGGAATTCACTAGACTCTGAGCTTCATAAGGGTAGTTAGTGCTTATCACATAGGGCACTCAATAAACGTAACTTGTGTGAACAAATTAAGCAACAGAACCTGTACACGTAGTGGTGGGTGGCCACTGCAAATTATCCAGTCTGGCTGGAGCCACACGGGTGCATGGTCAGAGGCAAGGCTAAACAGGCAAGTTGCCATCCTTCTGGGTTTGGATTCTACCCCTAGGAGGATGGTGAACCGTTGGAAGGCATGAGTCAGTCGTCTCAGCTCTGTCCTTCACTAGCCATGATAATATGGGCAAGTTAGGTCACTTCTCTGATCTACTGTTGCCAAATCTATAAAATGGCAATGCCCCATATGGTTATTTGGTAAAATGGGCTAACACACATGAAGTATTTAGCACAGAGCCTGGCACACAGGTGGCACTCAACAAAGGGTATGTATTATCACTGAAGGCCTGTGAGGAAAGGCAGAGATGGCGACAGGAGCAGACAGTGCTGAGACTCCAGCTGGAAGCCCTTGAGGCAGAGCGGGATGCCGCAGAGCAGGACCTGGCAGTCCTCTATGACCTGCACGTGCAGGCCACCCAAGCTCGGACATGCCACACACTGCAGGTCAGTGGGGATGGAGGGCAGGCCTCGAGCTGGTTCCAAGGCTGGCTCACTGACAGGCATCTCTGAATTTGGGCACAGGTATTCCGAGCCTGGCAGAGGCTGTGGAAGGAGCAGGCCATGACCACAGAGCATCACCACCGTAGCCTGCTGGCTGGCGTCCTGCAAGACACCATCAATCTGGCCACACAGAATCAGGAGCTCCAAGCCCAGAACCAGCAGCTTCGGCAGGGTGCAGACTAGGCCGGGGCAGTCTTGCTGGATCCCTGCCCTGGGGAGAAATCTGGTGATCAGGAAGCCTTCAGGGGAAGTTTCCTCTCTCCTCATTCTTGAGGGTCCTAGAAGGGAGAGGGAGGGACACAACAACCAAGCTGATCCTCATTATGGACAATTAACAACATTAACCATGTCTCACTGTGCCCGTCCGTCTCTACTGCCTACCATTTCATTTAGCCTTTTTGGCTACCCCATATGGTAGGTACCATTTGATCCTCATTTCAGAGATAGGCAACTGAAGCTAGGAGAGGTTAAGTAACTGCTCAAGGACAGTCAGCTAAGTGGCAGAGGCAGAATTCAAATTCAAGTCTGGCCATAGTTCTACATCGCAGATAGTAGTTGTTCACAAACTTCAACATACATCAGAATCACTTAGGGAGCTTGTTTAAGGAAAAAAAAAAAAGTCCCAAACCCTACTCCCAAAGATTCTGCCTTGATAGGGCTCGGATAGGCCTAGGACTCTATTTTTACAAGCTCACCAGGCATTGTACCACAGAAACAGGGCCTGACATTCCTCTGGCCATGATTTTAAGACAGATGACAGAAAGGAATCATCAGTGAGGGAACCAGAGGAAATGAGAATTAAACCCACACTGGTGTTCTTAAGAGTTTTCTAGCCTAGAGTCTACAGTTTGTCTTGCTGGGCCCAGTATCAGGGAAATTTCAAAAGCTCTGTGACAGGGAACAGTCTCAGATCCATGGAGCTCCCAAAGAAAATAGTACCTCTGACAACAGCTTGAAGAAAACAACTTTTTCTCTTAGTCTAGAAGTTACCCCAGAATTAAAATACTCAAGACTCCAGGGGAACAAGACTATGTTTGAAGGGGGTTGTGCAAATAGAAAACACAGGACAATTACGGCTGTGGTTGTAGGAACCACCCTACACTCTAGAACACTTTATTAAAACCTTATTGCTTATGCAGTTAGAGACACTGATTGAGTTTACAGAAGTTTCCTGTACCTGGTCCCAAGTCACTCTGTGTAGAGCTTCCTCAGGCTACTGGGAGCTGGGACACTACTAGGCAGAGGCAGGACTCAGAGTGGGAAGGATGGCACCTCCTAGGAGCCTTAGAGTGGGCAGCGGGCTCAAGAGGGCCTTTGGGATGAGCAGAAAGTTCAGGAGTGTAGGCTTAAGCCAGGGCCCAGGGGCAACATTCCCTGAGATGAGTCAAACCCCAGCTATCTCTGGGGTTTCCAGAACAAAGGCTGGGTATGGGAAGCAGCACTGCAGATGGGGGAAGGGGTATGTCTCCAGGCATTGCTGGAACTGGGGAGACCGGCAGAATGGCCTGGGTGATGGTTGTATAATCCGTGGCAATTTATTGGGCTTTCCTGCATGACAGTGGAGGGGTTGAGCATTCCTTATGAGGGAATCATGCACCACAGCTGGGCTGAAGCACCCAGCACCAGGCATGGGGGCAGTGGGTCTGCTGGGGTGACTAGGGAAGGAAAGCCACTTGTTGCCCACACCCCACTTTGACCAACTGTGTTCATGCAGGACGAGGCAGGGAGCCCACCCCCACCAGGGATGGGGTCATTTATCAGGCCTAGGTATTGATGCTACGCTAACTCCTTAGCCTGAAAGAGCTTGGTGGAGTGGGGTGGTTAAGAGTTTCCATAACCAAACCCACTCTTCGCATCTGCTAGGGGTACCCATCCACCCACCTCCAGAGACTAACCTGGCTGCTCTCACGTCCCCAGCTTTCCTCACAAGGCACTTGTTACAGGGCTGCTGAGGGGAGGGGAAGGGAGGCCTGGGAGGGGGTTCTGATGGTGGCACCCAATCCACAGGGTCAGGGGCTAGCGGCTGCCATAGTACAGGCGCACAGCCAGGACGATGAGCAGCGTGGCCAGGAAGAAGGCGCCTGTGAGCTGCAGCCGCAGCAGGGCTGCTGAGAGCACGGCGTTGACCACCAGCGAGCAGGACACAACAAAGAGGCGTGTGATGCTGCTGCCGTGCTTCATGACAGCTGACATGAGCAGTCCATTTAGCGCCTGGCTCAGCACTACAAGTGCTGCCCAACCTGAGAAACCCTCCAGAAGGCCTGGGCCAGGGCCACCACCAGCATGCAGACCTAGGTTCAGAAGCACACCAAAAGTGTAGAGGAAGAGGTTCTGAAGGGCCAGGGGCAGCCGCTGTCGCTTCATGAGCAGTTCTGTGTACACAGATGACAAACCTGAGATGAGGCAGTACAGGATGAGCAGCAGCAGTCCCAGCGGAGTGATATGCAGGGGCATGGGGCTGGCATCAGCAGCTGGAGGGGGTCCAGAAGGGGTGTTCCGGGGGTCTTGAAGGCCACCTGCTGCATAGCAGGCCCCCGCAGCCATCAGCAGCAGCACTGCTAACCCTTGGCGTGCAGAGAGGCGGTGCCGGAGGCAGAGGCAGTAGAACAGCGCTGTGCTTCCAATCTTGAGATTGCTCAGTACCTGGTAGGTGCTGGGGTCCATGTAACGCTGAAGATAGATCACCAGGTTGTTGTTAGCGCCATAGAGCAGGGCTGATAGTGCAAAAGGAGCAGCCTGGCGCCAGGGTGGGGCCCCCTGGGGCCATGCTTGCCAGCCCACCAGGAGGGAGAAGGCGCACAGCAGTAGCTTGGTCAGCTCAGTCAGCAGCACGGCTGAGGAGGGGCGGAAGGGCACTTGGCCATCCACGTGGCACAGCGCCAGCAATGGGGCATGGGCACCATACATGGCAGTGGACAGGAGTAGCATCAGGGTCCAACGGGCCTGCCTGGGACGGCCCAGGCCTGGTATACCCCCGTCCTCTACACTCATGCCCACGCCAGACCCTAGGTGGCCTGTGTAGTTAGCAAGGGGCAGTAGGGATTGTGACACCTTTGGGGGAAATCAAGTTATGGGGCCGGCTCCCAGGAGGGAGGAGCTGTGGTACATTGCCAGAGAGAATACTGAGGATCAGAGTCAGCTGCAAACTCCATAGTCCGGGATTGAAGAGAAGGGGCTGGTCGCCCTTGAAACCAGAGTCTTGGGGCCAGTTCCATGGAGTTAGGGAGGGAAGGAGTCCAGAGTGCAGGATGACAAGCCACTGTCCACACTCTGCAGGAAAGGAAGCAAGGATGAATGTGGCAGGAAAAGCTGGAGACAGCAAATGGATGATAGCTGGGGAAGCCAGATAGAATGTCTGTGGTTGAAAGACCTCCACCTGCAGGCCCCAGCTGCTCATCCTGCCTCCCCCATGGCATCCAAAGCTAGTCGGGGCCCTTGCGCAGTGACCGCAAATAGTCCCTCAATGTCTTCTCCACGTTGGGCACGGCATATGCCTGAGCTGCGTAGATGCCAGTGCAGGTGCCCACAGCAAAGCCCAACACTGCTGATGCCCTCAGTTTGGCCACCACATAGCCAGCCAGGAATCCCTTGAGGAATGGAGAGGACAACAGCGAGCCATCCTGCAGAGAAAAATGCAGAAGGAAACTCAGCCAGGCTCTCCTCACTTCTCTGCCCAGGAGCTACTCAAGCTGGGATTAGAGCATTCCATCACTACTTCCTCCTCACTCTAAACAACTGTGGTATTTTCTCGAAAGATTTTTCTCAAGGTCTGGAGCCACAAAAAGAATCTAGGGGTCCTGATCCCACAATCTCAGAATCTTGGGGTCAGAAGGCTCCAAACACAGAACCCTACTGCCACAAGGCCAGAGATGCCCCTGGGGAATCTGAGCCCTGCCTGTTTTTCCACCCTCATTTCTTAGCATGTTCCCCCACTACTGCAGCCAAACTTACCTCCTCTCAGCCCTCATGTTCATAATGCTACTTCCCATCACAAGGGCTTTGCATATGCTGTTCCCTTATAATGTTCTTTCCTCTGCTCTTTACCTAATTAACTCCCACTCAAGATCCCAGGTCAAGTACCATTTTCTCAAGGAAACTTTCCTCAAGGTGAATGAGAACAGACCCTCAATAACCATTTGCTCAATAAATCTCTACTACCCACTCAACACTCAAGAGCACATTCATTGGGCAATAAAGCCTAAGGTGGGGGCCGGAGTTGGGGGAACAGTCCCTACCTGTCCCACGCCACTGTTGACTTCATCTTCCACACGCCGCTGCAGGTGCTCCAGCTGGTTCTTGAGAAATGCCAGGTCCTTAAGCTTGGGCAGAGAATCCTAGGAACAGGGAGAGGCTAGTTCCAGCAGTTTGACCCAGCCCCATCCCTTGCTCAATTCTATAAGAGGCTGAGAATTGGAGGGGTTGGGGTGAGCCAAAGAAACCTCTTCCTATAAAAGCTTCCTGAGATGGTAGTGGTAAGTAAAGGAAGAAAGGCATTGAAAAGCACACAACTCACATAGGGGCCAGGGAGAGGGTGACAGATAGGATCTGCACCAGTAACTTACAACACTCTCTACAAGAATTTTATATAGCAAGCAATGTATAGAGAAGGCAGGAGGGACAGCTAGGGGACCTTCAATTAGGTCTATCAGGGAAGCACTACTGATTCGACTATGAACTCCCTGAAAAATGTTTTTGGCTGCTGTGTTCCAGTGCCTGACATAGGGACTGGCAAATACTTAGTAAATGTGTGGGTGATGCCGACATTCCAGACCAATGGTGAGTAATGGACTGAGGTAGTTCCCTGGACAATTTGGGGGTAAACCTGATTTCTCCCTGGGCTTTATCCCTTTCCGCCCAAGGCCATCCCAAACTGAATGTGAATGACTGCATGCGAGAGACAATGACTATGGGCAAGTGTGTGAGTAAATGAACTGAGTGATTTTGACCATATGTAAGTATGAAATTCAGAGTGTATGCAAGGGAGTGTTTGAATGAGGGTGGTGTGAGCACCCGTGTGACTGAAAATACCGCGTCTCTGGGAGGGAAATTTCGGCGGCTAGGGAGTGGGGCAGAGTGAGGAGGGTTTCAGGGTGAATGTGTTTGAGTGGGTGCTAGTAACTGGGGATCGTGATGGCTCCTGGGAGAGGACACAGGGGGATCTCCGGCTCCACCCGCCTCGCCTAATGCTACCCCCACGCCACCCCCCACTGTTGAGGCAGTCGGCAGGAGCTCCAGAGGTAATGAGGGGCACCCCCACCCCTGAGCCGCTCCAGTGTCTTTTCTCTCCAGAACTAAAAAGGTCATGGAGCGCGAAGACCACCCACGACTGCAGATCTCCCCTACACGTTCACTCACCTTGTCATCCGCCATCTTCCCGGCCGAACTTGTTGCGCAGGCGCAGACCCGCCTCCCACATGCCAAGAGGTACGGCCATCTTTATTGAGGGCGAAGGCACTTCCGGGCATTTTTAGACAGGGTAAGGTGGGGCTTTCCTAGTGACCAAACCCTGGCGGTCTCTGGTTCGCAGATACTTCTACGTGACCCCACCCGTCGAGGCCCACGATGCGTGTGCGCGCGCATACGACCAGGGCGCGATGATCTCACTCATGCGCGCGTCGCTTGGACGGTCTTTTGCCGCCTGTTGAGGTCATAGTTGTGCGGTGGTGTCTGCTGGTCGGGTGACATCCTTGCGCCTCCCCCGGACCCACGCACGGAAACACGCATCCACTTGGAGATCCAGCCGCCAGTCTACACGCGCCACCCCTCGAGCCCGCCCCTACCCGCCCCCAGGACCTGCCCCTGTTCCGCCCAGTGTTTGTGCGGCGCCAGCTGGCCCGGCCGTTTGCAGCTTCGGAGGTCGCGCTGGGCTGAGAGTGCTCGCTGGCAGAGCCCGGCGGGGACGGAGCCGGCGCTATGCTGGGCAAGGATTACATGCTGGCCATCATTCTGGTCAACTGTGATGGTGTGCACGGAGGGGTCTGGTGGAAGGACTAGGAGCTGAGGGGGGACGAGGAGTGCAAAAGGCTAGGAAAGGCTCAAAGACAGGGTGGGGAATACGCCTCGGTGTGAGGACCAGGTCTAAATGAACCCTGATCTTTAAATGCGGTATCTTCAAGATTGGGGAGCTTGGACCTCCAGGCTAACAGCTGCCCCCTTTGGGATGGAAGGAGGGTTATGACAGGATGTTATTCTGAACTCACAAATAATATGCACCCCCCTCTCCAATTCTGTGTTCATACAGATGACTTGTGGGGGGACCAGAGTCTGGAGGGGGAGCCAGGCCTGCCCCCTGGCTGGAGGAAGATCCGAGATGCTGCAGGTACTTACTATTGGCACGTACCCAGTGGTAGCACCCAGTGGCAGCGCCCAACCTGGGAACTAGGAGATTCAGAGGACCCAGGAACGGTAGGTGGAAGTACGAGGAGGGGTCCTGAGCCCATGTGTGGACCTAGGCCTGCTGCTACACTGACTAACCCCCACTCTACAGGGGCCCGAGGGGATCTGGGGACTGCGGCCCCCCAAAGGGAGATCCTTCTCCAGCCTGGAGAGCTCACTGGACCGGAGGTAACAGGGATGGCCATGCAAAATGAAAGGCTTGGGGTTCCATGGCATTCAAAAATGCAGCTGGACCCCACAGTCTGCTTTCCAGCCCAGGTTCTGGACTCTGTCGATGTTTTGGGTTGTATTGTGTGTTCTTGGCTCTGTCTCATGTTCTTGACACTCGGTATTTTGAATTTTGTCCCTTGTTCTAAGCTTGTCTTTATGTGTTCCTTTCCATATTCTCAGTTCTACAAGTTGGCCATTATCTTAGGCTTTGCCTGTGGGGGTTCCTATCCTGTATTCTAGGGTCTCTTGTTCCAGTTTGGGGCTCTGGGCCACATATTTGACCCTGTTCCATGTTTGTGACTTTTATTCTATGTCCTGTGTTTGGGTCCTGTGTCCCAAATTTTCCTTCAAATTCTAAGTCACACTTCATATTAAGTTAACTTAATAGGTCCTGGGCTTTACCCCACTCTGGTTTTATTTATGGTGTTACATTCTGAGTCTTGTTCCACATCCTGTGCTCATCAAGTAGTCTGGGCCTTACCAGTGCTACCACTGTAGGAAATGTGGTCTTCTTACTAGCTCTGCTCTGTTCCAGTAACTCTCTGTCCTGGTATGGTGAGGAATCCTACATCCAGAGCATGGAGCCAGGAGCTAAGGTAGTGACTTGGGCCTGAGGGCATTGGGAGGTCCCAAGGGAAAGACCTGGGGTGGGATTGGACTTAGCAGATGTGATCAAGGGTGAAGGCAGGGGGTACCAGAGGATTTACACGTGTGGAGCCTGTGGCACCTAACACCTTACTTCATCACTACTTACTCCTGTCTCTTCCTCTAACCCGTCAGTGCTTTGCAGTCCGCTCTCTGGGCTGGGTAGAAGTACCCGAAGAGGACCTGGCACCAGGGAAGAGCAGTATTGCTGTCAATAACTGCATCCAGCAACTGGCCCAGACCTGCAGCCAGAGCCAGCCCCCAGATGGTGCCTGGGGTGAGGTGAGCTGGCTGGGCACCCCCCACCCCACCACAGCGGTTCAGCCCAGGGCCCAGCAGAGGTAGTTGTCCCTGAATTTCCTGTTCCACATAGCAACCACCTGTATCTGAGCTCTAGGCTGGCCTCTGACCTTGGCAGGGTCAGAACATGCTGATGATCCTGAAGAAGGATGCCATGAGCCTGGTGAATCCCCTGGACCACAGTCTGATCCACTGCCAACCTCTGGTGCACATCCGTGTATGGGGCGTGGGGAGCTCCAAGGGCCGGTAAGGATGTCTACATTCCCACAAGCGAGAGCTACTTCTCCCTCCCCACCTGCAGGCTGTGATCCCCACTGATGCTGATCCCCAGAACTTGAACCCCTGGACACAGATCCTCTGACGTGGACCCAACACTGCCTCCCCTGCCTGGTCCAGTCCTGGTTGGGGAGGGTGGGTCCAACTCAGCAGGGACAGATTGGGGAGAGCCTGAGAGGTTGGGCTGATTCTCTTCTGTGCTCCCACATGCTTCCGGAACAGTGACAGGTGAGTAACAACTAGGTGCCCTGAGGCCCAACCCTGACCTCTCTACTCCATCTGTGCCATATCCCTAGCCTGACTTCACAGCCTCCTGTGGGCACTACATGCCCCTGCCTCTAACCAGCCTCTACCCCAGCCTCATCTCTGCCCCTGCCAGGGACTTTGCTTTTGTGGCGGGTGAAAAAGACAGCTGTATGCTCAAGTGCCATGTGTTTCGCTGTGATGTCCCTGCCAAGGCCATTGCCAGTGCCCTACATGGGCTCTGTGCCCAGGTAAGGGCCATGGGTGGGACAGGGAATGTGGGTATAGGGCTGGGTCTGAAGCTTCCAAGGTAGTTGGGGAAGGGTGGTATTGGCCCCTTTACCCTAATCCCCATCTCTCCCTGTGACTCATGCTGGCTGCATTGTGTTTTAGATCTTGTCAGAGCGAGTAGGGGTCAGTGGTGATGCCCCTTGCTGCTCCCCAGACCCCATCTGCCCGGAAGACCTGCCACAGCAAGGTATGGGGAAGGAGGTGCTGCATTGCTGCCTTGGGCTGCTTAGGTGAAACTTGGTGTTGGGGGGATGTTCCTGGTTGTTTAGTACTTCTCTGGAGATAGGAAATTTCTGAGGGGTGTGGTCCCAGGGGTCCCAAGCTCTGAATTGGAAGAGCATCTGTAGGCCTTTATTCTATTAGTACCAGCTCTGGCCTGAGTCCTGACCCACTCACAAGGGTGGGGAAAGGGGTAACTGAGAGAGCTCTCTCAGGCCAACTTGATGTGTATGTTTATTTCAGTGGAGCTACTGGATGCGGTGAGCCAGGCTGCTCAGAAGTATGAGGCACTGTACATGGGGACCCTGCCAGTCACCAAAGCCATGGGTAAGGACTGAGGGGACTAGATGGAGTGGTCTGCATAAGGTCAGGGGAAGGTGGGTGAGGCAGGATCTTCTGTCATTTCTCAGTCCTCACATGGCCTTGTATGGTCTGGGATGTACCAGCTTTCCTAACTCAAAATTCTAAGCCCAGCTCCAGCTATCCTATTCACATTTCTGAGTCCCAAGTCAGTGAGAGGGGTGTAGGTACTCCCTACAGACCCTTTCTTTCTTTACAATTGGGAGACACAATGGTGGGCATGTTCCCCCAGGCATGGATGTACTGAACGAGGCCATTGGTACCCTCACCGCCCGAGGGGACCGAAACACCTGGGTTCCCACCATACTCAGTGTGTCTGACTCTCTCATGACTGCACATCCCATTCAGGTATCAGAAGAGGGTGAAGTTGGGGGCTGTGGAGGGGTGAGCAGGGATGCTGAGGGGTCACTGCTTGCTGCTGGAAGAGTTCAGTGGTTCTAGCCAGTCGTCGGCCCTCTGGTGACTAAGCCTTGTGTGGGCAGGCAGAGGCCAGTGCAGAGGAGGAGCCATTGTGGCAGTGCCCTGTGCGCCTTGTGACCTTTATTGGTGTTGGCCGTGACCCACATACCTTTGGCCTCATTGCCGACCTGGGCCGTCAGAGCTTCCAGTGTGCAGCCTTCTGGTGCCAGCCCCATGCAGGTGGACTCTCCGAAGCTGTGCAGGCTGCCTGTATGGTGAGTTAGGGGTGGGAATGGGTGGGTGGGATTGCCCTGCAGCTGCTCTCTATTGTTGACTGGGGCGCAAGATTGGCAGCTTCTCCAGAGATCATAAACCTGGGCTGACTGTGGATCACTAGTGTTTTGGCCTTCAGTGCTGTTTTTAGTAAGTTTTAATTAACTACCAATATTTAAAGTCCAGGACATTTCACATAATAATTACAATTCCTGTTTTTCTTAAAATACTAGGAGCTCTGGCACTGCATTCACACATACAAATGTCAGCATGCAGCCAGAGTTGTGTAGGGGCTATGCCCTATTAGGTGGGCATTGTCTATGTTTGTCTGTTTGTCTCATTTAGGTTATTTCCTGGCATTTGTGGGCATTTGAGTGTGGGATACTTACACTCTGTTAGTTCAGTTCACTCATGCATTCAACAAATGAGAGTGCCTACAGGCTACCAGGCACCATATTTTTTACTTATTTATTTTTCAAAATGCATGGTGTTGGCCGTGACCCACATGTGCATGCTTGGACAGGCACCATATTTGACCCCAGGAATTCAGTGGTATGGAGGGCACAGCTTTTGCCTTCACAGAACACTTAGGAAGGAGAGAGACAGACCAGAAAGAACTTGTACACCACAGATTGATGGAGGAGGTGGCTCCTTCAAGGATCAGCAAGGCTACTTGTAAGAGGTGATAGAAAACCAAGAGTTAAAGGTTCCAAGGAAGAAGTTAGCTAAGTGAAGGGGAATGGGGCAGGTGTGCCAACCACGGGGAACCTCAGCTGTAAAGGTGATAAAGGTGTTAGTGGATTGGAGTGTCTGAAAGGATCCTAGTGTATCTGGCATGCAAGGGCAGATGTAGGGAGAGATGATGCAGAGAAAATGGCAGAAACCAGGTCATAGAGGACCTTAGAGGCCAGGGTGATGAGTTTATTTTCTCCTGGGGCACTAGGAACTGTTGAAGGGTTTTGAGCCAGACAGGAAAGTCAGGTTTGTGGATTAGGAGGACCACTTAAACTATACTATGGGTAAAAGATTTGGAGGGCACAGGACAGGTGGTAGGAAGGCCAGTTAGGACCCCGTTGAGTAGTTCAAATGAGAGAAGACTGAGGGCACTTGCATTGGTAATGAAGTTGGTTTGTACACCCCTCCCCTTGACTAGGGAATCTGCTTTGACTTGGTCCACACCAGTGAGAGATGGAGGAGAGGCAGCATATTGGTAGGTACAGCTAAGAGTACAGGCCACAGTCAGAACTAGGTTTGAATGCCAATTCTACCATTTTCTGGCTATATGACCTTGGGCAAGTCATATACTCTGAATCTCAATTTCCTCATTTGCAAAATGGGGATAATAGGCCTCATAAATAACTGAGTTATACAAAGCACTTAGCATAATGTCCAGCCCTCTTTAAGTGCTCAATAAATATTGTTTTGTTTTTGTTATTGGGAGTGCTGTAGGGACTCCAGATGTGGCCAACTACTACCTTCATATCAGACAGAAGCCTTGGCGAGTTCTCCATCCTACAGGAGCTTTCAGGGATTCCAGGGGCAGAAAGTAGCTTGATCCTCACATTCCCCTTCTCCCTAGGTTCAGTACCAGAAGTGTCTTGTGGCCTCTGCAGCTCGAGGCAAGGCCTGGGGTGCCCAGGCCCGGGCCCGTCTGCGGCTCAAGCGGACCAGCTCCATGGATTCCCCAGGAGGTCCCCTGCCCCTCCCCCTGCTCAAAGGAGGGGTTGGCGGTGCAGGGGCAGCCCCTCGAAAGCGGGGTGTCTTCTCATTTCTTGATGCCTTCCGACTGAAACCTTCTCTGCTCCATATGCCCTAAATTTATCTGGAAGGGCTAGGGAAGGAGGCTTTGGGTCCATGCCTAACTGTATCTATACCCACCCCTTCATTACCCTGAAGCGTGCACCCTCTCACCCCTTGGAGCCTTCTCTGCCTGTCCTTCTGATCCTTGGCCATCCTTTATTTATTGCCCAATTTATTGTTTATATGGATGACTGAGAAGCCCTGTACCACAGCCTAGGACCCTGGCTCCCCTTTCCTTGGGTCCTTATGTTCCTTGCCCCTGTCCAGCCCTGGACAGTTGGCTCTACCTCAGCAACACTTTATAGCAAAATCAGTACAAATAAAAATCCCTCAGTGACCTCACTGGGTGTGAGTATATTGGAATTGGGACAGGGCTGGGGGCTAACAACCTGTGTGAGATAAGTGTCTTTTTGTGTCTGTGCCTGGTGTTGGTGGCTGCCTGTAGTCATATGAAGGCATGAGTGTGATGGAAATCTTACTTCATTCATTCAACGAACATAGTTTCTAAGGTCTCCGTGCCAGGCACTAAGCTAGGCGCTGGGGATGTAATAAAATAGGGAGAGGAACAAGAGTAAAAAAAAACAAAAAAAGCAACACCTAAGATATGGTGTAGTACAACTAAGAAACCTTGGTTGTGGGAGCTTAGGTGAGACACTTAACTTGGCCTGAGGCATTACAGAGGCTTCCAGAAGAGGTGACATCTAAGCTGAGTACCAGGTAGCGAGGCTAGAGAAAATGAATGTGTTGATTGTGCAGGACAGTGAACAGAGTTGAGGCTCTAGAAGTCGAGCTGGTCAGATCACAGAGGGGCACGTGTGGGACAGGAGCTTCTAGTGGTTCGAACTTGCTCCTGAGAGCAAGTGGGAGACATTGGAGAGGTCGGACCCAGAGAGGACGAGGGCTCCTAGAGCGCCAGCTCCTGGAAAACAGCCCCGTTTGGTGCCTTGTGACCAGGATCCCGAAGGTTCATTGGCCGGAGACCTCTAGTCCCTTAGGGAGTTGGCGCAGGGTCCTCACAAGTGGCTGCCCGCGCCTGCGGACCAGCCCATCTCAGGGGCTCCAGGCGACTAGCCATCGGGAGCCGCGCCTGTGTGCGCTGGCCGAGCGGCCGCCCCGGAAATGACGCGCTGCCCCGCTGGCCGTGCGGAAGTGGCGATGGCGGAGCTGTACGTGAAGCCGGGTGAGTGTTGCGGCCGGTCTAGGGGCGCTAGGTGCTCGCGGCGGGCTGGGGGCGGCTAAGGCGCGGGGTGCAGACCTGTCTCCCTCAGCCTCTATATAACGCTCCGGTGAAATCCCAGTCTCGCTTCACCTCCGCAGGCAACAAGGAGCGCGGCTGGAACGACCCGCCGCAGTTCTCATACGGGCTGCAGACCCAGGCTGGCGGGCCCAAGCGCACGCCGCTCACCAAGAGGGTCGCCGCTCCCCAGGATGGATCCCCCAGAGGTGCGTGGGGACCCTTTGCGGGGAGACCGGCGGAGAATGGGTGGTGTCAGGGATAAGCATGTTCCGAGGGCCTTTTTCTCTCCTCCGAGGACTCCCTAAAGAGAGATTGGGGCCCCAGTAAGGGGCTCATGGCAGGCACTTTTCCGAGCCCCCTCTCTGCTGCTCAGATTAATAAATGGTATGTTGGTTTAAAAAGACTCTTTCTATATTTTCACCTTAGGTGATCATATCTAGACCTGTGGCTTTTAAGTTTTCAAATTTGACTTCCAACCTAGACCTCTGCCCACAACCCCATAGCGGTATGCCCATTTGTCTATTCTACCTCTTCATTTGGGTATATAAGAAGCATCTTAGACTTAACGTGTTATTCAATCATTCACTTACTTAATCACTGTTATTTACTGAGCACCAACAATGAGCCAGGCACTGTTTGAGGGTGATGTAGACAGCAGCGAACAAGACAAAAGGTCTCTGCTTTCAGGGAATCCACACACTAGCACTACAGTAAAATAATAATGGTAAGGGGTCCAAGACAAATAAAACAGAGTGATGTGATATGCGACTGGTGAGTTAACTGACTTAGGGGCGGACATTTAAGCCACACAAAGATCATGCAGAAGAGCTTTCCAAGCCTACGATAACAGCTAGTGCAAAGGCCCTGAGGTAAGAACACGTTTGGCCAATTCAGAGACCGAGGGAAAACAGAGTGGCTAGAGCATAGTGAGTTTTGTAAACCAGGATACGTAAAGTTGGAAGCCATTGAAAAGTTTAAAGCAGAGGCTGCCTTTCCCCCTGAGAATTTCCTAGGGCATTAAGTGGGGTGTGGCCCCCAGAAAGGGGCTCAGGTTTGATTTTTTCAGCAACTTCCATTCTCCACACCCTTTCCACTCTAGAAAAATATAAGGCAGGGTTTCTCAATCTCACCACTATTGGTATGTTGGGCCAGATAATGCTTTTTTATGGGGGAATGTCTTATATATTGTAGCATGTTTAGCAGCATTGGTGACTTCTACCCAGTAGATGCCAGTAGCACCCACTTGGTGGTGAGAACCAAAACTGTCTCCAAACATTTGCCCAGGGGCACAATCTTCCCAGCTTCAAAACCACTTCATACATCTTAAAAAAATCACTGTGCCTGCAGTGTGGAAGACAAGATTTTAGGGAAGAAGTGGAAAGAAAAAAAAGTGGAAGAGGGAAGCCTAGAGAAGACAAGAGAGGCTGGGATGCAGAGTACAGCTGGAGAGATGGCTTTTGATAGGAGCAGGAACCTTTCATCCATTAGAGGAAGAAGGACAGTGCCTACAGATGCAGTTGGGTTAGAAGTGGTGGTGGGAAGATGAGGGTTCCTGTTTAATGAGCTCTGTTTTTCTCAATGAAATATGAGGCAGAGTCAGAAGTAGACAGCACAGAAAGGGAGAGAGGGGGAGAAGGTGGAAAAGTTTAGATATATGAAAATAGTGGCTCTAAATAGTGGAAAAACGAGGCAAAGTGTCCAGGCAGTGTTTGATACCTTTTAAAATCTGTGGCCATGAATTTAAAGTGTAATTCATTAGCATGGTTCTGTTTTTCCTCCCAAGTACAGGCAAGTTGGCTTTAACCAGGAAAGTTGGACAATAGGAGGTGATAAAGGAGGTAAGAGTATTTATAAGGGAGTGATTTTAATGCACCATGAAGTCAAAGTAGCTAAACTGGAAGGGTAGGAGGGGTGATCAGATTTTGGAGGTGACAGTGTCGTTAACAAGCCAGAGGGAAATGAGAGGCTGAGGTAGGGTGGGAAAAAATGACTATTGGAGCGAGGTCAAGTATTCGAGAGGCCAAATTATTAGATGAATTAATTCATGTGGATGCTGATACCCAAAAGTAAATTCTTGACTTTTCTCTAGTCTTTTTTCTCAGTGATTCCCATTACCCAAGGGTCATCTTGACTTTTTTTTCCCTCACCCCCAATCCACCAAGTTCTATTGCTACCTCCTCCTAAATAAACTTCAGACCACTCCATTTTCCCTCATGTACTCTTTCACCCGAGTCCATGCCAGCATTCTCTCTTTCCTGGACTACTCAACTCCCCAGCTAGTTGTGTCTGCCTCCATCTTTGACCAGTTCTCATCAGTTTTTCATAGCATACATCTTAAAAAATGTCTGGTGACTACTTTCTTCAGTGTTAATTTTCAGACACACAGGCC
Source organism: Eulemur rufifrons (assembly GCF_041146395.1). Taxonomy (NCBI): domain Eukaryota; kingdom Metazoa; phylum Chordata; class Mammalia; order Primates; family Lemuridae; genus Eulemur; species Eulemur rufifrons. The sequence continues at coordinate 7,109,742 of NC_090992.1, read as the reverse complement.
TTGTTTCTGTCCCTTGAACAAGTCAACACTTTTCCTGCATCTTAGGCATTGCCCTTACCTACACCCGGTACATACTCCTTTAACTCTTCATAGCTGCATCTATCTCATCCATTATTTCTCAACTTAATAAAAACAGCTAAGGCTCACACTTGTAATCCTAGCACTCTGGGAGGCTCAGGCAGAAGGATTGCTTGAGGTCAGGGGTTCAAGACCAGCCTGAGCAAGAGCGAGACCCTGTCTCTACTAAAAATAGAAAAAAATCAGCTGGGCGTGGTGGCGTGCTCTTGCAGTCCCAGCTACTCGGGATGCTGAGGCAGGAGGATCGCTTGAGCCCAGGAGTTTGAGGCTGCAGTGAGCTATGCTGATGCCCTGCACTCTAGCCAGGGCAACAGAGTGAGACTCTCAAAAAATAAAAATAAAAAAATAAAAACAGCTAAGTTTGAACCCAAGCTTAGAGGTTAAAAGTAACTCGCTGAAGATCAGAGTGGGTGAGCTGGGATAAATTTAGTTGTCACATCAGAAGACCTTCCTTGAACTCTTAGTCTAGATAGATCCCCCTGTTCATCTTTATTACATAATCCATTTTATTTCTTTGTAGCATATAACACAATTTGGTAATTTTCTTGTGTTCCCCCCCACCCCCTAGAATTTAAGCTTTCTGAGGTCAGAAACCTAATCTTTCTGTTTTACTTTTCTTACCTTTGGTCCCTAGCACATTGTCTGGCATATGGTAGAGACTGCATAAATACACATTTTTGAATGAGTTGTCCCAGAAGCCCTTCTTAGAAGGGGCAAATTCAGCATTGAGCTTCTTGCATATTTAAGTCATCTTGCTTGATCCTGCTCTTACCTTTTCAGTCCCCACCTCAGAGACTTCTGGGCTCCCCGCAATGGGGCCTCCACCTCCTTCAAGTAAAGTTCCCAGGCCCCCACCTGTGGGGAGTTGTCCTGCCTTTGGTGTGGAGCCCACAAGTTTCCCAGTTGAGTCTGAAGCTCTGATGGAGGATGTGCTGGGACCTTTGGAACAGGCATTGGAGGATTGCCGTGGCCACACGAGGGTAAGCCCTGGCACTCCAGAGGGTGGAGAGGGCTCCCAGTCATAGCCAGATGTGGGTACAGCTCCCAGAGGTAGATCCTCTGACACTATGGGCAATGGCTATTAATTCTTTTAGTTACAGACCTTTTCAGAATCTGTTGGGGCCTTCCCAGAAAAATGAACACAAGATTTCAGGAGGGTTCAGAGGACTTCAATAGAAGAGGCTTGTGGGAGCAAGAGTTGAATTCAGCTCCCATTAGTGAACCGGTAACAGCCTGATTTTCTGTACCTCCAAGCCATTCAGAGCAGATCCTGCTGACTTTGTGCTCAATCTGGGAGAAAAAAATCTTATTTATACTGTTTCCTAAGTCTGTGGAGGCAAGGGATCTAAGGAATGTCTTAAAGGAAAGAAAGAGGGAGTGTCGTGGTAATTTCACCTCTTTGGCTTTTAGTTTCCTTATCTGTGAAGTAACATAAGCTTCTGAGGGTCTGAGAAGCCTTTGAAATTTAAAAATTCTAGCCATACATGCATTTTTCTTGGGAGGAGATCTATAGGTTTCATCAGGTTCTCAGTGGGTGCTGCTAACTTTTGGGTAAAGAATCAGAACTCTGAAGATGAAGTGTAAAGTTCCTAGGCCAGAGAAAGCAGGTGCTTCCTACATAGTGCTGCCATCACCTCCCCCTGTTGGGTTGGCAGCACTGAATTGGAGGGGGCTTCTGTCTCAGAAGCAGGTATGTGATGACATCAGTCGACGCCTGGCACTGCTGCAGGAACAGTGGGCTGGAGGGAAGTTGTCAATGCCTGTAAAGAAGAGGATGGCTATACTAGTGCGAGGTATGGGTGGGTTCCCTGGTACAGCCTAAGTCCCTCATCTTGCCATGATTGGCTGAGCTGGAACTGGTGCTGAGATTTTGACTAATTGGGAGGGGGGAGGTACAGGAGCTGTCTCTTTTATCCTAGGCTGCTTGTTCAACCCCTCTGTTTCCTCAGAGCTTTCAAACCACCAGTGGGATGCAGCAGATGACATCCACCGCTCACTCATGGTTGACCATGTGACTGAGGTCAGTCAGTGGATGGTGGGAGTTAAAAGATTAATTGCGGAAAAGAGGAGCCTGTCTGCGGAGGAGGAGGCCAATGAAGAGAAATCTGCTGCCACAGCTGAGGAGAACCAGACCATACCAGGCTTCCAGCAGGCTCCATAATCCTGTGGGTTCCCCAGACTCACCTGACACAATCTCCTATGCCTTGGTGTGGGAGGCCTTCTTTCACTTGGCTTCCTCTTACCACCAGGGAGGCTGTCTGTCTCATTCAGCCTGACTTACCTCTGTGGGAAGAGGTTGCACCTGGGCCAGAGGGAGGTCATTTGTTACCCATTAACACAGGCAGTTCAATAAAAACATCTCAGTGGTGGGCTTTGGGTAGGTGGGAGAGATAGATGAGCCCTTCCTATGCCAAACTAGTCCCCTCTGTTGTCCTCAACTTCCCTGCTCCCTGTGTACCCTGCAAACCGCTTTTCTCCTTCCTCCATTCATCATGAAGGGCCTTGCTGGGCACGACCAGATTGCTGACTACCACTTTCCCCAAGATTAGACTGAAAAGCACATTCCTCACCGGGCAGAGTAGCCCTGTCTTTGGATGATTTCATTTCAGCCTGAGAACAGGCTCAAACAACACGGGGAGCCTTTCCCTTAACAAAAAGTAAAGACTGTCCTGTTTGCACTGTATCACCCTTGAGATATATAGATAGGTGCCACAGAGATTAAAACCACATTGGGGTTTTTGCTGTGTAAACTGAAGGATAAAAAAACCACATTACTGAGATTTGGGATCATAACTTTATCTGACTCAACCACACTAGTATCTGCCTCATACTGGCCTTCAACGTGGGCCCTAAAGTCTATTCTAACCCTTTGAGAACAGAGCTGCGTGGAAAGGGACAGAGAGGTCCTTGGTGGATATCATCTTGTGAGAAAGGAAGTTACATGTTTTCAGTGTTGGAATAGGGGGACTGGTGAGAAGCAGAAAAGGCATGGGGGAAAGACTGGGGATGACTATAGGCAGGGACAGCACCTCTTTTCCAAAAGTCCTGCTTTGGATAGGGGAGGAGCCGCTGGGGAGGCTCAGTCCCAGGAATGTTGCTTCCTGGAAAGGCAGCAACAGCCTTTGGCAAGGGCCAGGCTATTGCTGTTTATGGTTTGGCAGCTCCAGCAGCCTGCCTCATTGCTGCTAAAAGTGGGCCGGGTGGAAGCTGGGAATGAATGGACCTCCGGCGATCAGCATTGAGGAGAACACTGGAGCCAAGGCATTTCTCTGAATGTTTACTAAGCAACCAGAAGGTGACATACTCCATCCCCCACAGTCGCAGCCCCTAAGCATAGAGAGCCTGGGGTTGAGAGGAGTCCCTACAGACCAAAGAGAAAGCAGAGCCAAGGACTTGGCAAGTTGCCCACTCCTATCCCTGGTCTAGCTGCCTCAGAACTAAAGGAGGCCCAGAACCAACAAATCACTCCCTTCCAGATTAGATGAGGCCAGCTGGCCTCTGGATACCCCAGAAGAGGTGGTGGCAGCAGTGGCCGAGGGATCCCTCTATAACTCCACACACAGGGTCATCTGCACTGGATTAGATGTCCATTTCAAATTGTGCATCATCTGGAGAGAGAAAAGGCAGGAGGACTGGTTGCTGGTCTGAGAGTCTGCAGGCTCACAGCATCAGTGCAGAAACCCCTCTTGGAAATGAACCCCCGCTCTACTTCACAGGGGCATTCGAACTCAAAGGCTGGGGCAATCCTTAATTCCTGCTTTCCTTACCGGGTATCTCTTCCTCTGTCTCCTTCTGCTCCTTCAGCTTGGAGGGTGGGGCTGTTGGGGGAGTTGTGACCCCGGGAATCTGAGGGAGGCAGCAGGGGGGTGTCCGGGCAATGAGTGAGTTCTTGCACTCCAGCAGGAACTTTCAGTCGTAGTTGATCCTGGTGCCTGTCAAGGGGTAGGGGCTACGGTAAGAGTCAGGAGTTTGGGTACAGAGGCTACTGGAGCCCCAGACACAGGCCTTGTAGGAACTGGGGGTTGTGGGTGGTGGTGTCACATTTCCCTGTGTATCAAAGGGCATCTGCTCTGCAGTCCTGCTAGGATCTTAACTGACGAGACTTCACAGCAAGTAACCAAGATGTGGCTAAAAACCATAAACAAGTGGGGCATCCCAGCAGGTTCAGGCAGGGGCTTTAGGTTTGGGGGAACATCAGGTCTTGGCTCTAAGAAGAGCACCAAACTTGGAGCTCAGGTACTTCAGGCTGCTGCTCTGGAACTTCCTTGCTTTGGTTCACAAGATGGGGCCCAGCCTTCCAGCCTCACTTGGATCAAGAAGTCAAATAGCAGTTGTGAAGGGTGTCACCCAGTGTTACCACCTGGGCCATTATCTCCTGCAGGGAGGAGCTGCGTTCCCAGTGAAACACGGGGACATGCTGTTCTTATCCTGACCCCTCCCAAGTACTATAAGGCTCAGCCTAGCCCAGAGGAACTTGGCCTGTGTGGTGTCCTCAAAAGGCCCTACCCTGTTCTCTCCCCTCCCCTCCCCTCCCCCGCGGCAGGAACCTCTGGGTCGGGTGCCCAGCAGCTCGTGATCCCAGGCCATCAGCCAGCTGCACATAAACGGAGTACCCACCCCCAACTGCTCTAGCTTTGCAAGACCCGGTGTTTCCTGCGGAGGCCACGCTCAGTTAGGGGCCTCAGCTGTTACACCCAGGAGGCAAAGTCGCAAGGGGTGGGAGCATGTGCAAGGCGCCCAGAACCCAGCCCCCTGTGAAGGATTACAGCCACATACCCGGAAGCTAGGCTTATGGCCTCGTTGCATCACTTCAAGGTTTTTGGGAACTGAGCTTCGGCTCCAAACATCCTCACCCAAAGCTACAAACAGCAGAGGGGCCTGCGCACGCGTCCAAGGCCCGCAAATCCACAACCCCATCCCACGATAGCACGCATGCGCTGGTTTGCCCGCAGCCTGCGGCCCCGGCCCCCGCCCCGGCCACCTGACCTCCCGGGGTAGTGGCGTATAGCGTGCCCCCTGGCGTGGTGCTGTAGCAGTCGGACAGCCGCTCCCGACCCCCGGGAATCGGGCAGCTTGTGGACGTGGACATAGCGTGCAGGAGAAGCAGGAAGGAAACCAGCTAGTGCTGAGATCGCGGAGCACTGCTCAGTCTGAGGCGGACTCAACCGACCACGTGCAGCCGCGGGCAACACTAGGACTACGCCACGCCCGCCGTCATTCAACCCGGCGAGGGGCCCCGCCCTACCCGCTAAGGACCAAGCCTTGACTCAGAGAAAGCTGGAAAGGGTCTGAGTCCCGGTCCCCACACCGACCTCCAGTTCCTCCGGGCCTAGCACTGGACAACCTGCCTCTGAGTGCTGCAGCAGCTCAGCTATTTACTATTTACAGCTGGGCACTGGGGGGGCAGGTGAGAGAGGGCAAGTGTTGCTGTCCAGTGTTAACTCATCCGTTCTTTGCAGCAGTTTGGACAGTAAAGCACGGTTAGTAGCCAAAGTCATGTATCCTCTAGGAGAGGAAACTGGGATTCAAACCTGAGTGCATCTGATTCCAGAGCCTGTGCCCTTTAAGCAAAGCTGTGTACTGCCTTCCATAAACAATAATAGTACAGGGTGAGCACCTAGAATGGCCGGGAGCCCAGCATGAAGGGGAAGGTCAGGGAGGGCTGGCGGGCTTTCTGAAGAAGCGATACCTGTACTAATTTAATTAAAAGGTAAGTAAAAGCTGGGGCATAGGGGAAGCTGCATGAGGCATCACCAGTGGGGAAACTTGTCCATTGATCTCTGGACTACAGTTAACTAAGGAAGGGCAGGGGGGTGGTGAGGAGGGCTTGGTCTTTAGCTTTCAGAAAAAAAGTAGGAGAGAGTTTGGCCTTGGAAATAAGATTTTTTGATGTAGGAACAAAATGATAGGCCGGAGACATGGTGGAAGAGTTAAGTACTACGTCTAGTACCTACACACACTAAAAATCTTGACTTCATCCAGTTGTCCTCTGTTTGGCTTCCTCAAAGTCAGTACTGCCTCATTCCCACCCCGCCCCCCAAAACTAAGTGGACTATTTGCATGGATTTATCAATATGACCTCAGCTCAGACTTCGTATTTTCCCTTAGCTCTGATTACTCATTTCTAAAAAATTGTACTTTATAAATCAGTGCTTCTCAAACTTTAGTGTGCATATAAATCATGTGGAGATCGTATTAAAATGAGAATTCTGATACAGGTCTGTGGGGAGATTCTGGATTTTTAATACAATCCCAGGTAATGCAGATGCTTCAAGTCCTCAGAATCACATTTTGGGTAGCAAGGGTGTGTGTGTGTGTGTGTGTGTGTGTGTATATATATATATATATATATTTTTTTTTTTAAATAATTGAGACAGAGTCTCGCTCTGTTGCCCAGGCTAGAGTGAGTGCCGTGGCGTCAGCCTAGCTCACACCAACCTCAAACTCCTGGACTTAAGCGATCCTACTGCCTCAGCCTCCCGAGTAGCTGGGACTACAGGCATGTGCCACCATGCCCAGCTAATTTTTTCTATATGTATCTTTAGTTGGCTGGGTATGTATATTTTTTGTCCCCTCAAAAGGTTTTTGAGTCTCTTACAAAATGGTACATGCCTAAATGAAGTGTTTTAGTAGTGCTGGAGGGTAGCTTGCAAGCAGATTGTGGAGAGCCATTTAAGAAAAACTCAGCTTGTTTTTTTTTTTTTTTTTTTTGGATAGCTCAGTTTTTACACAAGGTGATGAAGTAGTCTGATGGGGGAAATGGGGTAGAGGATGGTGAGATTGAAGGTGGGGAGTCCAACCCAATAAAACCAGATGGGCAAAAGTGCAATGGCTATGGGGATGGAAAGAAGTGGATGAGATTTCAGATACACAGAGAAGGAAGAATAAGATGATTCATTAAGGGTGGGGGTGAGGGAAAGGGAGATAAGTCTGGATAATTCTCAGTCTTTTGGCTTGAGAGTCTTGGTGGCTAAGTAGTCCCAACTAATACAATAAGGAAAACAAGAAGATGGGCATATTATTGGTTTCAAGTGCAGGGGAACAACCCTGGGTTAGTGACTCCGATTTGGGTGTAGTGAAATCCAAGAGAGTGGGATGAGATCACTGGGGAAAAGATACAGTGTAAGAGGAGGCCTGGGCATATCAACATTTATTTAAGGGATAGTAAAGAAACAGGATTCACCAAAAGAGACTGAGAAAGACCAGTTAAAAAAAGGAGTAGGAGAGAAGTGTCAAAGGTTTTCAAGAAGGATCAGTGTGGAAGTGAGGTCTTCCTTCCACTAATCTCTACTACAAAACAGCAGCAGCAATTACTACTACTATAGTGACTGCTGCTTGCAGCTAACTTTTCTGGAGATACTGTGTGCTATAAGGGCTAGGGACTAGGTATTTGGCTTTAGAGAGAAAGCCAGATTCATTATCCATGCGATCTGGATGAAGGAACAGGAGTTTAAATCAGAGGGCCAATACTATTTCCCCATTAGAACATGGAAGCTTTAAAAACAAAATACCTATGCCCAGGTCCTATCCCCAGAGATTATGATTAAACCCACAAGGAAATATCAGGTCTCTGCTACCAGGCAAAGTGCTCTGGACTCACACCAGTAATATTAAGATAAAACAGGAATGTGAAAAGTAATTACAAAATAGGTTTGAAATCAGATCATCTGATTTATGACCTTGTTTTCCAAATTAGGTCCTGAAGCCCAGAATTATGGCCTTTATGAGAGGTAGTCTTAACACACTTAAGTTTTTGATACTTAAAACTACCTTTCACCCATTGCCTACAGGAGAGAGAGTGAAGGTGAAGGAACCTGCTTGTTGGCTAATGACAAATCATTGAGGATGAATAGAAAATGCAGCATTATCAGAACCCCTCACCCCAAGACAGAGTCCATTGGGAGGACATCACAACCAGCCACACTTCTTGGTAGAAGTGCTTCTTGCTAGTCAGAGAACAAGATGTTCAGCAACTGTTTTCCTACAGGCTTGCTTGCCTCTTCCTGGGTTTACAATGTGGTCCAGAGGTCTTAAAACAGCTAGATAGAACCACCTATACTAAGTACTCCTTTTTGTTTGGCTTGAAACTATAATGTGACCAGTCTTTCCCCTTCTATAAGCTAACTCAAACCAAGGATGGTCTCCTCTTGCACTAGTATTGAGATTTAGAACAGGATTTGGCCACAATCTACATGAACAGATGGAAACTGTAGTTTCAAGTCCTGGGATTTCTTACCTCTGGTTAGGAGAGGCCACCATTGGCTGTCCAACTCTCTTCTTCGGTCTGGTTAGCTGAGTTGATGGGATTTCCCCTTTGAGAGCAGGGACTGAAGGAAGCAGACTGGCCTATAAAAGGGCAAGTCAGCACACTGTAGCCACAATAGGTTTAAAGGGTCTTAAAACATCAATAATTTTATTGGTGGTAGAATTTTATTACATTGAACACTATTTGAAATAAGTGGGTCCAGAAACCTTGATAATATAGTTTTATTCCTTGAAAGAGCTATTATTCTCACAGGGTTTGATCTGTGCCTTAGCAAGATGTTTCTTAATGACTTGAGGGCTCACTATGGATATGCAAGGTTTTCTCCTGCCTCTACTAAAATCTCAAAATCAATACGGGCTTCCTCAACAGCAAGCTTTTGATTCCTTATCAGAACCAATGCTAGGGGCTCTCAAACCACAGCACTGTAAACATTCTAATGGCTTCCAGTATTCCCATACATTATATTCTCATTCACAAGAAAAAGAAGAAAACCTGTGTTAGAACTAGAAGGCTCTTTTGAGTTCATTTAAGTTCAATTTCATTTTCATGTTTCATGTTTACCTCAATTGATGAGGTAAACAAAGCCCAGAAAGGTGAAATGACTTGTGTAGGGTCATAAAGCTTCAGTGGCAGAAATGAAAATAGAATTTAGGCTTCTGATTACTGTTGTTCACTGTATCCATGCTTCCTCCCCCCATATCCCTTGTATATTTTGAAAGTAATGAGTTCTTACCTGAGCTAGGTTTTATCCAATGCTGAAGTTGGTAAAATAGTAGAAAAGTAATGCCAGGAAGAGGCAGGCAGAGGAAGAAGAGATTATAGCAGGCGAAATGAGGTTGGGAATAAGCTACTGGGATCCAAATAGTCAGAAAGAAAGGAAGGAAGTGCTGGTAAGAGGGAAGGGAGGATAGCATCCCAAAGAACTATTCCCAACTGCACAACTGCTGTTTCTTCCCAGTTCTCCTAAAAGTTCCTCATAATTGCCTCCTTTCCCTTCATGGGTTTTTGTTTCTGACCTGAGATAAAATTTCTCATTCTGTTGTCCTCAAGGTGCAGAGTATGAATTTAAGGGCTCCTCCAGACAAAATATACTGTAGATAGTTAAGATAGAATAAAACTCACCTTTTTGTCCCACTGAATAATTTACTAAATATTATCTCCCATTAGTGTATATTTCATCAAGAGTAGTTTCATTCATTTCACTAATTTTAGGTAATTTTTTGGTTCTTAGTGGTAAGTGGAAACAACAATATATGTAGGTGATCTGAGGGGGTCTTTTGTCCCCCCCGCAAAGGTCAGGGGGCCTCTTGAGAATACTTGATGTGGTTATTGATCACTACAAAGGCAGTAGCTTCAACACCAGTGACACTTTCCAAATCCATTCAAAATAGAAAATAAGAAATGAACTTAAGGAAGTTTTCCTATATGTAAGATGATATGGAAGACAAAAGAACCAGGTTATGTCTAACACAGAACAAACATGGTATGTCTGATCTGATGCTGGCTTTAGGACCTGGGCAGAGAAGATTAAGAGTTTCTGTTGGCTTAAGAATAAAAAAGTGCTGCTGCCTCTAGTTACTACTCTTTTTCTATGCATCCTCCTTTGCCTTGATAAGTTTTGGCTTTTCTATCAGCCTCAAACATTTTCTTTTTTATATTGCCTATAGATAAGACCAGGAAATTCAGCTATATTAAAACAAATAAGTTGATGACTACCATTTTCAGTGGGATAACTCTTCCTTCTTTATTGCATCAGATTCTTGGCATAGCCTATGGTTTGTTCAAAACAACCCATCCCAGTGTTCCTGTGTTTAGCTTGTCAAACATACTGGCTCTTCATACTTGGGGCCATGGAACTAAAGCCCAGAATAAGTCACATATTTATAAACAGTACTCAGCTGATTCAACAATACAACAGAATGACAGGAGTCACCCCCTTCTTATGTCTTAACTCAAATAAAACTTAAAACACCTATAACCAAATAAATCTTTTAGATTAAAAAAAAAAAGTCAGAAAGCACCAAAGGAACCTGAAGTTGATGATTTGGTTGTTCCTCAGTTTGTTTAGTGTCATCTGATTTAAATCCAATGATTCTTATTGACAATCTCATGATCTATAAAGAGCAAAACCTATCAATGGCCTATCTGCTAAAGTTAAGTAAGATACATTGCCAGGGCTTGAAACTTTGTCACACATAAAATGATATGGAAGACAACAAGGAAACAAGGAATGTTTAACACAGAGTAAATAGATAACTAGTCTTAAAAGTGCTTTTTTCAAGGCAGTCTAAGAATGGACTCTAAAGTGTAAAATGTTAGAAGCCTGTTACAAATACAGTATTAATGATCTGGTTCATTATGATGTGGATAGGGTGGTACCTGCATGACCACTGAAAGGATCACACCCCACTTCTAAACACTGTTCATCTTTTTATTGAATATTCTGGTAAATATTTCACATTAATACAGGCTACATTAAGTAGAGCCACTATATGACAAGAAATTTACTCAACTTTTTCCTTTTAAGTATGTAAACAATTATACATTGTATTTACCACCCTAAAAGGTTGAAATATGTAATCAACTAATTCTTGTCTGCATACAAGTAGCATTCAGTATGTTTAGCCAAAAGCACTAAGTTCATCTGATCTTAAGTTCAAAATGGCTAAACTAACCAGAGAACATAATCAGGTGGATAGGAATCAGTTTGTTCTTATACAATGGACAATCAAATTTCCATTGCTCAGAGAAAATTTCTTAGTTAGGCACATTTAAAAAAAAAATCCCCAAGGTTCTTCCAAAGTCATAGGTTTCTCAAACAAGGCTAAAGAGTTAAGACCTTCTAACTTAGTTGACATATTTGAGATGCATGTTTCCAATATGAGGTGCCCACGTGCCAGGCCAAATCTGAAAAGGGGGAGGAAAAATTGGAATTTCTAATTAGGAATCTTTAGACATTTACAAAATGAATATATAAATGCAATGGCAATTCACTGTTTCTGCCTACGAAGAATACACATACATGAAATAAAATGTTTAGTAGCATCATCTTGATATTGAAAAACTTAATTCAGATCAAAATGGTTGGTTCATGACGTTTGACATTCAGAATCTGCACTACCCACAGAATTAAAAGAACGACACGACAAATCTGAAAAATAAAAGAGCATTAAAGCCCATTTTACCTGTTGGGCATCAGTGCATTCAGTAGAATTTTGGATAACTTTTATCATAGGATTCCAAGCAGGATCTGGGTTGTGAAGTCCATTAAACAGAGGGCCTCCTGGAACATCAGCAAGCTGAGGATGAGAGGGTATTATGGTGCCTCCATACATGGAAATTGGCAGTCCCTAAAACAGGGAAAAAAGGTTTAATCATAAAACTTTTATAAATGATCCCAGAATACCAGCTTAAACCTCTTCAATTTCCCTCATTCAAAGAACTCCAGGGCTGGGCATGGTGGCTCACACAGGAGGATCACTGAGACCAGGAGTTTGAGATCAGCCTGGGCAACAGATCAAGACCCTGTCTCTAAAATAAACAAAGAACTTCAGAGGATCCTGTAATATAGCATGGCATGATGTTGAGAAAGCAGAAGTGTTTATCTGTATCCACATTTCTCAACAAGGAAGAAAAAAACCTACATTCAATATCAAGTCATCAGGAAATTTCCCATATTCCATATTTGATGAAAACATTTAATACCCTCAACTTTCCTATATTTTAGTTTCACTAATAAAGCATGTACTAAGAAGAAAAAAGGGAACTCTACATGATTACTTCCATCCATAATCCGGCTTTATGGTAGCCAGAAAACTGTCAGAACAGACAAGGCATTAGAGAGCTCATGGCCAACTGTTTAGAGACGCAGAGGCCTCTCTCAAAGCTGTGGCAGCAGAACACGAATCCCTCAGATGTTTTAGGTGGACAGGGGCATCTTCAGGATGGCGTGAGGACAAACTAACTGTGGACAATACTACCCACTTTTTTTTTTTTTTTTTTTTTCCCCGAGACAGAGTCTCACTCTGTTGCCCAGGCTAGCGTGAGTGCCGTGGCGTCAGCCTAGCTCACAGCAACCTCAAACTCCTGGGCTCAAGCAATCCTCCTGCCTCAGCCTCCCGAGTAGCTAGGACTACAGGCATGCGCCACCATGCCCGGCTAATTTTTTCTATATATATATTTAGCTGTCTATATAATTTCTTTCTATTTTTAGTAGAGATGGGGTCTTGCTCTTGCTCAGGCTGGTCTCGAACTCCTGAGCTCAAACGATCCACCCACCTCGGCCTCCCACAGTGCTAGGATTACAGGCGTGAGCCACCGCGCCCGGCCAATACTACCCACTTTTGAAATTGAGCAAAAGATCTGGCAAAGTCACAGAAACAAAGGGGAGAATTACTTCAATACAAACTATTCCTTAACATGTGACTACATTGGCTGGCGAAGTGTCAAACAAATTACAATGATGTTTGTCAACTCACTTTAGAAAAATCCACAAAACCGCTTGCCATAGGCTGATGAAAAATGTTAGAGGGGGCTACCATTCCAGAATCATCTCTCTCCATTGGTTGATGCTGGGAGAATGTGCTTGGGTCTGATAATTGTTGATGCATTGGATGGTTCCCTATCACAGACTGCGACCAACCTGATAAGCCTTCTAGAAAGAAGAATTGAAAACAGTGTTTGATATTTATTTAGATAAAACAATAATACATTACCACTTTATTCGTTTTTCATACTAAATGTGATCAAAATCTTTTCTCTGAAGAGCTCAGGCACATTCATCACAATCTTACAAGCCAAAAAAAACAAGTTCCTGAAAAACTGGGTGAAGTCCCTTGAATACCTCACTCCACCTTGTCTTTCAAAACATTAAGTGCTCTCTGAAAGAACTCAAATGATTGTTTAAGAGGGAAAGGACACTCACTTTCAATCTTTTATTTCTGATCAACTCTATATATCATCCCAATTAACATTCCAGACCGTGAGATTGGATTGGACTCCTCTTAAGTGTGAATACCCTTCCCTGAGTGTTAAGCATAGGAATTAAGTTTTATTTGTTTCTAAAAAACTAAGTTTTAATGGCAAACTCATAACTTATTTGAGATACCCTTCTAGAGAGAGGGTAAGGTAATTGTACCTGACACAGCGTTGACACCAAATGACCAGATTCCACTGTGTCCAACAGGAGCGACAAAACTGGTCCCCACAGGGGCTTGTGCAACAGACCCTCCTTGCCGAATCCGGGCCAGTCTCTCTGTTCCAATCGGGGGAGGTATTTTTCGATCCTGACTGGCACTGCCTCCTTTTGGTTGGCCCAATGTTGGTGGGGCAGAAGTGGCTGAAAGAGGTGAAGATGATCCCGAAGAAACAGATGGAATAGAAGAGTCACCTGGTGGCAAAATATTTCTCTATTGTTTTATTACATATAAAAACTTAAGAATATGAGAAGCCTTGTTGGAAAGATCTATTCCACAACATAGGTTCTGTAGAGAAATATTTCATTTTATAAGATCATTCAAATGAAAATATGTAATTCTATAAACATTAGCCTAGACTACTTCTGCCTATATTAAGCATAAAACAAATAGTCTAAGACATTTTTTCCTGATTGAACTGATCAAGGCTAGAAAGGAAACAGGCCACGTTTTACTCTAGCTCTAAATAATCTTCTCAAAACATATTGTCACATTTTAAATTAACTAAAATGTGGCAATGTTCACACAGTACCAAGCATATTATATGTAAAACAGTTGGTAGCCCTCTATACTTACTAGTTCTTTCCTTTTTTTCCCCTTTCTATAGCCTTTTTTTCCCCATAAAGAAGAAACATTAAATGTTAGCAAAGGATTGTAGGCTTAATTCAAACCTCTGATTCTTAATGGTACTCTTAAGTAATTTGGGTAGCTCTCCTTGTCAAAACATCCAGTACACTGACTACACCTCCTGATGCTCATTAAAAAAAAAAAAAAATCAAATCCTGTTCAATTCCACATACTTAAGCTAGTCTAAATATTGAAATAAATAAGTCAGAACAAAGGAATAATTTTACTTATAAATGGCAATAATGTAGTTTCATAAAATAAATCAGAAATCATACCAAATTAACCATATATATAAATTCAACAACTTCTCAGATTTGAGAAATGATGTCACAGCACTGCCCCCAAAGGGTCCTTTTGTAAAACTACTTGTAGTACCTCCTTTCTTGATCCAAGTCCCAGTACAAACATTTCTGGGTTGGAATAGCTTGACCCGTGTCAAGTTTTCTATCCTGCAAATGACTGACAATTTTTTGACATGACTGCAATACAAACCTTGAGTATCTGCCTACCATTTAGTTTACTAATGTTTAAAACATAGTGTTCCCTGAAATAAATGGTTTAGTAACTTATTCAAAACTCTCTGGGAAGAGTTCCTCCAGGATTCCTACATGAGTTTGAGGCGCTTGTCCAAGGATGGGGAGAAAAATGTTGTCTGTTGAAACTAGGAGTCCCAACAGGAGCTGGCCCTTGCAGGAAAACCCTTGTTCCTGGTATGCCGGAAAAACTTGTCAGAGGAGCAGAAGTGGAAGATGGGGAGCTGCCTGATGGGTCAATGGATGGTAACCCTGAAATAAAACATGTCCAAGACATCCAATTAGCCAAGGCTTTAAAATTAAAAGTTCGAGGTTTACTTATTCCCTTTTGAAAAGGAAGACAGCTTGTGGCTCATTTTTGTGGATCGCAGCAAAAATAATCCATTTATGTGATACTGTATTGGCCAAACCCTTTTTTCTTCTTACAATCCAGAAGAGTATCACCAAACAGCACTAGATATAGAAAAGTGAACCCAATGGCAGTCACCTGTAGTAATATTTTGGACAAATCTCAAAGCTTTTAATTGAAGGAGACATGAAATGAGAATATGTTGTAATAAAGTGGTACTACTCATCAATAACTTCTTTTGTGGTAAATCTCAAAGTACAACTTTTCATCTATATAACTACAGTCATTTGCAATGGAAGATGAGTAACAAAATCTACCAGCGTGTCCTTCCTGACAAGGAAGAAAAGCATACTATGAAACTAAGAATAATTTCAGTATTCTATCTGATAAAAAAAATCAACAGCTACAAACTATATCAAAACTTCTATCTAGTTTCTATAAAACAGAACTTAGCCATTTTCTCAAATTCCATTTATTTCTCTGGAGAATGTATTAGGAAAGGGGACAAGGGCCTGAAAAAGGATTATAGGTGCTTATTTCAGGAAAAAATAGTTAACATGAGCATCAAAATTGTCAAAACTTATCTCAAGCAGATCTTATTTTCAAAGTTTTATTTCCCATCATTTTTATAAAACAATTTTAACATGTAATTCAGGGATTTTAGTATATTAACAGGATTGTACAACCATCACCACAATCAATTTTAGAATATTTTTGTCTCCCTTAAAAGAAACTCCATACTCATTACCTGTCCCTCACTGTCCTTCTCACTGCCATATTTCTGCTTTTAAGCAACTGCTAATCTACTTTTTGTCTCTACAGATTTGCCTATTCTGGACATTTGGATAATTTGATGTGTTTTCTACTTATTGCAGACTTTCATTATGGTGCTAGGCAACTATTACCCTGTGCCCTTTTCTGAAAATAAATAAATAAATAAATAAATAAAAATAAAATAAAATAAAATTATATTTCTTAGTGCTAATGAAAGTAGATGTTAGCTAGGGTAGTGAGAATTCTGAATGTGGCTTTAAAAATTTTATAAAGTAGGAAAATAATCATTCCTGTAATAGCCTCTTGTTAATATTTTTACAGTGAAATTTGTCAGTCTTTTGTAAAGATTATAATAGCTGCGTTTTAGGCAAATAAACAGATGCTACATAAATGTATTTTTTAATAGCTTTGTTGAGATTTAATTCACAAACCGTACGATTCACCCATTTAAAGTTATACAGCTCAGTGACTTTTAGTATACTTACAGAATTGAGTATTCATCACCACAATCAATTTTTGAACATTTTCATTATCCTTAAAAGAAACCCTTAGCCATCGCCCTCTCTCCCTCTCTTCCTGCAATCCCTCCATCCTAAGTAGTCTACTTTTTGTCTCTATAGATTTGCTGATTCTAGACATTTCATATAAATGGTATCATACAATATTTGGTCTTTTGTGACTAGCTTCTTGCACTTAGCAAAATGATTTCTAAGTTCATCCATGTTACAGCATGAATCAGTACTTCATTTCTTTTTATTGCCAAGTACAAAAATATTCTGTTTTCTAGATATACTACATTTTGTTTATTTTCTTATCAATTGATGGACACTGGGCTATTTCTACTTTTTGGCAGTTATGAATAATGCTGCCATGAACATTTGTGTACCAGTTTTTGTACAGACATAGGTCTTTTGCGTAAACCTAGGAGTGAAATTACTGGGTCATATGGTAATTCTATGTTTAGCTTTTTGAGGAACAATGAAACTGTTTTTCCAAAGGGGCTATACCACTTTACATTCTACCAACAGTGTATAACAGTTTCAATTTCTCCAGACGCGTCCCCATCTTCTTAAGTATTTTCTTCTTACCTGAAAACTAGAAGAGTAAACTATTTCCATGAAAGAAGAGCATTAACAAAAGAAACCAGAGGGACAATGAAGAAACGGAGCCGTGCTTATTAATCCTGGGCCCTAGAAAGAAGGTCAAGGATGAATGTTTCTATCACAGCCTAGGCACTTGACCCTGGAGCTTCTCAAAATCTGTTCCAGTTTCCCAAAATGAAAAGTTATAATAATAAATGCCTATTTATAGAAAAGAAGAAAACAAATTCTAGAGAATATTTTGGACCACTGTCTTATGCAGGCTTAAATTTCTATTTGAAAGATGATATAACAGCTATGTTTTCCTGAAAAGTAAATGCAAATATATCTGAAATGAAAGCTAAAGCTATACGTATCTATAACTCACAAATAATTTTAAACAACATAGATCAGTTTATAATTAGCAAAAAAGGTAGCATGGGCAGTGGTACAGTTTTCCAACTGGAATAGAAATGCTAAGTGGCAATAGGCTTTTTTTTTTTTTTTTTGAGATGGAGTCTTGCTCTGTCACCTGGGCTAGAGTGCCATGGTGTCAGTCTAGCTCACAGCAAGCTCAAACTCCTAGGCTCAAGCAATCCTCCTGCCTCAGCCTCCTGAGTAGCTGGGACTACAGGCATGCACCACAATGCCTGGCTAATTTTTTTCTATATATTTTTAGTTGTCCAGCTAATCTCTTTCTATTTTTAGTCAAGACGGGGTCTTGCTCTTGCTCAGGCTGGTCTCGAACTCCTGAGCTCAAGTGATCCTCCCACCTCGGCCTCCCAGAGTGCTAGGATTACAGTTGTGAGCCACTCCATCCAGCCGGCAATAGTGCTTCTTACCCCCATTATGGGTCAGCCACATTTCTAATTTGTTTTTCAGAATAGTGCAGATTGGATGACAATTTGGCTCTTAAACTCCAGAAAATACATTCTGGTTCTTCAAATATCTCTAAGTCAAAACTGGTCTCATATCTATCTATATCTTTCTTATGATACGTCAGCAACTAATTTCTAATTTTTAGGAACCAATAGCTGAATCTAAGTTGGTCTTTTTAAAATAAGAACCTATAAATGATTGGATCTCTTCAAATAGCTGCATCTAATATTAATAATATAGAGTAATACTAAGCAAAGTTAAATCATGGCCTGGTGCCTAAGCATCTTTGCAACTTCAATTTTTAAAATCTGAGAACTGTAAACAATCACTATAATTTAAAAAAAACCTGTAAATTTGGAATCCTTAAAGTATCCCATGAGCCCTTTTTATTAATCCTCTCTGACACCAATTCTAAGAAAATGGACTGCCATAAGGTATAACCTCCTTACTATGAGACACAGATCATAGAGAAAATATAAAGCAGCTCATTGTATATTAGTGATTTACCTATAGCTCTTCTTTTTGTCTACTCTATCAGCATCATTATAAAGGGTCTTTACTATTTATGATACACTCTAATTTTTTTTTTAGAGACAAGGTCTCACTCTGTTGCCCAGGCTGAAGTGCAGTGGTATGATCATAGCTCACTGCAGCTTTAAACTCCTGGGCTCAAGTGATCCTTCCATTTCGGCCTCCTGAGTACTCAGGACTACAGGCGCATGCCACCATACCT
The DNA here is from genome assembly GCF_041146395.1 of Eulemur rufifrons. Classification (NCBI taxonomy): domain Eukaryota; kingdom Metazoa; phylum Chordata; class Mammalia; order Primates; family Lemuridae; genus Eulemur; species Eulemur rufifrons. Next base: position 7,091,229 of record NC_090992.1, on the reverse strand, counting down.
GCCTAATTATTTTGTTATTTTCTTGCTATGTTGCCCAGGCTTCTCAAACGCATGGCCTTGATCAAGCAATCCTCCTGCCTCAACCTCCCAAACTGCTGGGATTACAGAGATGAGCCACCACACCTGGCCTCATTTCCTTAAAATCATACATTAGGTACAAAACAAATGCTTTATTATTTTCTTGGAAGATTAAATTAGGCTGTGAGAGCCCCAAACTGAGCTACATCAATAGTTAATACATAACTTACCAACTGGACTAGTAGAAACTCGCTGGGAAGGTGGTCTGAAGCCAGGTGCCTTGGAATTGTCAGGGTGCGCATTTTCCAAGTGTCCAAGTACAGAGTTACCGAGGAACGCTGACTGAACAGTGAAAGAGGCATCTGCAGCAACTCGTGAAGACAGTGGACCATCTCCCCAACCCTGGTTTGCTGGCACCTGACTGCTATCAAAAAGACTGCTGAAGTGATTGAAAAGTGTGGCTGGGCCAAATGTAGGTGGCAAAGATTTATTTGCTGGGTTTATGTGCATTTGAGAACCATTCATAATGTTCACGGCTGAAGAAAGCTGCACTGCAGCTGGTGGGCCTTGAGGTGCTGTTAAAGGAACTGGATTTGTAACAAAAATAGACTGGGGATCCTGGTGTATAGTTGCATTTGGTACCACTGAGTAAAAAGAACCTCTGGGCTGCATTCGATGAGAAACTCGAGGAGCTGGTACAGCTAACTGAGGTAAATTACTGGTGTCCTGATTATCAGTAGCAACCAATCTGGGTGATGCCAAAGTCAATGGAGCAGGTTCTGAGTTAGATGCAAAAGGCATTGACATAGGACTTAAATCAGACACACTTGATGGCTGTGCCTCCTCCTGTGTGTTACTGGAGGGAGGAGTGGGACTACTGGATGGGTGAGTTTCCGGAGCTCCTGAGGTGTTGCTGGCAGAGCTACTGCAACTATTTGCAGTTGAAGATGGGATACATAGGTTTGCCATGGGCTGGTCCTGTGTGGACACTTTCTCTTTGGTGGGTGGCACGGCAGAGAAAGACTCCATCTTTTGTGAAGAAAGCTGTGCTTGAGGAGTACTTGCAGGTAGAAATGTGGTAGGAACTTGCCCACTAGTGATAGGTGCAGAGGAGACAGAAGGCAGGGAACTACAAGTGCTTGTCACAGAAGAAATCACTGTTGCTGGAGGACTTGTCTTAGGCACACAGGCAAACAACTGCTTCCTGACTGATGAAGGAGTCCGGGTATTAGTCAGACACATTTGCTGACTTGCAGCAACTACAGAAGAGACAGTGATAGGACAACTGGCAGTAGCTAGTCCAGCAGACTCGGAGGGTAAAACAGTCCCATTCTGGTTAGGTAGACGGCTTGTATTATTATGCTTTGGAGAGCTATTTGTGTTTCCAGGATTCACAGGTCTTACTGGGAATGGTCCCCACGTGTTAGGAGAAGGTGAGAAGGTTCCTCCAAACTGGGCCATGGGTAAGCGAGGATGCCGGATCTGTTGCATAGTTTGAGCAGCCAGCAGGGCAAAATGAGGATGGGGATAAGCTAAAGGTAGAGAAACTGGGAAAGAAGAACGTACATTTGTTGGAACATTCTTATTAAGTTTATTAGTGGGCTGGAACGTAGATAATGTTGTTGCCTGTGAAGTTACAAGAGTTGGAGCACCCAAGGGAAATGCATTTTTACTGGAAGCTGCTGTGGTACCTACTCCAGATGAGAAGTTACCATGAATGGATTTGGTGCTGGTAGGTGTTCTGATATGATTTTTAGGAATCAAGTCTTCCAATTCCTTAGCAGGATCTTGAATAAGTGCATTGATGAGTTGAACTGCATATCTTGTTGATTCTGTACCACCCCTGGGAAAAAAATAATAAAAACATAAAAAATCCAGATAATATTACCATCAAATAAAATTCTTAACTGTACCATATCTAACCAAAGTATGCTTCTTATAAAATATAATTTTTACTCAGAACTAGCAACATACATACTTCACAATTACCTTATTGTGATCATTCTCTCTCCATTCTTATCTTTTTGTTTATCCACATCAATGTGGGCACCAGTAACATCTTGTATTGCAGTGATGTTGCATCCTCCTCTTCCCATTATTCTGGACACCACTGAGGCTGGAACAGATAATTTCTTTGACCTATAAAATGAAGACTACATATGAGCTTATGAAATTCAATGTCTATGAATAGTAAATGTCTTTATTAAAACAGACATATCAGTAAGTATGTTCATGGACATCTATAGAATATTATTCAAACCTTAAAGAGGAAATTCTTAAAATTAAATGGGCTGGGTTTCTTTTGTTTTGTTGTTCTTATTTTTCTGATTGGTGCTGGGAGTTGTCATCACATTGGCCCTTTTTCAGAAACTGACCTCTTTTACCACATTGAATTTAATTTAATAAAGTTAAAAATTCCATTGGCATTTCAAACAAAAATTATATTTAAATCACTCATAATCTAAGCATTCAAATCTGCCCAAAATATCACATATCTAAGCTTCAATGGCCATATGTGTTAACTTTTTCTAAATTATAATAATGAATACCATATTACTGAAATCCATACAGAATAATATATGCTAGCATATTCATTTTAAACCAGTATCAACAGCTCATACTTAGTAATAAAAAATAAAGCCTCAGGTCGATGGTGAGCTGGCATGTATTCTGAATCTAAAGTTGATTATTAGTACTTTAGCACTAGAATTACTGAGACCTGGAAAAAAAAAAAGTCTCATATTTAAACTATAAAAAAGCAACTCACAGGTAATCCAAAAAAGTCAACATTGCTTGTGTTATATAAAATATGCATGCAAAATTTATATATAGCTTCTATTAATAATTTTGCTTTAGCATATTCCAGGTCAGTACAGCACTGCAGTTTAAAGTAGTAACACATCCAAATTATTCATTAATTAATTAGGTAACCATTTCACAAGAGAAGGAGAAAGTTTATGAAAGTTAAAAAAGATGAGACTAATTCTACTTACCTCCGTACAACTTCTTTCCACCCTTCTTCTCTTTTCTGGCCCCTTTTAGGGCTAGTGAGATTCAGCTTTATGTTTGGAGAGCTTAATGGCAATGACACTGACTTGTAGCTCGTTGACAAGGAATTAGGATTCACTTCACCTTCAACTCTGAGAAGAGAAAAATATCGAGTTCAGTAAAAGATAAATTTTAAGATAGAAACTCAAGAGAATATTCTTTTATGGACAAAGTTTTGCTGAAATATTTCAGTTAAAACTTGGCATATCAACTAATGAACAAGTCAGAAAAACAGAAATAGAGCAGAGTCCTTAGTACTTTAGTATTAAAATGAATTCCGAGGCCAAAAATTAGACCATAATCAATAAAAATGACATAGATAAAAATCAAGGAATGCTAATATTTTCAACTTCAGACTATGAATCTTGTAAAAATTTCCAATAATCTCACTTTCTAAGTGGCACATGATGAACATAACATGGATAAATTTCAGTTTTGAATATTGAAGACAGATAATGTGGTAGACTTAAATTGTTCAACACAACTTGTTCTTGGATAATGTACTTCAAATTCTTGTGCCAGGCATGAAGAAGGAAAGGTGAATGTAAAGTTAACAAATCAGAAAAATTTACCGTGTTTGAGTTTTAGAAGTGGTGGTACTCATCTTTTCTTCCTGAGAATGGAGGAGTAGTGAGGGGTACCTCCTATCACTAGAGCAATTCACATCCATAGTGAAATTTAACTCTTGGCTTTTACCACCACTGCTACTCTCACTGTTGCAATCTGTGCTGTCCAAGTTATCTGAATCACTATTCCCACCTGCACCACCACCTCTAGGTTCTCCATTTATTTTATTTTTATCTGCCTTTTGCTGTGCTAAAGATATATGTTGTTCTGGTAAAATTAAATGTGCCGTGGGAGGGGTTTCCTTTGTTTTGTTCTTCTTATTTTTCCGATTGGTGCTGGGAGTTGTCACCACGTTGGCCCTTTTTTTCCCAAACACATTTGTGAATGTTGAAGATGTTGCAGAGATTCCAATTGTGGTGGTGGTGGTTGCACTAGGAGGTTCTATGGGAACTTCTTGCTCCACTGAAATTATCAAAAAGGATAAAAATCACACTGAGAGCCACAGATCTCAAAACAAATTCTGACAGAATATACCTAAAAACTCATAATAATGCAGTCCTTTAGGTCATATTTTCCTTTTACCAGTAGTCACTAATAAATAAAGAAAACTTTACTATTGTTAGAACAAATATACAATATTATATTTTGATGTCTAAGTTGGTATAGAATATGTACACCATTAACATTCTTAAGATCTGAAACGCTAGTCTCATAAACTAACCAAAACTACAATATAGTTTGAATTTAGGAAATTTTTCAAATAGTATTTTAGAATTAGAATTTAAGTAGAGCAAAATTATTTGCTTACTGCAAGTACCGCCAGAAGGCACAATAAACAACTCATTGAGAGTAATGAACTCAAATCTTTACTGACATTTCATCCCTCTATATAGTCGAGCCTGAACCTAAGAATTTATTGAGAAACTGTACCTCTTCCTAGCTTCTAATCAGGGGAGGAAGGGGCAGAGAAGAACCAAAGAAATACTGGCAAACTTCTTAATGTATCACTTTTAGTATACATGTGATGTTTTACACGGTGACTTAAATTACAAATGAACTTCTTCAAATTATGTGCCTGCTTTTTTACCCTTCTGTTTTCTTGTATTAATATCAATTTATAATGTAAAACATTTAGAAATATTTACTGTAAAAGTCAGTTGTCAATTTCAGATTAAAGTAATCAAATATTTAACTGGAGTTAATTAGAGCAAAAAGCACTCAAATTGATTAAAAAAGGAGAATTTTATCAGTCATTCACATGGTTCATTTCTTACCATCTTCATCGTTCTCCTCTTCATCTTCATCCTCTGGTAGTTCTGAATTCTCTTTAGGTTTGTTTTCCTCATCTTCTTCCTGTTTCCTTTTCTGCTCCTCTTTTTTCTTTTTTCTCTTTTCTTTTCTTTTCTCTCTTTTAGCTGCAAGAGCCTGCTTCCTGCTCTCTTCTCTTGACTAAAAATAAAGTAGGTATACCATTTTACCAATAATGTAGTAATTTAAAATAAAGAATGAAATGATATTTTTATTTATGATACATGGGGCTTCCCATGGATGTCACTCTAAAAACACATTTATAAAAGCAACAAAGAAAAAATAAACTAGGCATCATCAAAATTAAAAACTTTTGCACTTCAGAGGCACCACCAAGAAAGTAAAAAGACGACTCACAAAATAGGAAAAATATTTTTGCAAATCATGTATCTGGTAAGGGACTTGTATCTAGAATATATAAAGACATCTTACAACTCACTAAGGAAAAGATAACCCGATTACAATAGACTATGAAAACATCAAGTCACATACCTTAAATATATACACAATTTTTATCACTTATACCTTCTTTTTTTTTTTTGTTTGGAGACAGAGTCTCGCTCTGTTGCCTGGGCTAGAGTGTCATGGTATCAGCCTAGCTCACAGCAACCTCAAACTCCTAGGCTCAAGCAATCTTCTTGCCTCAGCCTCCCAAGTAGCTGGGACTACAGGTATGTGCCACCATGCCCAGCTAATTTTTTCTATTTTTAATAGAGACTGGGTATCACTCTTGCTCAAGCTGCTCTCAAACTCCTGAGCTCAAGCAATCCTTCTGCCTCGGCCTCCCAAGAGTGCTAGAGTTACAAGAGTGAGCCACCATGCCCAGCCAATAAAGTTATTTTTAAAAAATGAAAAAAGCATCTGAACAGACATTTTTCCAAAGAAAATATACAAATGGCCAAAAAGCACATGAAAAGATAGATGTTCAATATCACAAGCCATCAGGGAAAAGCAAATTAAGACCACAATGAGATACCTACTTCGTACCCACTAGAATGGCTATAATCTAAAAGACAGATAATAACAACTATTGGTGAGGATGTGGAGAAACTGACCTTTCATACAATGTGGATAGGAATGGTACAGCCATATAGGAAAACAATCTGGCAATTTCTCAAATGGTTAAATATGGAATTACCCTATGATCCAGTAATTCCATTCCCAGGTATATACCCAAGAGAAATAAAAACATGTTCATACAAAAACTTGTACACTTATATTCATAGCAGCATTTTCATAACTGCCAAAAAGTAGAAACAACCCAGTGTCCATCAACTGATAAGGAAATAAAACAAAGTGTGGTATATCTAAAGAACAGAATATTTTTTGTATTTGGCAATAAAAAGAAATGAAGTAGTGATTTATGCTATAACATGGATAAACTTTGAAAACATTTTGCTAAGTGAAAGAAGCCAGTCACAAAAGACCAAATATTGTATGACACCATTTTTATGAAATGTCTAGAATCAGCAAATCTATAGAGAGAGAAAGTAGATTAGTGGTTACCTAGGATGGAGGGATTGTAGGGAAAGAGGGGCAGGGTTTCTTTTTAGGATAATGAAAATGTTCTAAAATTGATTTGTGGTGACAAATACGCAATTCTGTAAATATACCAAAACCCACTGAGAATTGTATACTTTAAGTGAGTGAACTGTATGGCTTGTGAATTAAATCTCAGTAGAGCTATTAAAAATACATTTATGTGGCACCTGTTTATTTGTATTATAATCTTTACGAAAGACTAACAAATTTCATTGTAAAAATATTAACAAGAGGGTCAGGCATGGTGGCTCGCACCTGTAACCCTGGCACTTTGGGAGGCCTAGGGGGAAGGACTGCTTGAGGCCCGGGGTTTAAGATCAGCCTGAGCAAGAGCAAGAGCAAGACCCCATCTCTGCAAAATTAGAAAAATTAGCCAGGCCTGGAGATGTGAGCCTGTAGTCCCAGCTACTCAGGAGGCTGAGCAAGGAGGATCACTTGAGCCCAGTAGTTTGAGGTTGCAGTGAGCTACGATGAGGCCACTGCACTCCTGCCTGGGCAACAAAAAAAAATTGACAAGAGGCTATTACAGAAATAATTATTTTTCTACTTTATAGAACTTTTAAAGCCACACATTCAGAATTCTCACCACCCTCAAGTTTTGCTAACATCTACTTTAGTTAGCACCAGAAAATATATATATATTTTTTTTCAGATAAGAGCACAGATTTTGAACAATTTCTAAAAAGGAAAATTATTTTCCCACTCACCTTTTCCAGATCAAGTTCCTTTAAAAGAATACTTGCATTCTTATTTGCTTCTGCAGCCTGCTGGTCTTTAGCCTTCACAATCGTCTCAACACATTGGTGACATTTTTTCAACAGTTCCTATAGAAGAAAATGGAATTATATAAATATAGAAATACATAATATAAAAAGGCCAAATAAAATTTGAGCTGATGAGCACACTAAAGTACAGTGATTAAAGCTGAAACAACTGAAAATTCACTAAACCAAATTAAGCTATCCTTTGAGTCCAGTCATGTATCAATCTTTCATCAAAATAAGGTACCATTTCCTAAAAAAGTTGCATGTTCTTAGAAAACCTAGTCAAGCTAATGGTTTAGTAATGAATCTTAGGTGTAGTCACTGTAATTATGACCCATAGTAGGAAGGAAATCTCAAAATAGTTTATCAAAAGCATTATTTGGTCAGGTGTGGTGGCTTACGTCTGTAATCCTAGAACTCTGGTGGGAGGCCGAGGTGGGAGGAATGCTTGAGGTCAGGAATTCAAGACCAGCCTGAGCAAGAGGGAGAGGGAGAACCCATCTCTACTAAAAATAAAAAAATTAGTTGGGTGACTAAAAATAGGAAAAAAAAAAAAATTAATTAGCCAGGCTCGGTGGAACATGCCTGAAGTCCCAGATACTCAGGAAGCTGAGGCAGGAGGGTCCCTTGAGCCCAGGAGTTTGAGGTTGCTGTGAGCTAGGCTGATGCTAGGCACTCTAGCCCGGGCAACAGGGACTCAAAAAAAAAAAAAAGGATTATAACCATCTATTTTGCAAATGGAGAAACAAACTACAGGATGAAAAGGTCAAGTGATCAATCTTTTAGAGCTGCAGTTCCCAATGCCCAGGCTACAGAGCTCCACCACTCTCCCCACCCACCGACTCCCGGTCTGTGGATAAATTGTCTTCCATGAAACTAGTCCCTGATGCCGCCAAAAAGGTTGGGAACCGCTGTTTTAGAGGACAAAAAGAACAAGTTCCTAACTGCACACCTTGGCATATCTTTCCACAAAGAACAAAAATGTGCTTCAATAGCATATATTTTTTTTAAGTTTTAGTTTACTGCCTCTCAGAATTTTTATTTAAAAAACATTTTTTTCAATAGCATATTAAACTTACCTTATCTGTAATAGTTGCTATGTATCTCATGCATTCTATATCAGAAGGGAACTGATTTACTTCCTTCACCAAATATTGAACAACTTTTACATGACCCTGTAAGAAGTACAACAAAGAAAATACACAAAAGAATCCCTTAAAATTTTGCCCATATGCTTAAGAACCTAAAGAGTAAAAAGGTAGATTAATATTTTGAGACAGTTTGCTAAATTTAAAATTAAAATTATGAAAATACCAACAGTGTTCACTTTATAAACAGAAAAATGTAAGTACAACATGCTCAGGAATATATAGTGGACTAAAAGTCATTTCTCCTAGATTTAATCAGTGTACTTCCAACTGAAAGTAGAAAAGTTTTTGTATAAAAATAACATCTCCTAGAATAAATCTACTAATAAGATAAAAATTGATGATATAAAATGAACTTCAGTATAAGAGGGAAATGAGTCCTAAAACAAAGAGGATTTCCTAGATTTCAATGCATTATTTTGGCTCTACCTTACTAAATTAGACAAGGTAGAGGATCACATTTTTCTGAGCCCTATGACTTGAATCTAAATAAAACACTTTCTAAATGCCACTATCAGGGGCAAAATGCTCTGTAATCGATTCTAAACACATCTATTTCTCCTCCTAAGATTCTAAAACATCCTCAAGAATTAGTCTGAACCAAGAAAAGAAGAGTGAAGATCCAAATAAAATTAGAAATGAAAAAGGAGAAATTACAACACAGAAATACAAAAGATCATCAGAGACTGTTATGAACAACTATACACTTAAACACTAGAAAACCTAGAGGAAATGGATGAATTCCTGAAAATTACAACCTCCCAAGATTGAACCAGGAAGAAATAAAACTTCTTAATAGATCAAATATAACAATTAGCAAGATTGAATCAGTAAGAAAAAGTTCTTAGAGTTTTCTAGATACAAGATCATATCATCACCAAACACAATTTTACCTTCTTTTCTCCAATTTGGATGCCCTTTGTTTTTTTTTTCTTGTCTGATTGTCTGGCTAGGACTTCCAGTACTATGTTGAGTAGACATGGTGAAAGTGGGCACCCTTGTCTTGTTCCAGTTCTTAGGGGAAATGCTTTCAACTTTTCTCATTCAGTATGATGTTGGCTGTGGGTTTGTCTTGTATGACTTTTATTATTTTGAGTTTTGTTCTGTCTATGCCAAGTGTTTTAAGGGTTTTAATCATGAAGGGAAGCTGGATTTTATCTAATGTTTTTGCCACATCTATTGAAATGATCATATGGTTTTTGTTTTTAATTCTGTTAATGTGGTGAATCACATTTATTGACATATATATTGAACCTCCTTGCAATCCCTGGGATGAAACCCACTTGATCATGGTGAATTATCCTTTCCATGTGCTATTTGATTTAGTTTGCTAGTATTAATATATTGTTGAGGATTTTTGCATCTATGTTCATCAGAGATATCAGTCTACAGTTTTCTTTTTTTGCTGCATTCTGTCCTGGCTTTGGTATCAGGGTGAAACTGGGTTTACAGAATGAGTTAGGGAGGATTCCCTCCTACTTGATCTTTGGAACAATTTCAGTAGGATTGGCATCAGTTCTTCTTTGTACAAATGGTAGAATTCAGCTGTGAATCCATCTTGTCCTGAGATTTTTTGTTGTTGTTGGGAGAGTTTTTGTTGGGTATTCTTTTTTTGTAAGACAGTCTTGCACTCATACCTAGGCTGGAGTGTGGTGGCATGATTATAGTGCACTACAACCTTAAATGCCTGGGCTCAAGTGATCCTCTTGCCTCAGCCTCCTACGTTAACTGGCACTATAGCTGGCACGACCATGCCTGGCTGATTTTTTAATTTTTTTATTTTTTGTAGAGATGGGGGACTTATTGTGTTGCCCAGGCTGGTCTTGAACTCCTGGCCTCAAGTAATTTTCCTGCCTCAGCAACCCAAAGTTGTAGGATTACAGGCATGAGCCAACCGTGCCTGGCCTCAATATTGTTAAAATTACAATACTGCCAAAAGCAATCTACAGATTCCATGCAATTCCTATCAAAATACCAACATCATTTTTCACAAAATTAGAAAAAACAATTCTAAAATTCATACGAAACCAAAAAAGAGCCCAAATAGCCGAAGCAATCCTAAGCAAAAAGAACAAAACTAGAGGCATCACATTACCTGACTTCAAATTATACCACTAGCGTATAGTAACCAAAACAGCATGGTACTGGCATAAAAGTAGACACACAGATCTATGTAATAGAATAGAGAACCCAGAAATAAAACCATACACCTATAACCAACTGATCTTTGACAAAGCAGACAAAAACATACACTGGGGAAAGGACACACTATTCAATAAATGGTGCTGGGAAAATTGGATAGCTATATGCAGAAGAATGAAACTGGATTCCTATCTTTCACCATACACAAAAACTAATTCAAGATGGATTAAAAACTTAAATGTGAGACCTGAACCAATAAAAATCCTAGAAGAAAACCTAGCAAAAATTCTTCTGGACATTGGCCTAATTTTAGGCCCTAGGCAAAGAATTTATGACTAAGACCCCAAAAGCAAATGCCACAAAAACAAAAATAGACAAATGAGACTTCATTAAACTAAAAAGCTTCTGCACAGCAAAAGAAATAATCAAGAGTAAACAGAGGCCAGGTGTGGTGGCTCACGCCTATAATCCTAGCTCTCTGGGAGGCCGAGGTGGGTGGACTGTTTGAGCTCAGGAGTTCCAGACCAGCCTGAGCAAGAGTGAGACCCTGCCTCTACTAAAAAAAAAAAAAAAAATAGAAATTAGCTGGACAACTAAAAATATATATAGAAAAAGCTAGCCAGGCATGGTGGTGCATGCCTGTAGTCCCAGCTACTCGGGAGGCTGAAGCCACGACACTTTAGCCCAGGCAAAAGAGCAAGACTGCCTCAAAAAAAAAAAAAAAAAGAGTAAACAGACAACCTAGAGAATGGGAGAAAATATTTGCAAACTATGTATCTAACAAAGGGCTAATATCCAGAATCTATAAGGAACTCAAGCAACTCAGCAACAACAACAAAAAACAAACAACCTCATTAAAAAGTGGGCAAATGACATGAACAGGCATTTTTCAAAAGAAGATATACAAGTGCCCAACAAACATATGAAAAAAATGCTCAAAATCACTAATCATCAGAGAAATGCAAATTAAAACCACAAGGCACCATCTTACTTCAATTAGAATGGCCATTATTAAAAAGTCAAAAAAACAGCGACTTTGGTTTTGATGTTGGCATGGATGTGGGGAAATGGGAACATTTATACACCATTGGTGAGAATGTAAACCAGTACAACCTCTGTGGAGATCAGTATGGAGATTTCTCAAAGAACTGAAAAGTAGATCTACCATTCAATCCTATAATCCCACAACTAGATATCTACCCAGAGGAAAAGAAATCATTATATCAAAAAGATACCTGTACTCATATTTTTATCACAGCACAATTCACAATTGCAAAGATATGGAATCAACCTAGGTGTCCATCAACTGATTAGTGAATAAAGAAAATGTAGATATATACCATGGATTTCTACTCAGCGATAAGAAAGAATGAAATAATGTCTTTTGTAGCAACTTAAGATGGAATTGGAAGCCATTATCCTAAATGAAGTAACTCAAGAACAGAAAAATAAATACTGCATGTTCGCATTTATAAGTGGAAGCTAAACTATGGCTAGACAAGGACACACAAAGTGGTATAATGGACACTGAAGACTCAAAAGGGGGCAGGGTGAGAGGAGGTGAGGTATAAAAAATTACCTATGGGGTACATGTTCACTATTCAGGTGATGGGTACACTGAAAGCCCAGATTTCATCACTATATAATATAAACATGTGACAGAATTCTACTTTTACCCCCTAAATCTATTAAAATTATACTGACACAATTAAAAATAAAAGAATTAGTCTGATGGAGATAAAAATCAGAAAAGTGGTGCCTCTAGAGCAGGGAATTGACTGAGAACAGGCATGAGGGAACCTTCTATGGTGATAGAAGTATTTTGTATCTTTATGGGACGTGGATTATATGTATGTATACAGTTATTAAAACTCATTAAATCATGCACCTTAAGATTCATGCATTTCCTTATATGTAAATTATACTTCAATTAAAAGAAAAAAATTTAAGAATTAAGTTTAGAAAATATTTTAAGACATATAACTTACATTGCTCTCGTAGCTATTTAGTGACCACCTAGTATGTGTCTGACACTGTGCTAAACAACTGGGCATATAAACAGTGCTGAAAAAAATGGTCATGACTCTTAGTCCTCATGGAAATTCTAGTCTTGTTGGCGAGATAGATATTTAAAAGGGTTTGAATATGTAATTACAAACTAGGATAAGGAAAATAAAAATTCAACTATAAAAGAGAACTACAGGGACCTTTTACAGATTGATTGTTAGGGAAAGACTTCCTAAGAAGTTACATTTAAAATGGGAGCTAAAGAATGAGTAGAGAGGTGAGCCAAGAGAAGAGTAGGGGAAAACATTTCAGGAAAAGAAAACCAGTGAGCAAAGGCCCTAAGGCAGTTCAGTGCATTCTAGGCCAGTGACTAGAGTATGTAGTAGAGCAAAGGGGGTGGCAGCATGAATGATTGGTCTGGGGAGGTTGCAGGGTTTTGTAGACCTTGTTGAGTAGTTTATAGTTTATCATAATTGCAATGGAAAGGCTTCTTGAAATATAGCAGATAAATGAGCCTTAATAAATATAGGAGGTATGATAAGTTTTTATGAGTCCACTCCTTTTTGTTCCTCATTAGGTAAAGGAAACATTCATCTACATAAAACATCTTTCCTGAAATCTCATGTTTTATGTACAACAACACAACAAATAGTCAAGACACCAAGTGATTTAACAAAGTTGCTTATAGTGAACTCCCACATAGCTCTTAGATTTAGCCACAAAAGAATTTTGGAAAGATAGCAGTGATTTTTATATGGAAATATACTCAATTCTTTAAAATCAATGTATCTTTCTCACATGGTTTCAACTTAGAATTGGCTTAAAGTTATAATTTTACCTTTCCCTACCCCCCCATATTAAATTACCTTGCGAAATGCTGACATAAGGGGTGTGATTTTCCGGTTATCTGCTGCATCTACATCAGCACCTGCTTGCACTAGCAATTGTACTACATCAAAATGACCACCATTGGATGCCAGCCAAAGTGGTGTATTTCCCTTCTTGTTACGAACATCAATGTGGGCTCCCCTATAAACAAAGAATGTTAATATAGTTTGTTTCCATAAGAGACTCACTTCTTCTAGTTTCCTCTGTCACCTTTTATCTTTTACAAAATAACATGCAAATAATATTTCTTTAAAATGTCAATAAAAATAATTTTATTAACTTTAAAGGCTCTGAAAAGTGAAAGGAACCATAGGAAGTTCTATATATAGTAATAGAAAATTACTCACCTATGAATCAGGAGCTCACAAAATTTGTAGTGACCTTTGTCTGCTGCTATTGTTAAAGCAGTATCTCTTGAGGAAGGCACAGGCGGGGCATTGACATCTGCTCCTTTATCAAGGAGAACTCTTCCAACCTCCGCATATCCTCCAGAAGCAGCTTCCATCAAGGGGGTAAGACCAGTCTGTTCAAACCAATAAATTATGCAACTAATTTACATAATTTCTTTAAAAGATTAATTAACTTTTAAGAGGATTCTAGGTTAGGCACAGTGGCTCATGCCTGTAATCCCAGAATTTTAGGAGGCTGAGGTGGGAGGATTACTTGAGACCAGGAGTTTAAGACCAGCCTGAGCAACATAGCAAGACTCCATCTCTACAACAAAATAGAAAAATTAGCTGGGCATGGTGGCGTGCACCTGTAGTCTCAGCTATTCAAGAGGCTGAGGCAGGAGGATCATTTGAGTCCAGGAATTTGAGGTTCAGTGAGCTATGATCACACCTCTAACCTTATGCCCAGGCAACAAAGTGAGACCCTGTCTTAAAAACAAAAAGAAGATTCTAGTTCTGATTTGCTCTTAGAGCTAAGCAGTAAGTGTCCATCAATGGATGAATGGATAAAGAAATTGTGGTACATATACACAATGAAATATTATTCAGCCATTAAAAAAATGAAATCCTGTCATTTTCAGCAACATGGATGGAACTGGAGAACATTATGTTAAGTGAAATAAGCCAAGCACAGGAAGACAAATCTCACCTGTTCTCACTCATATGTGGAAACTAAATATTAAAACAATTGATCTCATGTAGACAGAGAGTAGAATGATGGTTACCAGAGGCTGGGAAAGGTAGTGGGGAGTGGGATAAAGTGGGGGATGGTTAATGGGTGCAAAAATATAGTTATCATTAGACAGAATGAATAATATTTGATAGCACAACAAAGTGATTATAGTCAATAAGTTATGGTATATTTTAAAATAACTAAAAGAGTGGAATTGTAATGTTCCTAACACAAAGAAATGATAAATGCTTAAGGTGACAGATACCCCAATTACCCTAATTTGATTAATACACATTGTACGCCTGTATCAAAATCAGATGTACCCTATAAATTTATATAACTATTATTTACCCATAACAATTAAAAATTAAAAAAAGAGCTAAGCAATATTCAGTCTTGAATTTTACTAAACAGCAAGTGAAAATTGTTAGATTCAGTTAGAAATGCTAGAATGAACTCACTTATACTACCACCTCATGCTAAAAGAAAAAGAAACAATTTCATAACTTCAATACTTGTATAAATGTACTCAGAAAATAACTTCTTCATACAATGAAGAGATATAATATAGATTTCTCTAGGATTTTCAATGGATAAGTGTGCCATAGTGAATATCTGTACTAGAAATAGACAAACTGAATGGCAAGAAAGACTAATTTCTCTTTGTGTGATAAAGAATCCAAGAGAATATTATATCACCTCTATTCTAAGATTAAAAGAATGTAAATGTTGCATTAAACTTTAAGAAATATAACTAAGGAAATTCAAGGAGAAAATTTCCATTCAAACCTTTCCAATTTGAAATGACCACCAAATCGGCTGTTGGCTGATTATAATCCACGTAAGCTACATTTTTCTAGTGTTCTAAATATCTAACAGTTCTAAGCAAAGACATTCAAATCACTGACATACTAACTCCTATTTTCTAAATGCCAAATAGTCATGAAACTGTCAGAATCTGTCACGGTCAGATTAGATTTTAGCTGTCCTAATTTTGTAATCTATGAACTAATTTTTTGCTTGGGGTTTTTGCCAATAGTAAGCACATGCCTCATTAAAGAAGTTCTTTAAAAATCTACATTATAAGACTAATACGAAATAATCTTACTACATTCAAAAGTTGCAAACTGCAATGAATGGTGATAGAATGTCACCAATGACTATATAGCATAATTCCCCAGTCCTGCCTTGAGGTTAAGGTTATCAGTTCTAACTTATGACAATTTAAAATATTACATTCAATTTGAGTTAAAATGCCATGTTCTTTCTCCTAGAAATATATCTGAAATAGTTGACAAGTTATAAAATGCTTACCTTTGCCCTATGTTCAACATTGGCTTTTCGGTCCAGAAGCAAACTCACTACTTCTGCTCGGCCTTGGAAACAGGCCAGGGTGAGAGCTGTGTTCCGATTGGTCTCTATCTGGGCGTTAATATCTGAACCCATATCAAGCAGCAGTTTCACTGCAGGAACATGTCCATTCATTGCAGCCAACATCAGGGGAGAAATGCCTAGTTTACTCCCAGTCCTAAGGGGGGAAATGTGCTTAGAAAATTAAAATAATATGTTGCCTATTATTTTTAAAAAGCATTAAAGATGAAAACATTTCACTAAAAAGAAGGGTTTGTAACACCAATGAATAGATTTTGTTTAGACCAATAACAAAGAATTCCTATTCTTTATTATTTTAAATCTCTTTAAATATTATTTATATTTTAAAAATCAAAATTTAAAACATAATCCCTATTTAGAGATTTCCAACTATATATTAATATGACATTTCTAACTATACATAACACAGTACTTTTTGAAATGAGACCTCTTTAAAAGCAGCCACATTACTAAAATCAGCTGGTATTACTTATAAGAACATTATAGGAATAATTGTTGGCTTTGCAACTTTAGTACTATCTGAATTTAAAATGGTATCTGTATAAACATTTAAAGGGTAGAAACTTAACTGTAAGGTAGTAACTTAATAATCATGAATAATAAAATGAACAGGTGATACCTTGAATTAATTTCTGCCCCAGCATTAAGCAGAATCTTAATGATATTAACATATCCTCCAGAGGCTGCTAGACTCAGCGGTGTATAATCAGACACGTTCCTATGTTCTTTATTTGCACCTCGAGCCAGCAGCAAGTCTACCACCTACAAAATAAAATATGAACAGAGAAAGAGTTTACACCAAGGGTTCAGCTTATAAAGGAAGCACAAAGAAATGGGACATACAACTTCCTTGTCTAAATATCTGACTTTTTAATTACACTTCATCAGTCCATAAATATTAAAATGTCAGCACTAGAGAAATAGATTCAATTTAATATCAAGAAATTTAGAACTCTGAAATCCCAATTATATTGAAATAACAAGATGTTACCCTTTCTATAGGTCAATTATTGGGCAATGAATTTGCATTTCACATGCATTAGAATTATGGTTCATTCAACTTCACTAAATGTTAGGATAAAGGGAATTTTTATTTGGCCATAAGGACAAGAAACAGATTCCTTAAAACAGCATTTATATTCCAATTAAACTTAACAAAAGTATCCCATTCCTCATAAAGTATATGGAACGTGTCAAAACGTGCAAATTTTACTCAGGCAGCTAAAATATTAAGTATGTGTGCATTTTAAAATACAAGTAAAACATTTACAAAATGAAAATTAAATTAACAGACCTCCTGACGGCCACCAGAACATGCCAACGAAAGTGGAGTATCCTTAGTTCGTTCAGACTGTGCTTCTATATCTCCACCTTTATCCAACAGGATTTCAACAACTCCAACATGTCCTGCTGTTGCTGCCAGGATCAGTGGTGTGAAACCTAAATCAGAAAACAAAAATCTTTGATTCTAATCGTTGTTCTAAAATATTAAGAGGAAAAAAAAAAAAAAGAAAAAAAAAAGAAAACAAAAATCTCAAACAAATTTATTTTGTATTTATTTTAAAGCCACTGTTTTCAATTCTCTATTATGTTAAAAAAAAAACAAAAAACTTCGGGGCAGTTACTGATTGATATTTAACATAAAACTGCTCTAAACCCCAAGTTGTTAGTGACAAAAACATATAAATACCTGATAAAAAAGAAATGCTAAGACAATAAAAACTATTATATTTATAATGAACTTTGATGTCTCTGAACAAACTACCGTTGAATTAAGGAGAAGGGCAACCGCAACTTGTTCTACTTCGCTAATAATCTATTATCTATTTTTTGAATTTTTGGAGAATTATTTGGGTCTGCAGATTAATGAATTCTGATATTCCTAATTGAAATATGCTTATCTTTCTTATCACTGAGATGGTCTAAGAACTATTCATTGGTAGTGAAAAACCTACAATTGTTTTCTGATGTATCCACACTCAGATTTCATTTCTGACTGACATTTCTTACCTTTTTTGTCTCTGTGCTCAATTTTGGCATCCCGTGCAATGAGTACGGATACAAGTTCTTCATGGCCACCTGCACAAGCTAGTGTTAATGCTGTGTCATGATTGCTCTCAGTCTAGAAGAAGAAAAAAATAAGTTAGTTTTTTTTTTTAACAAAAGCATTATCAATTGAAGAGCAAATAATATTTCTTTTCACAATGACTTTACAATGATAATTTTCCTTTCCACAGGAAATCAGAATGTGCAAAGTAAGTTTAAATAAAGCAATCTACTCACATGTGCATCAATGTCAACTGAAGGATACACAGGGGGCACAGATTGGGAAGCCACATTGCCTGGAGTCTGTGAACAGGGTTCAGGTGTAAGACACTCTGTGGTCTGAGAGGAACTGTTTGAACCAGTGGGCACTCTGCTACTCACAGCTGAAAAACAATATTCATATTGCTAAATTCCACTTAAAACAGTAAGGTCATTTGTACATAGAAAAACACAGAAAACAGAAATTTCCATAACAGTAATATATAATAGTAGTTAAATCATAAGCTTTGGAATTAAATAGACCTACAATTGAATACTACTTTCAACACTAATTTTCTGATCTTGGGCAAGTAACTTCTCTGGGCCTCAATTTTCCTTATATGAAGAATGGGGATAATAATAGTCACCTGCCTTGCAAGGCTGTTGGAAAGATCACTTGAGATAATGCAGGTAAAATACTTAACACAGCTGCTGATACTTAGTGCACATACAATAAATGGGTAGCTTTTTACAACGTCAACAGGGAGAAAAGAGTTTCTAATAAAAAAATAAAAGGAGTTTTATATCTTAGTTTGTAAAAGCCAATTAAATAAAAATATCCTGTGGACAATGCAAAAAAAAAGGAGGAGAAATAGGGGAACGGGAACAAGTTAAAATATTTCTCATATAAATAGCAGGGAGTATGTGTTTTTAAAATTCAATCTTTATTTTGAAAATTTGCTAAAATAAATCAATGTCTGAAAGTCCAAATATTTTTAAAATGAACATCAAGCTCTACTTGGGATCTCAAAATTTGGTGACTGAATTAATTGAAATCACATATTTTATATCTCTAAGTATTTCTTTCTTTTCAGAGACAAAGTCTCACTCTATCACCCAGGCTGAGGTGCCGTGGTGCAATCATAGCTCACTACAGCCTTGCACTCCTAGGCTCAAGTGATCCTCCCACCTCAGCCTCCCGAGTACCTGGGATTATATGCCTGGCAAATCTCTAAATATTTCTTATGTTTCATAAGAGATAAAGTTTGACTTACAAAGGGGGAAATAGGACTTATCTCAGAGGGATATTGGGAGCAGTCCAGGAAATACTATATATAAAGCATTTAACATAGTGTTTGGCACATAGATATACTCAATAAATGTTATTATCAGATATTTTATAGCACTTTAAGTACTATTATTCACTGTATTAAAAGATAAAAACATCACTATCCACTCAACAAACAAAAAACTCAGAAAAAACATATAATCATTAATAATATACAGAAAGTTAACAAAGCTTCAATGATGGCAATAACGTTATATTTACACCCAGACTAAAAGTCAATCAAAAATACACAAGATTTATAGAAAACATAAGCATTTTAAGTGTTAGAAAATGTTTTCTCTGTAGAATTCTGATATCACTAGATCCCATTCAAAGATACTGTTCACAAGTATGAATGACTCAGTTTAGTATGTTATAATTTAAATAATTTAGCAAAGTTTAAGATGCCTGTATATGTTTCTACATAAGATATCCCACCCTCCTCCTCACCAATATGTATAACCATCTTGACAATAAAAATTTCCTGTAGCTTCTGTCATCACACAAATAACATAATTTATTCAGTTACAAATAGGAATGATTATCATGTTTGTTTCACCATAAGAATATACAAAATGGAATCAAAGCTTAAAAATGTTTGTCATTCAATAAATTAAAAGCATATAGTATTTTGTTATACCTCCTCCATGCAGCTGATATGTTTAAAAAACGGCTCAAAAAAACAAAATACTAAAGATCGATATATTGTAGAACCTTTCTAATAGGAAGACTTTAAGAGTAGTCCCATAATTATTAACATATACCTTAGTAAAGAATTACTTTTCTATCATTATTTAATTTATTCATGTTATCTTTTTTTATGACAAAAACCAGATATTTTTAAAATTTTAAAAAGTTGCATAGAGTGTTATGCAAGAATATGATGCTGTAAGAGACTTCTTTGGAGAGTTGGCTTTTAAAAAATACTTTTGTGCATTTAGCAGCTCTGTTACCAAAAATGTGTTATTATCAATTACTGCACATTTTTGTATTACATTATCCTAGAAGCATTTTTTTCTCCCTATAATAATGACAATAAGAAACAACCCATAGAAAGTGACTTTAACAGGATTAATTACAAATTAAAAGTTACAAAAATAAAACTAAAAAGTAGCAAGTGATTTAAAAGGTACATGTGAAATAAAGGTTGTATTAAGAGAAAATTATACCAGGATTATAACATTTTCAAAAATTCTAAAACATTTCCTACTTTTGAATGAAATATCTCTAAAAATGATTAATACAAACTGCTATCACCAAGGTCAATATGTAATTCAAATTAAATTTATACACTATCCTAAAATGAGGTAATAGAAGAACTAGGTGTAATATTCTACTTGATTCTTTATGAAATTGAAGATAGTTTTATAGGCAATATGGAAGAAAATAATAAATCTTATTATAAAATTTTCACTGATACTAAGTATACATAAAATATATTGTGAGGTTTTAATAAATTTAATGGCTATAAATTGCTCTTTGTAATAGTAACTTTATTAAATAGTTTCATGTAAATAAAAACCTACACATAAAATATTAACATTAGAGAAAATGATTAAAGACATTTTATTGTAAATTCCTTCAAGATAAGAGGATTTTCTATTTATTCTTTTTTTTTTTTTTTTTTTGAGACAGAGTCTCGCTCTGTTGCCGGACTAGAGTGAGTGCCGTGGCGTCAGCCTAGCTCACAGCAACCTCAAACTCCTGGGCTCAAGTGATCCTCCTGCCTCAGCCTCCTGAGTAGCTGGGACTACAGGCATGCACCACCATGCCCGGCTAATTTTTTCTATATATATTTTTAGTTGGCCAGATAATTTCTTTCTATTTTTAGTAGAGACGGGGGTCTCACTCTTGCTCAGGCTGGTCTCGAACTCCTGACCTTGAGTGATCCACCCGCCTCGGCCTCCCAGAGTGCTAGGATTACAGGCGTGAGCCACTGCGCCCGGCCTAATTATTTATTCTTAAACCTACATTGACTACCACAGTTACTTAAAAGCAAGATACTTTAAAATTGAAATTTGTTTTAAGAGAGCCTTATTAAGGTATCAACAATAGTAACAATGCACTAAAAAGTGAAAAAACTATATTAAAACTTCCATGTACATCAAATCTTAATATAAAAATAAGGCAACTATTACTTAATAGAATTTAGAAGTCTGAGCAAATAACACTATCTTTAAGCTAAATCAGAACTTTAAGCTGAAACAGATGCATTCTTATTACATCTAAGATTCTTAATCCTAGTTGAACTAAGTTTGAATCTTGGCACTTACTCACAACTTAATTTCCCTAAGCATTAGTTTTTCAAC
Source organism: Eulemur rufifrons (assembly GCF_041146395.1). Lineage (NCBI taxonomy): Eukaryota > Metazoa > Chordata > Mammalia > Primates > Lemuridae > Eulemur > Eulemur rufifrons. The sequence goes on along the minus strand of NC_090992.1, from coordinate 7,069,622 downwards.
AGGAAACCAGAGGTGGGAAAAGGACCTATTTTATAGGATTATTATAAATAGCCCATGAGATAATATATATAAAGCACATAGCACAGAGTTTGGTGCATGGTAAGTGCTTAATAAATGTAAATAGATTGATATTTGTGAATTTGTAACCAATGTTCTTTTTACATTAGAAATGAAATTTTTATTAAATGTTTCTAGAACTGTTCAATGGTGAAAGCTATTTTGAATTTCTTTAAATTGCTTTAAGTTTCCACATTCAAACTTTGAGAATCACTTGCTACTATAGTATTACCTGTTATAAGCCCAACACTCACTTTCAGAGGAAAAGAACTTGAAGAACCATGCTCCTAATCAAGAGCTTATATATATTCCGTCTGGGACTATACCAAGTACGACACACATAAGACTACACAGTAAAATGCAAAGTTAGTTAGCTAGTCAAGTCACAACATTAATAAATTATGTATATAACCAACTCATTATCACAATATTTTGAGAGAACAGCAATAAAGAAAAAATACTTACTCTTATATTTAAGAGTGAAATTTACTGCTATTATATATACATATTCTCTAAAGTAAAATTTTAAGGTGTACAGTATTCTCTCCTTTATTAAATATGAGGGGTGAGAACTAGATTTAATTTAGGTAAAATTAATTATATCTTTGGCCCGCTCTATAATCTTATCAAAATATATTAATATATTTTACAATTGTAGAATTAGGTAGTAACCTAATTCACCCTAATTTTTTCTACCTTCAATTAAGAAAGTTAAGAAAAACTTGGACTTAGAAAAAAAATATTTTTAAATTTTAAGTAAGACAGGTCATCCATTATGACCTGATAAAGAAAATACAATTATTGCCATGTATTTAAAAACAGATAACCTCCATAAAAATGAAAATTTTTATATGAAGATAATTTTTGTACTTATGGCTGATTTAAAAGTTAAAAACTTATTAATAAAAGAATATTTTATAATGTGGTAGCCATTAATGTCTAACACAAATTAAATTTTGTTTATATTAATATTATATATAATTAAAAGATTTTCTAAGCCAATTTTTTTAAAGTTTCATGTGAAATTTATAAAAGACCAATTTAACAAATAACTTCAGTAATACAGATAAAATTTCACTTTCCATATAAGAACCATCTGTAAATACGACCATAAAGTTAACACCTTCAAGTTCCCGTTAGAGTTCTTTTTATATTCCTTAAAAAAAAAAAAAGTTCTGAGTTATAACATAACTGAATAGATCAGTAATAGGAGTTTCTACAAACTACATACTTAATTCGGAACATTACAATGCTAGTTACAGAACCCTAAGTCTTAAAAATGTTATTCCTAGTTTACCAGTTTCATCATTATTCATAAACATACTTCACACTCCAAAATCTATTTTTACTCAGATTAGAAATTAGAACTATAAATCAACTATAAGAGTTTATTCATAATTTATAACAATTTTCAATGCTAATGATACAAATTAATTTAAGTGGCTATTGGCTGAAGATATAATAACCCAAATTAAAGAATAAAGAGCCTAGCTCCTTAAAACATTTCCCAGCATTTTAATTTGTTTTAAGGAAACTAAGACATTCCTCCTCTGCACAATGATACCTATTATATATCAGAGGATCCTCAAAGGCAATAGCACAATTCTATAATCATTGAAGTCATATACAGGCCCAACAAAATTTCTGATTGAAGTAATCTTATTCCACATTTTAAAGGATTCAGTAAAGATTAGGAAGACTAAAGGCTCACAAAGAAGAAAGGAAACTGAGATAGCATAATTGGGATGGGAGGAGGGGAGGAGAATATGACAAGAGGAAACAGACAACAGTAAGGAAAAAAATGTTGCAATCAAGAGACAGAGGACTGGCCTGCCTTTGAATATCACTCCAGCTACATCTTAGTTCTTGGTCTTCATCCACTGTCAACAGCCATTCTGGCTGCATTTCTGAACTGGGCTCTCATGGAGGTGATACATTCACCAGCCATCTTTAGGAAGGTAAATGATTAATTGCACTGTTTTCCCACTGCTGCAAGGACAATGAAAGGGAAAGTAAACTTGTGCACCTCAGTTCATATCTAGATGTAATTTTCCACACAATAATAAACAAAAACATATACTTTTAAGGTTATCAGGCCTTTCTTTTTTTCTTTTCATGTGTGGGTATGTGTTTGGTGAGTCTGGATGCTTTCATCAAGAGTCAATATAAAAATCCCAGTCTTCAAATCATCAAGCGATGATAACCACAAATCTAATAACATAGAATGCTTACTTTTCTCTGAACGATCCATTTAATTAGAAACATTTAAATTGATCTAATTGAAATTATAAAGAAAAAGTAATGTGATTTAAAATTATGATTTCCAAACATGAAAATCACCAGCAGGAAAATTTAATGTATGATCTTATGTAAATATCTACAAAGCCTACAAAGAAATTCCACTTTGAGATTGCCTATCCAAGACACAACACAGGGTGGTTTTGATACCACAGGTCTAAAATAAAGGATTAGGGCAACTTTATTTCTTTGCCTTTACAATGTGACAAAAAAGAAGAGGGGGAAACACATTTTTGTGTGTTAGTACTGTTGACCTTAGTTAAATTCACTTCCAAAATACCTCAAGAAATAAGTAATTTTATAAAGACAGTTCTAAAATGGAAAATACAAAGTCTGTGTTTTGGGAGGGGTGTGTAAAGAAGTGGAGCACACAGATTAAAGAGAAATTATTACAGATATATTTCTTAACCCACCTGCTATCAGGTCATCAAGAGTGTCGGTAAGCGTCTGCGCTGGAGTTGCAACCATTAGTCCATCTGGTTCTTGAACTAAGAGCCCCTGATCATGTCCAGTAATAGCAATCTGAGGCTGTCCTACAATCTGCTGATTACCTGATACTTTCTCAAGTTCAAGAGAATTTGTCCCATTAGAACCTAAGCCACTGGAAAAGTTACACTGCGGAGATGATAAAGGCTGGACTGGGACAAAATCAATTTGTTCTGCTGATGGTGGAGACTGTTGTTCTTCATCAATATCATTATCTTTAAATAAGATTGTGTCAACCTGAGATAACTCTGAAAAGTGATCCTCTGGGAGACTACCATCTCTTTCCCCTTCTGGGAAGACTCCTCTATGAGAGCACTGCTGGTGTAGAGAGACTGTGTCTTTCTGACCTTTGGTTTCCAAGTATTCTTTGGTAAATTGCTGCTGTGTTTTCATCTGCAACTGCCTTTCCACTTTCTGCAGTTCTTTCAGTATTTTCTTCTTCTTCTGAACTTGTTCTTCTCTGTTCTTTTTAAGTTCTTCTATCTTATCCTTGTTCAGAGGTTCACCTTGAATTAACTCCAATGACTTAAGCTGTGCTTTTTCAATAGCACTAATTCTTTGTCCCAGTTCATTCAGCTTGCCTTCAGTCTCCTCTACTATGCACTCCAAAGGCTGGTATGGGTGAAAAGGTGGCAGTAGGTCCTGATCTGCTACCTGCAGGGAACTGGACTTCTGCTTGGATGTACCTAAGCACATGAAAAATGTTTGAAAAAGTGCCATGCTAAAAAAAAAAAAAAAAAAATCAGCCTCCCCTCCCACAAACACGGACCTCCCTCCCAAAACCCTCATAACTAATTCTGTAGAATGAATGTTCAAAGAGTCACACCAGTATTAGGTAGATTAAAGCCTATACTCTCCAGAAAGCAGAGTCTGAGAAAAGGAAAGAGAAAAATTTTTAAAAATTAAACAATAAATAAATAAAGCCTACATTCATCTGTTACACACAGCACAAACTGGAATGTTGCCAATTCAAAAAATGAGAATTTCTAAAAATCTACACTTTAGGATAGGAAGATTTTGGAAATTAAGACAGGGCAGAGAGAAAAAAACAAAGAGGAAAGAAATTCTGCTGATTAGATTGGACTTTTTAAGGAATATCAAATCTAAAGCAGTACCAAAATAGTGTTGAGGATACCATTAATGCTAGCTTAATAGTCATTTAGAACAATTGTTCTTTTAGCAATACTAACTGTATTAAGTAAAGGTTATGATAAGAGACCAAAACTTATAGATCAAAGTAGGGAAAAGTACTTTTCAAATTGTCAAAATATTTTTCATCTTATATTAAAATATGTGAAATCAGTTTTTTCAAGACACATCTTTCTAAAATTCTCCATTAAATAAGTCTTTAAAACTTCTGCACCAGAACACTATATTAAACTTCTATCACAAAGGACAATTATCCTGAGTTTAAATAAACCCTTCAAGTAAAATCTATCTATAAGAGAAACACTGAATGATCCTAGGAGAAAAATCATACTTTGCATATAGGGTTACTCATATTGACAGTGTATGTTAAAAACAAAGGAAGTATATATTATTTTAAGGTTTTAAATTGCGTTTAAGTTACTCCCCTCATAACAAGTCAGCTGAAAATAATTAAAAATATTAACAATCCTAACATCTGGATGTGAAATGGAGGAAATATATTTTTTTCATGTACAATAACTAGTCTGAGACAAATTCAAGGCTTAATCTTATTTAGGAAGAACAAGGACTATTCATTAACAAAAAGGAACAAACTACTGATACATCCTACACAACATGAATGAATCTCAAAAACATTATACTAAGTGAAAGAAACCAGACACAAAAGACCACGTATTATGCAATTCCATGTATATCAAATCTGTAGAGAAAACGCAAATCTGTAAGGCAGAAAGGAAATAGTGGTTTCCAGGGCTTCTAGCAGTGAGAGTGAGGATTAATCACAAACAGGCATGCGAGATCTTTTTGGTGATGGAAATGTTTTAAAACTAGATGGTGATGGTGGTTACACAACTCAGTAAATATACTAAAATTCACTGCATTGTACATTTAAAACGAGTCAGCCTTACAGTATATAAATTAAACAGTAATAAAACTATTTTTAAAAAAGAAATAACTGGGTAAAAAATGGTTATCTGTTATTTTGGACTGCAGTCAACATATATAAATAACATAGGTAATTTGGGAATTTTTAAAATAAAATCATCTAATGTATTAAAAATTATTCTTTTTTTTTTTTTTTTTTTTAAGACAAAGTCTTGCTCTATTGCCCAGGGTAGAGTGCCGTGCCATCAGTCTAGCTTACAGCAACCTCAAACTCCTGGGCTTAAGCAATCCTTCTGCCTCAGCCTCCCACATAGCTGGGCTTATAGGCACATGCCACCACGCTCGGCTAATTTTTCTATTTTTAGTAGAGATGGGATCTTGTGCTTGTCAGGCTGGTCTTGAAATCCTGACCTCAAGTGATCCTCCCACCTCAGCCTCCTAACGTTCTAGAATTCCAGGTGTGAGCCACCCCGCCTGGCCTGGAAATGATTCTTAAGTCCAAAGGAAAAAAAGTGACTTAGATGTTAAAATGTTCTGAATTGCAAGTGGATGACAAAACCACTGAAGGAAGGAAAAAGAAAAAAAAGAGAGATTCATCTGCCTTTTTGCTAAAATGAATCTCAAAACTGCAGGTAGCTCAAACATATGCAACATGCATTATTACTGAAAAAATTATATGGTTTTCCCCTAGATACTGTCTTTAACAAGGTAAGAAGACCATAGTTCCAATATCACTGCAATCATTTTCAGAGGCTTAATCATTCCTTAAAAGTAAACTTCAGCAAAGTGTATTGTCTACATTCAATTATATATTTCTTTCTGAGTAAAGGTAGAGAAACATTTTATTCTTTCAGAGCAAAAAAACAGATTTGTAAGCTAAGGTTTATTACTACTTCCATAAGACTGCATAGGAGTCCATGTTTTGATTTACAGTATTTGTCTAAAGTGCCCAAAGACAATCAACAAACAGTTAAGAAGAGGAAGGTAAACAGTCACAAATAACAATGTATAAATCCACAGCACAGCAAGGAAACATTCAGTCCTGTAATAAATTCAATGACATCAGAAGAGTAAATTTAGAAGTTCTGCAAAGACTGAATGCTCCTTTAAACACCTGTTAATTTCAAAATGCCCTTATATAGCTACAATGAAATTTATATTTAAGATTAAGGAAAACTAGGTAAGAGTTCCATGCCAACAAGACTGGTTGGTCATTATGTTGTGACCATGTTGGACATTCACAGATTTAAAATCTTTATCAATAGTAAAATAATCCAAATTAAGACTAGAATTTTGAGGATAGAAACAGATAGGAATGGCCCTATCTAGTTAACAAATAATATGCAAGAAGCTTGGAACAGAAGATTACTAAGAGTAACTTATTTAAATCAATAGAGAGACTATAAGTTCAAAACGTGTATAGCATTAAAAATGGAAGACAGTGAAGGTAATGCACAAAAAGCAGTTCTTCCCAAAATAGCCAATGGCTGAGCATCTGTAACTATGGAGTAAGATTGCCTAGATACACATCAAAGCTCTAACACAAGCTATAATATCAAGAATAAATCAGGTTGGTGGAAAACAAATAATGTCACCTAATTATTGCTTGAAGCTGAAGCAACATCTTTAATTTTGGGATAAAGTAGATTGTGACAAGTATTCTTTTAGCAACAAAAGTTTCAATAGGCAGTGTCTCTGGTGTTATAAGACACCAGAAAATAAAGGTTCTATCTCCTTCAAACATCGCCCACTGTCAGATACAAACAAATAAATCTATTCATTGGTATCACTCAGTGGTACCATAAAGTACTATTTAGAAATACAGGTAAAGTCACCATCTTATCTTTTTGGTTTGGTTTCTATCCTACATCCTCTGCCTCTTACTTTTCCTCCATTAACAAATCTAGATAAAGTTTGCAGAAGCCATGATAACAGAGACAGGTTAAACACGGCCTTTATTATTTTACTGGCAGTGAGGGAATGAGGTGGACATATACTTGCCAAATATTTAGTTTACTATTGAAATGAACTTAATTCTATTAGTTATTTTTGTATCTAAAATAATTAGTACACTGTGCAATAGAAAAATAATGGCCAATGGAAAAAAATACATGATATAAAGATGGATTTAGATTAGATTTCATATTTCCTTACTTGGTTTTATCTAATCAAACTTAGTCCTTGTTCTGCAATTCTCTTGCTTTCTTATCTTACATCATCAGATAGCACCCTACCAGAATGATTTTTGAACAGCATTCTCACTGGGTCTTAAATAGAAAATAAAGTTGATTAAGTAGAACTGAAAATAACAAAGTACACCAAATGTGGTAGAGTATTACCTAACAGAATTTGTGTTTTGATAAATAGATATGTGTTGTGTCCTGGGTTTCAAAAATACTTCTTATTGTGGTCACAATCAAAAATAAAAGCCACTGGCCTAGAACTGGTTCATTTTTCTACTATGTCTAAATATGTGTCTCAAAATTTCCCAAACAGGGCACATTATACATCTTTAACACAGCAGTCTCTTAACCAAGAATGTTCAAAGATAGAGCATCTGTGTTACATGCTAACAGATTAATTCAACCTTCTTCCTTTTAATGTAAGAACTTATATTTTATTTATTGATTTTTTTTGAAACAGAATCTCCCTCTGTTGCCGGGGCTAGAGTGCCGTGGTGTCAGCCTAGCTCACAGCAACCTCAAACTTCTGGGCTCAAGCAATCCTTCTGCCTCAGCCTCCCGAGTAGCTGGAACTACAGGCATGCGCCACCATGCCTGGCTAATTTTTTCTATATATATTTTTAGTTGGCCAGATAATTTCTTTCTATTTTTAGTAGAGAGGGGGTCTTGCTCTTGCTCAGGCTGGTCTCAAACTCCTGAGCTCAAACGATCCACCCACCTCGGCCTCCCAGAGTGCTAGGATTATAGGCATGAGCCACTGCGCCGGGCCAGAACTTATATTTTAAAAGACATTATTAAATTTGGGCATACGTAAATCCACATAAGCATGATTACATAACAGAAATTGACTAAAGAATATTAGCAGTAAAATTTCCAGAGTCTATTATAATTCACTGTATATATAATTTTTCTATATAATTTTAATGATTTGATATAAAAATGTGAGAACTTTTCATGTTACCTACTCCAAAACACAACTCTAAGACATAAAGCAGCATGTTACTTTAATTCTTACTTTACATGTATACTTCTGTTTTCAATCTCTTTCCCACCATTCTAGAATGCTGCTTCTTTATTTTTTTAAACATCCTCTTTAATCACAGTATCTTTCTTCTCAAAAATTCTTAATTTTCTTCTGCTTTCAGGACAACCTATATTCTTAGCCTGGAATTCATTTATTTATCCAACAAATACTTGAACATCTAGTACAAGCAAGGCATGGTGGACCATACAAAGATAAACAACATAAACCCTGCCCTTGAGGAGCTTACAGTCTAAGAGGAGAGATAATATCCCAAAGCAATTCTTACATAGATCCATAAGGGGGCTAGTACTAGGATTTTCATCATAGCATTGTCTGTGGTGGTGGCAAAATAGAGGAAATCTGGGTACCCATCACTCGGAGAAAGCACAACTAAAGCGTGGAGGATATACACGGTGAAGCACTATGCTGCAGGTATAAACAATCTAGAGGTAGAAACATGGATAGATCTTAAAAACAGTGTTGAGTAATAAAAGTAAAAAATAAAATGAGATTATTCTGTAGCACAATACCATTTATGTGAACTGAAAATATACACAAAATAATAATTTATAAGAACTTTAAGAACAAAAGTATATACACACCAAACAGAATGATTGCCTATGGCAGAAGTAGAGGAATAGGAAGAGGAATAAAAGAGAATAAATAAAACAAGAGAGAAGCCATGATGACAAAACACCAGAAATTGATTATGATTAATTCAACCCTCTACATTTAAGCTCCAAAGGGGAAGGGAGTGAGCAGGAGTGACAAGAGCCAGAAGGAAGATCCAATAAAGCACTGTAGACGTTCAAAGAAAAGAAATTACTCCTCAAGATGGCTTGAGGTATACACAAAGATGTACTTTTTTTTATCAACATCATTTTAAATGTTTTACAGCAGATTAGTTCTACATCATGCCATTGCAGAAGATCAAAATGAGCCTTCTCTTTTAGAATCTCTGCAGAACCAGTTATTACACATAAGTTAGATACAGAAAGTGGCTGCAATCAGAAAATTTCTTTACAAAATTGATTTTGGAAAGGCAAAGGGATTACACTATTTATGCATCCTTTCCTACCTGCATATTTGTAACTACAAGTAATAAAGTTAAATAATGCTAGAACACTAAGCATATCATGCTCACTTAGTTTCATATTTTGTTTATAGAAGTGATTCTGAGGCCTCTGTTAGATGCCACCTAGAATCTCAAATCCTTGAAAACCAACAACAGATAAGTGAGATTAGTTGTCTCAATCAGGAGGATATGGATCAAGATGGATGAGCCTGTACAAAATGGTACAGTACACATGGGACATAAAAGAGAAGAATCTCTGAGTAGGACACATATCAAACACCTGAGTAAGATTTAAGGACACGAAAACATTTTAAAAGAATAGAGATATGAATAATAAAAAGATTTATTGAAAACAGGAGCAAAAGGTTATAAGAACTTGAAATGATGATTGCTACAAAAGGAAAAGAAAAGTCCTAGAAAGTTAAGAATTCTTTGTCTATCCTTAATCATATACACTACAGAGAAATAATATATGGACTTAGACAAAGCAAAAACAAAAGGATCAAAAAGCAATTTCTTCACTCAAGGGAGATTTTAAAAGAGAAGCTTTAAGAAGAAAAAGCAACTTTAAGGAGAAAAAGCAATAATATATCTTTAATTATTTAAGATAGGTTTTCTATCCCAGTAATGCAGTGTGCACTGTTACATCATCAATTGATTTTTCCTAACTCAGAGTAACATAAGAATATTATGATATACATGATGTACACGGTTTATACTAACATGACACCTTAATACAATGCGTTATCACAGTTTGATCCTGCATAAATGTTAGGCTGGAAATGCCACTGGTTGATATCAACAGCAAGTATTCAAGTGTTTAGATACAAGCATTAATTTTCTTCCTCCCCTAATACTTTAGTAAAATTAAAGATTCCTTAGAAGGTTAGTTTATTTTTATACTATTCAGTAGGTAATAAAATATCAACATGAAGAAAATAAGTAGATAGTATATTTCAGTAAGCAAAATTATGATTACACTTGAGCATCAACTTAATTCACTATGCAAATAGTTCAGATCATACATATTAAATCTAAATAAAAAATGTTTTATTTCCTCTCTGCACATATTCTGTCTAGCTTATTTCTTGGTTACTCTGTGGCTTTGTGTTAATATTTTTTAAAAACTATTCTTATTTAGTACTGAATTTCCCAAGCCAAATTTATTTTTTTTTTTTTATTTATTTTTTTTTTTGAGACAGAGTCTCACTCTGTTGCCCGGGCTAGAGTGAGTGCCGTGGCGTCAGTCTAGCTCACAGCAACCTCAAACTCCTGGGCTTAAGCGATCCTACTGCCTCAGCCTCCCGAGTAGCTGGGACTACAGGCATGCGCCACCATGCCGGCTAATTTTTTGTATATATATATTTTAGTTGTCCATATAATTTCTTTCTATTTTTAGTAGAGACGGGGTCTCACTCTTGCTCAGGCTGGTCTCTAACTCCTGACCTCGAGCGATCCACCCGCCTCGGCCTCCCAGAGTGCTACGATTACAGGCGTGAGCCACCGCGCCCGGCCCCAAGCCAAATTTAATATAGTTCTCTATAGGGGTTAGCCATACAAAAGCCAAAAATAACAAAAATAGAGGCATTTAGCTTTAAATATTTCACTAAAGGATGCCAGCTGGTTATAATGCTCACATTCCTTAACAAGTACATGTTCAATTTGCTTTTTAATTATTAAGATTAAAAATAAGAAAATCTTGAATAGCTAGGTATCTAATGGAAAACTGCTAAAATTAGCTTAAGTCAGAGAGACTACAGGTATTTCATCTCTAAAATTAATAGTTTAGAAATTAAGTAATCCTTGGTGAATGCCCTCAAAACTTTAAATTACTAAAACCCGCATAATTTGAAGGAAGCTTCTCTATGCTGCTCTAACAGTTGAAGCCAACCTACTTTTCTTGTTTTTTGTTTTGTTTTTTTGTTTTGTTTTTTGAGACAGAGTCTCACTCTGTTGCCTGGGCTAGAGTGCCGTGGCATCAGCCTAACTCACAGCAACCTCAAACTTCTGGGCTTAAGTGATCCTCCTGCCTCAGCCTCCTGGGTAGCTGGGACTACAGGCACGTGCCACCATGCCCAGCTAATTTTTTCTATTTTTAGTTGTTTGGCTAGTTTCTTTCTATTTTTAGTAGAGACGGGGTCTCGCTCTTGCTCAGGCTGGTCTCGAACTCCTAAGCTCAAATGATCCACCTGTCTCGCTTGGCCTCCCAGAGTGCTAGGATTACAGGCATGAGCCACCGCGCCCGGCCTACTTTTCTTAAACCATAGTATTAAAGATACTAATATACATATACACATCTCATTGTGATTTCAATAATCTAGGACTTGATTATCATATACTAAATGAACTATGTTCATAAATTTGTTTTTATGTAGATTGATATATATATATTAAAAAAACAGGGTCTCACTCTGTCGGCCAGGATGGAGTACAGCAGTGCAATCATAGCTCACTACAACCTTAAACTCCTGGGTGCAAGTGATCCTCCTGCCTTAGCCTCCTGAGTAGCTAGAACTACAGGCACACACCACCACACCAGGCTAAAGTTTTTAAAATTTTATTTAGAAATGAGATGTAGCTATGTTGCCCAGGGTGGGCTTGAACTCTTGGCATCAAGCAACCTCCCTGCCCCGGCTTCCCAAAGTGCTGGTATTATAGGCGTGAGCCACCATACCCACCTGTATGTAGTTTTAAAAATTCTACACATTACCTATTTTCTTTATTTCAGAGAACTCAGATATTAAAACTGGACATGATTATCAAGTGAAGGTAAATCTATACATGAAGGTACTTTTCATTTACAAATGAAAAGAACAGAAACTATCGGAACTCATAAATACCAATCCTTTAAATAGTGTATATTCCTTAATAGTCATTTGGATATTATTTACATACATTTTGATAGTTATTTGTCCAGGTTCACATATTGATAGATGGTAACCCACTATATTCAGCATTACATGAATGAAACTATAATTCTTAAACTTCTCACTCATTAACTAAATCAATGTTATAAAGACTAAACTAAATAGCAAACACTTTCTTCATGTTATACTATTGTTTAAAGAATTGTCAAATGGAAAATCAAGGTCTAATAAATTTTTGCTACTTTAATATAACCAAGAACTTGGTTTTGTTTCTTAAGTATTTTCATCTCTGTCAGATGAAAGCTACATCTAGCAGTGTGTTAACAGGGAAATAAGAAGTAGTCGTTTTTCCTAGCCCTTATGTCTTTTCTATTTTAAATAGTCTGTAAGACTATTTGAATTTGTCAGAATTATTTAACTCAATTAACCATGGATACACAGTAACCATGTACATTTTTTGATTTATTAATTAGGTGAAAAAATACCCATTGTGAGAAAATTCAGTAACTAACCTTTTTGTACTCCTAAAAGGGCAGGAGAGTTCTCCTGTGAAGTTCTGTCAGGTTCCTGGGGAGGTACAACCATGGCAAGTGTATGCATTGGTACACGTGGAACCTAAAAAATCAACTCAAAAAAAAAAATCATCTCAGACCAAAAGAATAAAATAAAGGCCCATAAATGAAACAGAGATACTATTTTAGGTTTCCTTCCTATACTACCAAATTCACTTTATTTCTTAAAGCTTAAAGAAAAAACAAAAGCCTTCACCAAAGATTAATTTCTGAGAATAGTGATTGAACAATCAGGTAATCTATAAGTAATCAATGATTTAAACTAAATGGAATTAATATTCCTCTCTTGCTGAAGATAAAGACTTGCTGGTTCCAATTATACCTAAACCTAGGAATACAAGCCACATATTCACTATTTACTAGCCAATTTACTCCTGTTCAAATTCTACATGTGTTAAGAAAAATAACCAAGATATTTCTTGAATTGGGGTATGCTAGCAATTCTCAGGAAGAGTTTGTAGAAAAGAATTTAGGATTTCACTGAACTTAATACACTTGGTTTACATGCTACATTCTCTCCATGACTTTAGGTAAGTTTAAAGTTACTTCCATGAATTTTTAGTGCATACATCCTGGTTATCTATACTTTCCTGGTTGACAAAAGCCATTATCTCTATGATAATATGGCCCTTGGAGGTATTATGAAAAAACTTGTTTTTGGTTCAGGATTATGCTCAATGTATTCATTAAAAAGCAAACAAAAACCTGGAAGACCTAGTTGTAGTAAGGTAACAACTTGGAATACTTATGATTATATTTGATATTACGTGGTTTTTAAGCACCACTATTTTCAATAAATAAGACAATAAAAAATTCCTTGTGCCTTTGAAGAAAATAAATCTTAAAGAATTTAGAATCATGATTTTCCTAATACATAATAGAAAACAGAAACAAACCCATTTTGCTTAACACTGATTTTAAACAAAACTTCCAATCACTTTGAAGAATATTTATATTAACAAATAAGCTCCATTTTACTTTACCTGAGATTGATCTTGAGAAGGTGGGGTGAGGTGAGACACATCTGTGCTTGGAACTGACAAAACATTATTCGGATAATCCAACAGATAAGAAACAACATTAGTATGGCCACCCTTTGCAGCTTCAATGAGCATTGTTGAGCCATCCTGAGGAAAAATTGACATGATAATTAATTCTTTGTAAATTTCTTCTTATAATCCAATTGATACACATATGTAGTTTCCTAGCAGCTCATATAAAATCAAAACTCATTTAAACAGTAATAAATTCTAGCACTAAGAGATTGAACATATATATTTTTACTTTTTTTTTTTTTTTTTTGAGACAGGGTCTTCCCCTGTTGCCTGGGCTAGAGGGCAAGTGTTGTAAATGCTCACTGCAACCTCAAACTCCTGGGCTCAAGTGATCCTCCTGCCTCAGCCTCCCAAGTAGCTGAGACTACAGACACATGCTACCATACCTGGCTAATCTTTAAATTTTTTGTAGAGCCAGGGGTCTCATTATGTTGCTCAGGCTGGTCTCAAACTCCTGGCCTCAAACCTTCCACCTCCGCCCCCCAGAGTGCTAGGATTACAGGCATGAGCCAACACACCCAGCCTGTTTTACGTATTTTTATAATAATATGTATATTATTTACTTATTTTTAAGTAGAATACCTTGAGTCGATGAGTAGGGTCAGCCCCATGAGCTAAGAGTAGCTCAACAACTGCCAGATGGCCCCCTGCACATGCCAGTGACACTACAGTATGATCATTATTAGCTGTAGCCCTATTCACATTGGCACCTTTGAAGAAAAATAAACACAAATCTTAGTGAAGGATGAAATCAAGACAGTATCATTTTAAAGATTTTTTTGAAGTGTAACATAGATAAATAAAGTACACAAATCATAAGTGTTATAGTTAGAAAATTTTTCACAAAGTGAACACACCTGTGTAACCAGCACCCAGATCAAGAAACAGAACATTATCCACATACCAGAAGCCCCATCTTGTGCCCTCTTTCAATCACAACCCACCCCACCAATGGTAACTACTACCCTGACTTCCAAACTGGTTTTAGTTTTTGAACTTTATATGAATGGAATCATACAATGTACTCTTTTGTGTCTGGCTTCTTTCGCTCAATATTATATTTGTGAGATTCATCCACATTGTTGCACGTAGTTGTAGTTCATTCATTCAATATCACTTTTAAAATGGAAAATCTAGAAGACTAATAAATACATACAGGTTAACGAAAGCATCAAATAATATCATTGTATGTAATTCTCAAAATGTTTCTAAGACATTTTTGATTTACTTCTAGAAAGTCGCAATATAGCCAGGTCTCAAGTAGAGAAGACAGATTTTTTTGAAAGCAATATTGAAGAGAAATATAATTCTTCATGCTGTGTATTTTTAGAGTCTGGGGAACCTGGATATGAAGAGAAGGTTATCCAATATCCAAATATGTTAGTTGAAAGGGTATTTAGTAAGTTGTTCAATAGCTCTGTATGATATGACCTGAAAAAAGTCTGAAGGCAAAATCTCTTAACGTCATAGCTTCTTTTTTGATAAATTATTTTTGACCCCTGAAAAAGGAAATGGTTTTTAGTTCAGCTACCTTTAACAATCCCAAAAGGTCTCAACTAGAAAGTTAAGACTATAGAAATATTCATTCTTCATTCTTCCTTAATTTGACTTATAAAATAAATGAGAGAAAAATAAGCCAATACTATTATTTCATTTTCAGAAAATAGCCAGCTGAACCTAATCCTAACTTGCATAAAAGTACCTTTTAGGAAAGGTAAGACATAGCAATGAATATCTTTACATTAGCAACATGAGATTATTTTAGATGATGGGATTATTTAGTATAGAAAAGATAAAATCAATGTGTTCCTATTCCTGACAAGCCTGATTATATTCTTAGTAGGTTGTTGTTGGATATGACTAAGTTTCCTTTTTAGTAAAGAAACATAAAAGAACTCGAAGGGTATTCATTACTTCTGTGTGGCTGAGGTAAATAGCTTTTACAAATTATGTTATAGAACCTTATGTAAAGATATGTCTTACTTGGCAGCAAAAATGTGATACGAATAAAATAAACCCAGTTTTATCTAATTAAAGAAGAAAACAAGTATGTTTAAAATGACAAGATCTTACCCTACATTTTTAATGTCACAAAATGTCAGAATTCTATTAGAATATAAATATAAAATTTTTATTTTAATAACATGACACCACCTGAGTAGATCTTCCTTGCATTTTTTTTTTTTTTTTTTTTTTTTTTGAGACAGAGTCTCACTTTGTTGCCCAGGCTAGAGTGAGTGCCATGGCGTCAGCCTAGCTCACAGCAACCTCAAACTGCTGAGCTCAAGGGATCCTCCTGTCTCAGCCTCCCGAGTAGTTGGGACTACTCGGCATGCACCACCATGCACCACCATGCCCGGCTAATTTTTTCTATTATATATTTTAGCTGTCCATATAATTTCTTTCTATTTTTAGTAGAGATGGGGTCTTGCTCTTGCTCAGGCTGGTCTTGAACTCCTGAGCTCAAACGATCCGCCCACCTTGGCCTCCCAGAGTGCTAGGATTACAGGCGTGAGCCACCGCGCCCGGCCTTCCTTGCATTTTTATCATCCTATCCTAGGACCTTTCATCAGATGCCAGTACCTCTGACACTATACAAAGAGTTAGGATGAAAATAAAATTGCCAGCATTACCATTTTTGATCTATAAATAACGATTTTGTGTGTGTGGGCTCAGACAGAAGAGCATATAAATGACAATTTTATTAGTTCAACTTAATATTGGTTCAGCAGCATTTCACTTTTCTATAGTGAACAATTTTGAACTAATCATTTATCCATCAGCTGAAATTCTTTGCCTAAATATATTCTTCTAATAATAGAATTTCTAGAGGAATATAAAAATAAGACCCTATACACTCAGTTAATTAACTTTACCAAAAACAAGTACCACAATAGCAAACTTTCTCTCTGGCTTCCACCCCCATCTCCAGCAGAATTGCCTTATGATTAAGTGTTGAACATCTACCTAAGTATAGCTGGATATTTTATATTTGGCTTTTCCAACTTTTGGGAGCAATCATATGCTATCTGGTTGATGAAAATTAAAACTCATAAAGAAAATCCCTGGTACACACCTCACAAACTCTATGCTTACTAAATAAAATACAACAAAAGACTAGAAATATAGTATTTGTACTGCAGGTAAAGCAGTCTTAATATAAATATAAATTGCAAATTCCAATAGTTTAGGAATTTTCTTTTCAGAAACTATAGCCTCTTGGAAATGATCACTTGCACTTTCTTTACCTTTGCTAATAAGAAATTGCACAGTGCACAAATGACCAGCTCTTGCAGCTTTCATCAAAGGTGTTCTTCCACCTTCAGATTCATGCTCCTAGTAAAGAAACAGAAAAATTAATCCATCAGTGCCAACTGATTAACCACCTATTTTAAACACTTAGTACTAATGATATAAGAAATAATGAGGATTTAAAAAAAAATTTTTTTAATTGGTTGAGGTGCTGGGGATTGAACCCAGGGCCTTGTGCAAGCCAAAATGTGGCTTTAATACTTACTCAATGTAGCCACTTCTACTGCCCACCTCAATTCTTCTAACATATAGGATTTTCAGTCCACACTAGATGGTATAACATTTTAAGGGCAAGTTCAGTTTTGCATACCGAACAATAACCATTAAAGATAAGACTAATGTTTAGTTTGGTTTCCAAAGAGAAATAACTGCATTCTAATTCTCAGTTTAAAAAGATGTTTTCCTAACTATTCATCTGGACTGTGAAAAAGGAACCTTATTCCTGTGAGGTGATTAGAAAGATCTTGATCTTATATCAGAAGCCAATAAGAGCTCTATCAAAGGATGGAAACAAATTCCTGAAGAAAAACAGTATGGTATTTAAGGAGTAAAGGAAAAAGAAAAATAGACAAATGGGTAGGTTTTTTTTAAGTAAAAAGTAAATACTTGAATAGTCAAATGTTAATGGTGCAGTCTCATAATGCCAGAGATTGCTATTCTTTCTAGGAAGTTTGCCAGCAAGAGGAATGAATGATAAAACAGCTTCTAACCATACCTCATACCAAATGCCACTAAAAGGAACTTTCTTATATGGTGAGTAGTACTATTTGTTGGGAGAACTGTGAACACATTACATTCATCTAAGTATTAAAATGTACCTAATATATTGCTTCCATGAAAAGTTCTCTCACTATCCCCTCTTTCACTATGTATGTATGTTTCACAAACATACAATTTCTGTTGTTCTGGTTCTCTTTTGTTACTAAGAAAAACTTGATAAAGAACAATGATTATGTTAAGGCTTTATTTCAGCTCTACCCTTTTAATTAACTCGGAAAAATCCTAGACACTCTGCCAATAGAATACAATTTAGTCTGTTTACATAACCGTATCTGATCTACAAATCAGGCAAAACAACAGTAAGATATCATAGTAGACTGTCAGTCCAATGGAAATTTGACAAGTGACAGAAATTCCACTCTAAAAGATGTTTCAAAAAAAAAAAATCTTTATAGTGTAGTTATCCCTCAACCTCCTATAAAAATTAGTTTATGCTTTGACCTTTTAATTGTTATACATGTTAATTAGAAAACAGTCTTCATTAATTCTAGGTTATGGAAAAGATGAATAACTATAAATAACGCCAAAATAATTTGGCTTTAGAATAGATCTTGAACTCATATTCAAATGTAGGTAAATCTAACATTCTGGCAATTTATTTCAAACAAAACAGAATATACACCATTAAAAGTTACTCAGAAAGACCTAGAAAATTGTCCAGTTTTTTTTTTTTTTTTTTGAGACAGAGTCTCACTCTATTGCCCGGGCTAGAGTGCCGTGGCATCAGCCTAGCTCACAGCAACCTCAAACTCCTGGGCTCAAGCAATCCTACTGTCTCAGCCTCCCAAGTAGCTGGGACTACAGGCATGCGCCACCACGCCCAGCTAATTTTTTCTATATATTTTTAGTTGTCCAGCTAATTTCTTTCTATTTTTTTAGTAGAGACAGGGTCTCACTCTTGCTCAGGCTGGTCTCGAACTCCTGGGCTCAAACGATCCACCTGCCTCGCTCGGCCTCCGAGAGTGCTAGGATTACAGATATGAGCCCCCTCACCCAGCCATTTGTCTAGTTTTTCCATCCAACTAATTTCTGAACAATCATTACAACCAATTACATCCTAGAAACAAACTGTCCCTTTAACAACTTGTTATTTCCACTACTGACTAGATCACTCTTCCTATTACTGACTTACACTTCTATGAACTTCTCCTTCATAAACTGCAATCATATATTAGTTTGTGTCTCCTCCTAGAAATCATAAGCTCCATGAGAGCGATAATCGTATCCATATTTGCTAACCATTGTACACCTAATGCCTAAACAACAAAGTGATAGATTGAATACTGTTTACCAAGCAAGAACCTAAACATAAATGATCTCTCAAATCTTCCCTCATAGTACAGAGGTGTGAAGTTTTTATTTTCTATTGGGTACATAAGAGAAAAGTTCACTAAACATGAAATTAAAATGCTAGCTAAACTTGAGAGAAAGACATTGATTATCTGCATTTGATAATACGTTATTACTAGAACATGGGTGGGCAATATTAATGTCACTTTTCCTTTCTTTCCCTTTTTCTCTTTCTTATCTCTTAAGCCTGGCAGTGGCATCCATCAACATAATCAGGTTCCATGAGTAATGGCACAGACTAAAGATTTTGAAAGCCCCAATTAGAATGAAATTTTTTAAATAACTTAATTTTGTATATTTAAAATATTACCATAACTGTTAAAAGAAATAAGAAAGTAGAGTCCCAAGACCCTTACCCTAAGTCGTTTCAAAATTTAACAAACTAATAAAATTCCTGAAATAAAAGGTGTAAAAAAACTACCTATTTTATTTTCTTCCCTATAAATTCATTCACTCATTTGGTTTTGAACAATACAATTACATTTGGGGAAATGGTTAATAAAACAATGCCACATCTTTATAATGTATTTGTAGCATTTTATGTCCTAAAATTAATAATGTACATCCCACAACATAAAACACTTGTGCAAAGTATCTGATCACTAAATCCTTCTTTTAAAATAGAATCAAATTTGTATGTACTGTACTACTTACTTTTTTGAATGCTGTATTTATTAGTATAGACAATATTTGTTCAAGACCAATAAAATGTTAGGATATAAATTATTTCTGATTTTTTCCCTTCATAAACACAGAAAATTATTTTCCAAAGCTACAAACTTAGATATTGTGCAGTTTAACATTTCTTTTTATGTTCTTGGGAACAGCTAGAATAAATTATATAGGAATTATCCCTTGAAACTTTGGTAAAATTCACCCATAAATCTATCTGGACTCCTTACCTTCATTGGATGTATAATTTTAAACTGATTCAATTTATAATATATGGTTATTGTTCTATTGAGGTTTCCTATTCTAGAGTCAATTTTGATATTTTATATATGTATAGCAAAAATCAGTATTCATTTTATCTGAGTATTCAAATTTATTGATTGTTCATGACTACCGTAGGAATTTTAAAGATTTCTACTGTATCTAATAGTTATAAGTCACTTTAAGTTTATATTTTTTATCTATACTTTTCCCCCTAAAAAAATCTGTCTGGCTTACTTTATCTATTTTTAGTAGTCTTTTTTTTTTAAATCAACTTTTAATTTTGCTCTTCATCCTATATGTTCTTTCTTATCTCTTTTTTTATTGTTTTCTATTGTATTAACTTTTTTCCCCAAAATATTAAGGGGGTAAAAATGTTTTAGGTTACATGGATCATTTCTGTAATGTTTGAGTCCTGGCTATAGGTGTGCCTGTCACCCAAATAGTGTTCATAGTATCCGTTATGTAGGTTTTTCCCCCATCCCCTCCACCCCTGCCCCTCTGGTTAATTTCCACTGAGTTTTACTTCCCTCTGTGCACATGTGTGCTCATTATTTAGTTCCAATTTAATAGTGAGTACATGTGGTATTTGCTTTTCCATTTTTTTTTTTTTTTTGATATAGAGTCTTGCTTTGTCACGCGGGTAGAGTGCAGTGGCATTATCATAGCTCACTACAACCTGAAACTCCTGGGCGATCCTCCTGCCTTAGCCTCCTGAGTATCTGGGACTATAGGCGGGCACTAGCACGCCCAGCTAATTTTTTTTTCCTTCTATTTTTAGTAGAGACAGGGTCTCACTCTTGCTCAGGCTGGTCTTGAATTCCTGAGCTCAAGCAATCCTCTCGCCTCGGCCTCCCAGAGTGCTAGGATTACAGGTGTGAGCCAATGCATCCGGCCTGTTTTTCTATTCTTGAGATACTTCACTTAGGAGAATGGTCTTCCGTTCCACCCATATTGCTGCAAAAGGTATTAATTCATCTCTTTTATGGCTGAGTAGTACTCCATGGTATACATACACCACATTTTATTAATCCACTCAAACTGATGGGCACTTGGGTTGATTCTACATCTTCACAAAGGTGAACTGTGCTACAATAAACATTTGAGTGCAGGTGTCTTTTTGATGAAAAGTCTTCTTTTCCTTTGGGAAAATAATAGTGGATGGCTGGATGGAATGGTGGGTCTGCTTTTAGTTCTTTGAGGAATCTCCATACTGTTTTCCATAAAAGTTATACTAATTTGCAGTCCCACCGACAGTATATAAGCATTTCTTTCTCTCTGCATCCATGCCAGCATCTATTGTTTTTGGACTTTTTAATAAAAGCCATTCTGACTGGGGTAAGGTGATATCTCATTGTGGTTTTAATTTGCATTTCCCTGATGATTAGTGACAATAGGCTTTTTTTCATACGTTTATTGCCCAATTCTCTTTCTTCTTTTGAGAGGCTTCTGTTTATGTCTTTTGCCCAATTTTTAATAGGGTTGTTTGGTTTCTTCTTGCTGATTTGCTTGAGTTCTTTGTAAATTCTGGTTATTAGCCCTTCATTGGATGCATAGCTTATGAGTATTTTCTCCCATTCTGTAGGCTGTCTCTTTGCTCTGCTGATTGTTTCCTCAGGTGTGCAGAAGCTTTTTAGTTTAATCAAATCCCATTTATTTATTGTATTAACTTTTGCTTTTATCTTTATTATTTCCTCCTTCCTTTGTGCTGTTGTTCTCTTATTAGCTTTATTTAATTTTTTATATATTTATGTATAAAGCTATAATTTCCCTTCTAAGAACCATTTTAGTGTATTCTCACCCCTCCACCAAGTTTGGGAGTGTAGTGTTTTTCTAGTAATTCAGTTTCTACTTTGTAATTTTTACTGGATACCTCTAACCTCCTGAATTATGCAGATGTATTTTTCTTCAATTTTCAAATGTAAGGGACTAAAAAAGATTTTATCGCTGATTTGTAATTTTAAAGCAATAGAGATTAGAGAATGCAACCCATATTATAAGGAGTTTAGGAGTTTCTCAGGACTTTTGTGAGGCCTAAAACATGGACAATTTTTATAAACGTTCCATGTATTAGAAAAGAATATATAGTATATTTATGGGAAGCAGAATGCTAGCTCTCTATAAGAGAAAACTTAATTTTTCTATTTTTAATGATTGTTTTATCTATTTGATATATCAGTGTCATAGAGAAGTGTGTGAAAAAATCCCACCACTACAAATGCAGATCTGGCCATTTTCCTTATAATTTTGCAGTTTTCTATTTTATTTGGAAGATAAATTATGAGTTACTGATTAGTAACTGATTATTATATCAGTTGGAGGAGTATTTGCAAAAATGCTTTTGGCTTAAAATTTCATTTTGTTTGATTAATATTACCTTACATAACTTTGTCCATCACTCTGTCAACATTTTCCTGTCATTTTGCTTTAGGTTTGTCTACTGAAAACAGCATTTGCTAGATTCTGATTGTGAATCTGATTTCAAAAGTCTATGTCCGGCCGGGCGCGGTGGCTCACGCCTGTAATCCTAGCACTCTGGGAGGCCGAGGTGGGCGGATCGTTTGAGCTCAGGAGTTCGAGACCAGCCTGAGCAAGAGCGAGACCCCATCTCTACTAAAAATAGAAAGAAATTATATGGACAGCTAAAAATATATATAGAAAAAATTAGCCGGGCATGGTGGCACATGCCTGTAGTCCCAGCTACTCGGGAGGCTGAGACAGGAGGATCGCTTGAGCTCAGGAGTTTGAGGTTGCTGTGAGCTAGGCTAACGCCACGGCACTCACTCTAGCCTGGGCAACAGAGTGAGACTCTGTCTCAAAAAAAAAAAAAAAAAAAAAAAAAAAAAAAAAAGTCTATGTCCTTTAACAATGGAGTTCTTGAATAGCTTTATATTTGTTCTAATTACTGATATATTTTAAAATTAATCTTTTAAAAGTTATTCAGCACTTTCTCTTCCTCCTTCTGAACAACAAAACAATTCTAGAATAGCTTTTTTAACCCTCTAATATATCTTTTTGAATTT
Organism: Eulemur rufifrons; assembly: GCF_041146395.1. NCBI lineage: Eukaryota > Metazoa > Chordata > Mammalia > Primates > Lemuridae > Eulemur > Eulemur rufifrons. The sequence goes on along the minus strand of NC_090992.1, from coordinate 7,046,573 downwards.
TATGGTATTGTCTAGAATTTTAGTATTACTTTTAGTTTTAAACATAAAAATTTAGGTTTTTAAACTCAAAAATTTCTATTGGTAATATGTTTTATCAATATTTTGCTTACTGTAGCTTCTCATATCCCATACCTTCCTCAATTTTCTTCTTATTGATGTATCTATCTTCTAGTAGTTCTTTTGGCAAGGGTCTAACGGTGGTAAGCTCTTTTATTCTTTGTAGATTTGAAAATATGCTTATTTTTCCTTCTCAGGAATGGTAATTGAGTAAAGAATTCTATATTGTGTTATTTTATCTTGGTATCTTGAGAACATTACTTCCTATTTTCTTCTGTGATTTATTATTGAAGAGACTATCAAAAATTTGATGCTTGCTCATTTGTAGGCGATGTATTTTCCCCCTCGGGTAGCTTTTGAGATATTTTTCTTTACCCTTAAAAGTCCACATTTCATTTGTTCTGCTTAGTGATTGATACGAGTTTTCAGTCAAGGGTTTATGTCTGCCTTCAATTCTAGAAAATTCTTCATTATTATCTCTTCAAACATTTCCTCTCCTTCAGGAACTTCTAACACATGCATGGTGGAGCTTCTTAATCTATCTAATTTTTCTCAATTTCTCTTTCATATTTTCTATCTCTTTATTTTACACTATATGGTATTATTTCTTGTTTTATCGCCTCATTTGTTAATTCATTCACTCCTCCTTATTCAACTGTGTCTAATTTACTATTTTACCCTAAATATTGAATTTTTCCCCTCAAACTTTATTTTATACCCTGTTCTTCATTCGGTCTTGGCCATCTGGCCAAGTACCTGCCTGTTCTTAATATATTGTTTTATTATCTCACATTGTTTTGTGGCTATTGGTCATAGTTTAAAATAAACATGTTTAGAATTCTCAGGATTAATGTATTTTATTTCAGTTTCCTCGGGTATGTATTCTCCTGTTTTGCTGCTTTTTGTCTTCTTACATTTTGATTCTCTCTCTTGACAAAGATTTGCTCTTGAGCATTATAATTTTTATATTTGAGAAAGCTCGTTTTCCATGGGAAGTATTTTGTTTTGTTTTGGCCATATACAAATGTATCCTTTAAAAGATGGTTTGGAAGTTGCCTCAGTCTGGCTCTTCGAGTCTGTTTCAGAAGTAGGTCTTTCATTGGCAATTTAAGGGTTCTTGTCCCATAGAGTTATTTCAGTTCTGTTCCCATATCAAAGAAGGGTATCCTACAAGTTTTTATAGTTACATTATTGTCTTTGCTTCAAATTTGCTAATTTCTAACTGTAACGCTGGACAGTTGCTCCAGTTTTTTCCCATCTTGGTTCACAGGTAGGACAATATTACCCTGGTTCCTTGCTTTATTCAAGTAGACTAAATCTACTGGCCTGCTCTATGTGAGATGCATTCAGTCGGATTCTCCTATACAATTTGAAATCCCAGCCCCTACTGCCCATTTTTTTAGCATTAATTCTCCTTGGGACTATATCTTCAGCTTGATTTCTAGTCCACAGAGATCTTTAATCTTGTTTCTGGCAGGCACAACTACATATTTTTAGATTCATTTTTCTCCCATATTTTATTTATAATTTCTATATACTTGAAATGGTGTGTCAGAGACGTTTCCAAATATACTAAAAGTGACTTCACCTTCTTGACTAGAAGTCATTTGTACTTTTTTTTTTTTTTTAAAGACAGAGTCTCGCTCTTTTGCCCTGGCTAGAGTGCCATGGCGTCAGCCTAGCTCACAGCAACCTCAAACTCCTGGGTTCAAGCAATCCTTCTGCCTCAGCCTCCTGAGTAGCTGGGACTACAGGCATGTGCCACCATGCTTGGCTAATTTTTTTCTATATATATTTTTAGCTGTCCAGATCATTTCTTTCTATTTTTAGTAGAGACGGGGGTCTCACTCTTGCTCAGGCTGGTCTCGAACTCCTGACCTCCAGCGATCCTCCTGCCTTGGCCTCTGGAGTGTTAGGATTACAGGCGTGAGCCACCGCACCCGGCCATCATTTGTACTTATAATTACATTTGTACTTATAATTAAACAACCTTGAGATACCTGAGAAGAACTCATTCAATACATAATAACCTAAAAAGAAAGAACTTCGCCTTTAAAAAAAAAATGTATTATTAGCAGTTTTGTATATTTTACAGGTAGTTTTAGATAAAAAAAATTGATAAGTTTCCCAGTTTTAACTAGTACAATTTAAAAATATGCATGTATGCTATTCCTTAATAAAAAGTTAACATTAAAAAGTGAGAGGTCAGCCAGGAACAGTGGTTCACATGTGTAATCCTAGCACTTTGGGAGGCTGAGGCTGGAGGATCACTTGAGCTCAGGAGTTCAAGACCAGCCTGAGCAAAACTGAGACCTCGTTTCTACTAAAAAATAAAAAAATTAGCCAGGCATGGTGGCATGTGCCTGTAGTCCTAGCTACTTGGAAGGCTGAGGCAGGAGGATCGCTTGAGCCCAGGAGTTGGAAGTTGCAGTGAGCTATGATGACGCCACTGTACTCTATCCCAGACAACAAAGAGAGATCCTGACTCTAAAAAACAAAAAAAGGTTGAGAGGTCACATTTAAAGGTTTTTTTTGTTTATTTTAAAATGAGACAGGGTCTTGCTTTGTTGCCCAGGCTAGAGTGCGGTGGCATGATCATACCTCACTGCAACCTCAAATTCCTGAGCTCAAGCGATCCTCCTGCCTCAGCCTCTGGAGTAGCTGGGAGTACAGATGCAAGCTACCACACCTGACTGATTTTTCTATTTTTTGCAGAGACAGAATCTCGCTCTTGCTCAGATTGGTCTTGAACTCCTTGCCTCATGCAATCCTCCCACCTTGGCCTTCTCCCAGAGTACTAGGATTACAGGCGTGAGCCATCACGCCTGGCCTCCATATTTAAAGTTTATTAAGGTAAGCTAATCACAAACAGGTAAAAGATATTGATAAGTATTAGCTTATTAGGTATGAAATGTCCGATTTCCTTAAGTACTAAGTTTGACAGTTGATCTCTCTGACATTTCACTTTGACGCTTCGTTTTATTTTTATTGTGAAGGCATGTCCTCATTCTTTCAAATACATGGTTTGGCTTATTGTTATCTTTCAATTTTTTCTTAGAGCCATTTTTGTGAAACTATGGCTAAGTCAAAAATCCGTGTTATTTTCGAATATTTCCATTGTGGAACCAATGCTGCGCAGACAGCTCAAAATATCAACAAAGTGTTTGGGAAGGATGTGGCTAATGAACACACGGTATGTCAATGATTTGAGAAGTTCAGATCTTGTGATTTTAATCTTGAAAATAAGCCACATGGGCAACCTGAGACCAAGGTGGATAATGATGAGCCGAAAGCTGTAGCGGAAGCAAATCCATCTCAACCTATGCATGAATTAGCTGCAAGGTTTGACATTACTATTCCAACTATATTGGGCTATTTCAAACAAATCGGCAAGGTAAAGAAACTGGACAGGTACCACATGAATTACACTAGTGTCAGGAGAGATATTGTCTTGTCTCGAAGTTTGCTATTCTTTGCTGCCACAACATAAAAGCGAACCATTTCTACACCATATTGTTACATGTAATGAAAAATTGATTCTTTTTGATAATCTCAAGTATTCGGCACAATGGTTGGATAAAGATGAAGTGCCAAAACACAGTCCAGTGCTCCAGTGCTGGTTTTATCCACTACAGCTTCATGAAACCTGGTCAATCGATTATAGTGGATGTCTACCGTAACCAACAGGACAAAACGATGTGGATGCTTATGATTAAGCAGCCAAGCTTGGTCAACAGAGACAGGCCAATCCTCTTGCAAGACAATGCTCAACCACAAACAACAGCTGCTCAAAAACTACAGAGGCTGTACTTAAAAACTCTGCATCCACCACATTCACCAGACCTTGCACCAATGGACTACCACTTCTTGCAGGGTTTGGGCCACTTCTTGCAAGGAAAAGTATTCAATTCTCAACAAGCTGTGGAAAACACCTTTCCTGATTTCATCACCACTAATTCTCCAGGATTTCTTTGCTGCTGGCATAAACAAGCTACCGTTAAGATGGCAAAACTGTGTTGACAGTTTAGGTGCCTACTTTGATTAATTGTACTGCTTCTTGTTTGAGATATAATAAATTACACTTTTGATTTGAAATCGGACATTTCATATTTAATGATCTTATAGATAATTAAGGCTCATAACCTCCCTAAAGACTTGTTTATGAAAAATAACACTGCAAAATTCTGGTTCTAATGAATGAGCACTATGAGAAAAAAAGGTGGAATTTTTTTGTTTGGCTTTAGATAACAAAACTTAATTTTAAATGAAATTAAATTTTCTTTAAAATAAGTTGATTTCCCTTAAAATCACAGCCACAGAGCACCCAAGAAATATACTTAAGAATTATAACTATATCATAGAGGCAGTATCTCTTGGAGTTGGAGGGAGGACATTCTCTAGGGAGAATGACAAATCATAGGGAAAGGGAAAGAGACTATTTTATACAGTATGTACTAGAGGATTCTGATACTCTCCCAATGGAGGGTATGTTCTTCCAACCCACCACTGTGTTTCAATTACCTTATTGATCTACTATTACTGATTGGATTCTTATCTCTCAGGAGAACTGAGATAGCAAAAAGATTAAGAGGCACTATCCTAGGACTTGTGTTTAGCACATTTTCTAAAAACCACAAGTAACAGAAAAACCAAGTTATTCTGTTTGGATGGAAGAAGAATGATGAATTATAAAGCAAAGATGGAAAAAGAACACAACTCAACAACAACGCAGAATAATCTGTACAGATTCTAGCAATGTCTCAAAGTGTGAAGTAGGGAGAACTCGTCCTCAGAATCTCCTGGGATATCAGTTAAAATGTAGACTCCCCATTTCAGATCTACTAAATCAGAACCTCTAAAAGTAGGGCCACAAACCTCATTATTTTGGAAAATCCAAATTTTGAGACTTGCAGCTAGAGAGATTTACAATAACATTTCCTCTAACAAATCCAGGAAGAAAGAAGTACTTTATCTGAAATAACACTCAGCTTTACATTCTTGATAGGAGCCTACAAATATCATGCAAACTGAGTAAAAGCTGACATTTTCACATAATATTTTATGAAATAAATTTATATACTTAGTTCAAAATAGAATGAATACAACAGCTTTTTATTCAATAAGCCAAGAATGAAGATACTTAGTAAGCATCATGGTTAAGAATGGTTTGGTACTGAGAAATGTATTTTAGATGGCCTAAGTTACTTGTGATCCAAACACAATTTATCCCTAATTTAAAAATTAAAAACTGCTCCTGAGTTTAAACAAATCTCTCTGGATTACAATCCATATTAAATTTGTTTGACTTTTAAAACTACCAGGTACAAATTTTTCACACATTTTTTTCCAAAAGAAATGTTTCACTTGAACAAATATTCACCTTCTTAAAAATCAATTTCAGGCCAGGTAGGGTGGCTCACGCCTGTAATCCTAGCACTCTGGGAGGCTGAGGTGGGAGGATCGCTTGAGGTCAGGAGTTCAAGAGCAGCCTGAGCAAGAGCAAGACCCCATCTCTACCAAAAACAGAAAAAAATTAGGTGGTCATGATGGTGCACACCTGTAGTCCCAGCTACTCAGGAGGCTGAGCCAGGAGGATCACTTGGGCCCAGAAGTTTGAGGTTGCAGTGACTTATGATGACACCACTACACTCTACCTGGGGTAACAGAGTGAGACTCTCTCTCTCAAAAAAAAAAAAAAAAAAATTCAGAATGAGATAATATGAGACAATTTTAAGAAAATTTGAAACTTTTACTTTATAGAAATTAGGGCATAAACATACATAGTAAATGTTTCACTAATTTTTTTTTATTTGAGGATTATATAGAAACATTTCAATATATCACTCTAAATCTGAGTTTCAGATTTTTTTTTTTTTTTTTTTTGAGACAGAGTCTCACTCTGTTGCCCAGGCTAGAGTGCCGTGGCATCAGCCTCGCTCACAGCAACCTCAAACTCCTGGGCTCAAGCGATCCTCCTGCCTCAGCCTCCCGAGTAGCTGGGACTACAGGCATGCGCCACCATGCCCGGCTAATTTTTTCTGTATATATTTTTAGTTGTCCATATAATTTCTTTCTATTTTTAGTAGAGACGGGGTCTCACTCTTGCTCAGGCTGGTCTTGAACTCCTGAGCTCAAACGATCCACCTGCCTCAGCCTCCCAGAGTGCTAGGATTACAGGCGTGAGCCACCACGCCCGGCCGAGTTTCAGATTTTTGATGAAGAAAGTTGAATGCAAAGGACTTTATAATTGAGACTTTCTCCGTAGGGTATCCTAACTTTCCCAATAAAGGAGAATGCAAAAGAACTATGTGAGTAAGAAAATCTATTTTCACCTAAGAGATTTTTTTAGGAATACCACTTAGAAAGTACACTAAGAAAACAAATTACTAGTAATGCAAATCTCTTTTTATTGGGACTTAATCTTTTTCAATTGAAAAGTATTTCCTTTGTCACCCAGCAGGGTCCTGGAACATGTTGGCTGGAATTCAGATATCCAAAGTTCTGGTTACCTAGAACATCTATTCTTTATGTAGTAGCTTACAAGCATCAAAGGCTACCCTCACCTGATGCTTGGCCGGATCTATGCCCTCCAAAATAGTCTTCGTTTCCTCCTGCTTGTCCTGCGAAAGGAAAAAGAAGAACTCACGGATCTTATTCCAAAAACGAAAATCACACTTGGCCATGAAGACCTTGTGACTGGTACTTCAGATGCTGGGCTTTGTTAACTCAGGATCTTCAACTAAAAAGATTCTCATCTTTCGAGACCATAATCTCATGAGCAGAGTATGAATAATTTTTTAGGGTGTGATAATGTGGTTTTCTACCAATAAAACTTCAGTATAAACCTTCGTATATGCAGAAATAATTCTGTTGAATTATTTGAACTCATGCCTTTGTTTCAAAATAAAATTAAAGGCACAAATACATGAGCAACATTTAAAAATATCTAGCAAAGGAAAATAATGAAATCAAGAGATTTGGGAATATCAGAAGTTGGGGGGAAAAGGGGAAATACTATAAGATAAATAGTTATGTAGCTTTTCTCCCCATTATAAATGTACTTAGTGCTCATGTTTTACAACTATAACAAGAACCTTGAAAGAACTTGAGAGATGTAATATCTGGATTTTCTCTAGATCTAGACTTGACAGAGAGAAACTATCTGATGGTGAGACATGGATACAATTGAGGAAACAGTGACAAGCTTTCCAGTCATTGACCAGAGTCAACTAAGTCTCCAAATAAAAGTAATGTGACCTAGAGAAGGCTCCACTCTAAGTCACTCCAATTTCCTACCTAAGTGATGTATTTATCCTAAGGGGATACATGCTCCTATGGTATAGATTCAGCAAGAAAGTATCCAGAGACAACTACATGATTTGAAGAAGCTATTAAGACTCACTTCCTTTCCCTGCCACCCACCCACCCATATTATTTTCAACAAATAGCAAGCCCCATTTAAATATGAAGAATAAGCACAAAGTATCCAACATGGAACCTATCAACAAGTTCCTACCAAGACAGTAACACAATAAAATTTTAGTCAAATATTCCCCTATTCTTTCAAATAAATTAAAGAGAACATGGACTCTTCAAATAAATAGCTAAACAAAATGATACAACAAGAGATTTAAAAGTTAGTTGGAGGAGTAGAAGAAACAGGTTGACCATACCTAATCCAAAAATCTGAAATCTGAAGTGCTCCAAAATCTAAAACTTTCTAAGTGCCAACATGATGCTCACAGGAAATGCTCATTGAAGCATTTCAGATTTTGGATTTTCAGATTAGGGACGCTCAACCGGTATATATTCTGCAAATATTCCAAAATCCAAAAAAAAATCCAAAATCCAAAACACTCCTGGTCTCAAGCATTGCAGATAAGGGATACTTAACCTGTAATAATGAAACCATGAAAACCATCTTAGAAACAGCAACAAGTATACAGAAAAAAAATAGTGACCTGGATGATAAGCTTAAGAAAGAAACTGCAGGGGAAAAGGACAAAGAAAAGAAAGGTATTAGAGAAAGATAACACAAACACGATACATATGAATAATAAATACCCCAAAGGAAGATAACGAAATAGAAAAAAAAGTATTCAAAGATATAACAGAAGGAAGCTTTCCTTGGGGGGGAAAAAAGATGAGACCTAAAATCTTCACATAGAAAGCATTCACTGCTCTTCAGAAAAATCTGATATAATCAACATAAGACACATCCTGGTAAAATCACAGATGTGTAAGTTTCATGAAAGAATCTTATGATAATCCAGGCAGAAAAAAGAGTCACATACAATGAATAATAGTCTAGCAGGCTTTGGTAATATTCAGTTCCAGAAGATAGCAGTATAAAGGGTTTTTAGATTTTTGAAGGGAAAAAAAACAAGTGATTCAATAATTTTATAAATGGCTACATTTATTTATAAATACAACATACAGTATTCTCAAAAATGCACATAATTTCATATTCTCCTTTTTTGAGGAGAATAAATTCAAATAAAAATACCAGTACTAATCAGCCTAAAGATGAGTCAAGTTAAGGAACTCAGGAGTTAAGAAGCTATATAATGTGAACAAATAGTAAACACTGAATCCACTTACATATAATGTGGATATATATATTTAAGGTTAAAAAACTGTGAGAAATAGGGTGATAAAACATAATGTAAATGTTAAATGTAAATGAGAATGTTAAAATAACTCATAAAAGTTCTATGGTGGAAGATACATTAATCTTTTTGTCTTTCAGAATGTAGTCGATGCTGTCTGAATATTTGATTTTTTAAAATCAATTTGATTTTTTAAAAAATTTGAAAATATTTCAAAATTTACATTTGTAAATGATGTCTCAACACTCTTCCAGAAAGTAACTTTACTCCTGTGTTTTCTATAGTTCACTAAAGCTTTGGGAGCAACAAAATAGGGCTACTTGAAATACAATGAGAACATTTTTTTTACATAATGCAAACACTGGGACTATGGTCAGAGATTAGAAAATTAAATCATTTCGCCATCCCCCAAAAAACAGAAGGAAGGAAGGAAGGAAAGACAGAAAGAAGAAATCTATTCATGTTTGTGAGAACGTGGGGTATCAGAAGGTCTCAGCTGTTAATAAAGGTATAGACTGGTTCAACATTTTTTAACACTTTGGCAATAGTTATCAAAATTTCAAATGTAGACCCCTTGATAACCAGCAATTTCACTTCCAGGAATTTACCCCTATAGATATATTCATAAAGGTAGCAAAGATATATAAATTTGCTTAACAATATTTACTGCAGTATCATTTAATACTTAAAAACTGTTACCTACTCAGACATTTTTGAGTGGATAAATGGTTACATATAGAACACTGTCTACCTGTGAAAAAGAATGAGAAATCTATTGGAACTGACATAGCAGGATGTTATATTACATATATAATATGTATATGTAACATATTTATGTGTATCTGAATGTATTGAAATGTCCAGAAAGATACACAACATATTACTTAAATTAAAAAAAAATCTTATAAAAGCGGGCCTGGTGTACATTTTCGATTTTTTAATATTTAATATAGAAAATAAACTGATCCTGGCCAGGCGCGGTGGCTCATGCCTGTAATCCTAGCACTCTGGGAGGCCGCGGCAGGAGGATTGCTTGAGCTCAGGAGTTCGAGACCAGCCTGAGCAAGAGCAAGACTCTGTCTCTACTAAAAAGAAAGAACTTAGCTGGACAACTAAAAATATACATATAGAAAAAGTTAGCCGGGCATGGTGGTGCATGCCTGTAGTCCCAACTACTCGGGAGGCTGAGGCAGAAGGATTGCTTGAGTCCAGGAGTTTGAGGTTGCTGTGAGCTAGGATGACGCCACGGCACTCTAGCCCAGGCAACAGAGCCAGACTCTTGTCTCAAAAAAAAAAAAAAAAAAAAATATATATATATATATATATATATATAGGCCGGGCGTGGTGGCTCACGCCTGTAATCCTAGCACTCTGGGAGGCCGAGGTGGGCGGATCGTTTGAGCTCAGGAGTTTGAGATTAGCCTGAGCAAGAGCGAGACCCCATCTCTACTAAAAATAGAAAGAAATTATATGGACAGCTAAAAATATATATAGAAAAAATTACCCGGGCATGGTGGTGCATGCCTGTAGTCCCAGCTACTCGGGAGGCTGAGACAGGAGGATCGCTTGAGCTCAGGAGTTTGAGGTTGCTGTGAGCTAGGCTAACGCCACGGCACTCACTCTAGCCTGGGCAACAGAGTGAGACTCTGTCTCAAAAAAAAAAAAAAAAAAAGAAAAGAAAAGAAAAAAAAAAATATATATATATATACATATATATATATTTCTATATATATACACATATATATATATTTCTATATATATATACATATATATATATTTCTTTTAGATCCTAGTACTACATAATGCTAATGTATTTTGACAAAAACTTTCTTACAAGAGTTTACACCATATTATACCTGTAGTCATACCAAATACCAAAAACAAACCTGGGTCCAATAAACAAAGATGCTATGCAGAGAAAGGACACATAAAGAAATAGTCTTCATTTCAGTACACAATCATTTCCATTATAGTATTTAACAAGAGATACACATAGCAGAAAGATATAGATTGATTTGTTCAAGGCTCTCTGCTTATAGAGTAGTTAAAATGATTCTGCATATTAAAGAGGATGAACTTTCAAAAAACCTTGGAATTAACGGACATTTTAGTTCATTTAATTTTTTTATTTTCAAAATGAATATTTTAAGTGGCTTATTTAAGAATACTAGTGTAAAAATTTTAAATAATAGGATTATTTAAATTTAGGCAATTATTAAGAAGTTAGACAAGCTCTAACAATGAACAAAAATATAATCCATATTCTCTAAATATAATGGATATTCAATGTGTTTCTAATGAAAAATATCTGTATTTTTAAATCCAAATGTTTTTAAAACTAGAGAAAATGAAGTTTCAAAACAATTGCTTCAAAAATACAATTTAGAACATGCACATATTTTAAAGATTTACCTGAAAATGTTCAAGTATGTCCACTGTTCTGGCTGTGAATTTTTTAAAAGCAACACATAAAATTTCTAGATTGCCTTTAAAAACTAAGTTCTAAATTATGCCTACTACACATTTGGGATGAAAAGTCCTAAAACATCTGTTTCATCTCAGGAAACAATAGCAGAAAACCAAATTGGTGCATTAAAATATTTTAAACCATAATTAATATCCTCACTGATTCTAGTCCAGAATATTTTAAAGAATGGGAAACAGTTTTTAATTTCCTTCAAAAAGAAAAATATAATATCAAAACCTTCAATATCTGGCAAAAGTTAAGGTCTAAAATCTAACAAAGCATAGAGGCTGGTCCAGATTGTGTTCCAAAGATTGACTTGCATATATTTATTTAAAACTGAGGATAAAAACAGTTTCCAAAAACCTTTAGCTTCACAGGTTCACACACACAAAAAATCTTTTTAACTTAAAGAATTAGCAAACCTAAACATCAAGGACAGACCTATAGGATGCCAGGAAATACATCTCCACTGCATGTAATGGGGGTGGAGTCTTCTATCTGCAAACCACTGGAGGAAATTACTATAGCCCAAAACCAGTACTAGGAGGTGGTAGCAAAGAATGGAGAACAAGTAAGATGGTATTGCCTTATAAGATAAAGCTAGTAAAAATTATCAGTCACTTTTTCTAAGGACTCAGGGACTAATCTGCCTGCTTTACTCTCTGATGCTTCCTCTTTCTGACTAGAGCTTTTTCTTTCTTCTGGCCTATAGTAAAGCCTGAAATTATAAAATTTAATCATAGCTTTTAAATATCAAAATTATTATAGTTTCCCATACTTTCTATATTTTCTTTTCTTTTAAATTTTTTTTTGGAGAGGGGTCTCACTATGTTGCCTAAGCTGGAGTATAGTGGCTATTCACACTGCTGCTTTGAACTCCTGGGCTAAAGCGATCCTCCCACCTCAGCCTCCCCAGTAGCTGGGACTACAGGCCATCTCCAGCATTTCCACATTTTCTATGAAGAACAGTATGGCTTTTTATAATCAGGAAAAGAAATAATATTAAAATTTAGATATCTCTCCACAGATAGCCAAAGCATGCATGGCAGAGACAATATTTTTTTTTTTAAATTCCTCTCCAAGCCAATAGGCAATATATTTTTAAAAGTTAAAATCAATATATAAAATAATTCAAAAGAAGAAAAGGGAAAAGCTATGCACATGAAATTATTAAATCTAACAGTATTTATAATAGTGAAAATTGAAAAATAAGTCAAAAGTTCCATAATTAAGTGAATGATTATGGTTTATCAACTTGACGAAATATTGTGCAAGAGTCATAAATAGAGACTGTAGCAATATGGAAAAGATAATGATAGAATACACACTGGAAAAAATACAAAACAACTGTATTATACTATGACTGTAATTATATGTAAATATGAATGCAAAATTAGATTGCAAAATAGAAAAGTAAGTAATTGCTAGAATAACAGCATTACCTTTGTACATGATAATTAAGATATGGTTTTATCTGAGCCAGTTTTAATTTTACATTTTGAATGTAAATAATTATGGTAAATCCAAATAGTTGTATCTGTTCATTCAATGCAATTCTTCTAAGGAACTAAATCATAAACACTCTACCTGATTCCAGAAGACTATAAAAATATTTAAAAATATTTAATAACAGATTTTTAACTCAGTCAAAATCAGTATGATTTTTCTGTACATTAGAGTACATTTAACAAATAGTTCCTCTTTTTCCTATTTAACTTTCCCAGAACTCTCAACAGGTTAAGATAGTGACTTTTCTGTAGAAAATGAAAGGAAGAGAGACTCCAGTTAAAAATTCAAGGGATAAGAGTATTAAACTTTGCTTACAATATCTAAGCTTTTATGCTTTTATTTCAAGTGCTGAAATACTTCAATTTCTAATTTTTATAGATGATCCAAAGCAACTCTAAAAAAGGAAAAATGATATAGAAAGAAATCAAAAGATTGAGATCTACCTATCTCTGTCATAATTCTCAGATAAAAGAGTACAGCTATCAGAAATTTTAACTGACAGAGCAGATCTTGATTAGTAAGAATGAATGGTAATGTCATCATTACAATATTAAGTATTAAATCATTAGTAGAATGATATCATTTCTACTATTATTAGTGGAAATGATAATAAATAGCATAATCAAACTATGCATTTATTTTAGTCAATAATTATTTTCCAACAATGTTCTCAGGATTGGAATATTGCGAAGGTCTGTTATTGGAAAAAATGTAAAAAGCAACACTTACACAGTTTTTCTAAATAAAACTAATAAAGCTAATTTTCTACAACATTTGTAGCTTAAAAAACATATATGGTTTTTTAAGAAATATATAGGACAATTCTGGGAGAAACTCTAGAAAACAGTTTAAAGCACCCTCACAAAATAAAAACTAGTCAAAAGCACACATTTCAGCAAGAAGCAGTACTCTTTAAATGGAACCATAGTTTTAAGGATTACTATAAATATGAACCTGCCATTTAATTTGAAATTATGAAAAACCAAAACAGAAAATACTAAAAGAACAGAAAAAGAATAGAATTTGTAATAATGTTGTTAGAAAGATGATTAACAATAGCAGCTTTGTTTTTATGTCTAATCAGAGAAAAAACAGAAATCACTCAAAATGGTGATGGATATACTAATCACCCTAATTTATCAACACACATTGTATACATGTATCAAAATAACATTTTGTACCCCATAAATATGTTCAAGTATTATGTGTCAATTAAAATAATACTAAAATCACTCAAAGTGATCTGACATATTATTCTATTCTACAAACACATCATTGACTTTAACAATATGTGTAATAAAGGGCAGTTTAAAAAGTATAGAAATGTCAAAAGGGTTGGAATGAAAGGCAGAAACAAACTAATAATTTACCTAAGAAAAAAATATGCCCTACTTAACACCAACTATTTTGAAACACATTAAATATTAATACATGCAACAACTAGAACCAGTACCCAAGCTTTTTTTTTTAAGTTATTATATACAAAGGATGCAAATTAATGATCTTTACTAGTGTTTTCTAAACATTAAGTATGAATGAATATTAACATTCAGGAGAAAATATTTGAAATTAAAAATATCTTACTAAATCAGCCCCTGCTTGAAGTAAAACATCTGCAACATCCGTATGTCCATTTTCACAAGCATAGGTTAAGGCTGTGTCTCCTGTTGCTGTTGTGGCATGCACATTAGCGCCTAGCAAAAAAAACAAATCATACATTTACTTTGTGAACTGTAAAATTATATCAGCTAGTCCAATTTTGCAACCTGGTGAAACTGAAAAATTCAAAATGTGAAAATATAAAAATGCAATTTAAGCATCCTAATTTCCCTTTAAATATGCTTTATAAAAATACTTTTACCCACATAGAAAAGAACTAAACCATATGATTTTAAAAGACAGTATAATCTGCCTATACATCACTACACTAGTAAGATATACCCTAAGGAGTAAAAGAGCTATGAAAACAAAAAATATTAAGTAGTTTTCAGAAATCATATTGGTGGTAGTGTTGGTTTGTATTCTGAGGCAATTCTATGGATATTGTAGTATAAGTCAAATGAGTAATCATTTGGTGAGAACAGAAATTTTTAGCATGATTAAGAGAAAACACAGATATAAGATTATTGAGCTTAAGAAAAACCCTGTGACTCGGAATTGGACATATTGACATGAATGCATGATGTATTTTATCTATAAGAAAAATACATATTTCCTAGCCCTGACCAACTAAAAAGGTCTAGAGGCAATGGTAGACCAAGTGGAAATAGCATTTCTATCTTAGATGGTGACCCCTAAGTACCATTTCCTACTAAATGGAATTAGGGCTTCTTATAAAAATGATTGATTCTAAGACTGGAACAGAAACTATCCAAGATGAGCCTAGAAAACTTTGCCGTATGAGAAAGCAAGGAAACTATCAGAGACAATAATGAGGTCATATCAAAAGGATTTAGGAGCTAACCTTATTGATCAAAGATATTTAAATTGTCCCTTCTTCTGACAATTTTTATATCAAAAAGAATGATGACTGTGAATGAGGTAAAAACCATCATGTATGTTTAAATCCAAAAGTTCAAAATGATGTTCAAACCAAAAACAAACAAAAAAAATTGTTTACTAGTCACCTGTGAAGGATGCTAAGAACCACCTCATTATTTTGGAAACTGGGAAATAAAGGGGGGAAAACATTAAACATTTATCCTGCCAATCCTATATGATCTATACTTAATTTAAGGGCAATCAAATAGTTGATATGGAGAAGTTTCTCTTTACAGATGTATTTCAGCTAATAAATAAGAAAGGAATAAAAAAATTTAGAATATCACCATTTTGCAACTCTTAATTAATGGATGTAAGAAATGATTATCAAAAGCTTAATAATATCACAAAAAGAGAGACAACTGGACGTTCATTACTTCCTGAAGAAAGTACAAAAATACCATCTATGGAGTAGTCCATCAAAAAAAAAAAAAAAAAATCAAAACTGAATACAGGCTGGGCGCGGTGGCTCACACCTGTAATCCTAGCACTCTGGGAGGCCGAGGTGGGTGGATCGTTTGCCCTCAGGAGTTCAAGACCAGCCTGAGCAAGAGCGAGACCCCATCTCTACTAAAAAAAATAGAAAGAAATTATATGGACAACTAAAAATATATATAGAAAAAATTAGCCAGACATGATGGCACATGCCTGTAATCACAGCTACTTGGTAGGCTGAGGCTGGAGGATTGCTTGAGCCCAGGAGTTTGAGGTTGCTGTGAGCTAGGCTGACACCACGGCACTCTAGCCTGGGCAACAGAGTGAGACTGTGTCTCAAAAAAAAAAAAAACAAAAAAACTGAATACAAATTAAGTCTCTAGATCTAACTACTAATTTATGGAAAAGTCAAGGGACAGAAAAATAAGTTAAATAAAATCATAGACATAAAATCAGCAAAATTCATACTCCGGGAAGCCTAAAGGATAAACATTCCATTTCTTCAACCAAAAATTGCAAGAAAAATGACAGAGAGCCCATAGATAAAAAGAGACTTAAGAGACATATTAATCAACAGTGATCATACAAATCTTATTTCAATCCTGATTCAAACAACTCTTGAAAGACACACACAAAGAAATATGAAGACTGCTTGGATATTTGCTAAGGAACTATTATTAAAAAGTCTCAGGCAGGAAAATGGTACTGTGGTTATTTTTATAAATTATCTTTTACAGATATATACTGAAAAGATAATTTTATAAAAGTGTTTTATTTTAAAAATTAAGTTAAGAATATTTATTTTAAATAAAAATAATTTAAAAAAATAAGTGGGAAATGGGAGTACAGATGAAGTTAAGATTGGCCATGAATTAAACATTCATGTTTTAACTGGGTGATGGGTTCTTAGAGTTCAATGTACTATATTCTCTATGTGTGTGGAAAAAATGTCATAACAAAAGGTTTTTTAGTGGTTTTTAATTGTATAGGCCCTACTGGAGTTGTCTTTAGTACAACACTATAAGAAGAACTTCACATAAATAAATCACACCTAAACCTAGGGGAAAAAATTTTTAGGTAGTGATCATATAAAAAAGTGATTCTCAAACACTGAGATAGTTCTGGGAACTATATACTTCAAATCAGCAAAAGGAGCTAAATATTAGAATTAATGGTGATGCTGCAGAAAAAACAATGTCAGGAGTTCTAAGTTTTAATGTTGGCTTTGTCACTATTAGCAATATCATTATGCATCAGTTTCCATATCCACATTTCTTATTACATAGGAACTGGCAGCAATTAATAGAGATAACACAAGGGCTGAGCAGACTGCTTGTTATTCAATAATTTCTTTTTTGTTTGTTCGTGTTTCTTTGGAGACAGGGTCTAGCTCTGTCTAGGCTGGAGTGCAGTGGCACAATCATATCTCACTGCAGCCTCAAACTCCTGGCCTCAAGCAATCCTCCTGCTTCAGCCTCCCAAAGTGCTGGTATTACACGTATGAGCCACAGCACCTGGCTCTGTTATTCAACAATTTCTTAATAAATATTTATCCTTTCTTTGAAAAACGTTGCCCTGGGTAGAGTGCAGTGGTGTCATCATAACTCACTGCAACCTCAAACTCCTAGGCCCAAGTGATCCTCCTGCCTCAGCCTCCCAAGTAGCTGGGATTACAGGCATGCGCCACCATGCCTGGCTAATTTTTTTTCCATATATTTTTAGTTGTTCAGATAATTTCTTTCTATTTTTTTTTAGTAGAGACGGGGTCTCACTCTTGCTCAGGCTGCTCTCCAACTCCTGAGTTCAAACAATCCACCCGCCTCGGCCTCCCAGAGTGCTAGGACTACAGGCGTGAGCCACTGCGCCCAGCCCCAGCAAATTTTCTACTGTTAGTAGATACAGTGTCTCACTCTTGCTCAGGCTGGTCTTGAACTCCTGAGTGCAAGCAATCTTCCCACCTCGGCCTCCCAGTGCTAGGATTTATAGGCATGAGCCACCATGCCTTGACGTAAGCCTTTTTCTAAAAGGCATTTTTAATTTTTTAATTTAATTTTCCTTTATTTTTAATTAACAAATAATATATATATTTATGGGGTACAATGAGATGTTATGATATATGCATATGTTATGGAATGATTAAATCAAGCTAATTAACATATCCATCACCTCATGTATTTATTTCTTTGGGGTGAGAACATTTAAAATATACTGTTTTAACACATTTGAAATATACAATACATTATTGTTAACTTAGTCACCATGCTGTGTATTAGATCATTAAAATGTGTTCCTCCTGTCTAAAAGAAATTTTGTACCCTTTGAGCAACATCTCCCCTCTCCCCCTATCCACCTTCTTCCCACCTCCCTACACTCTGATAACCACCATTCTCCTATCTATTCCTATGAGTTCAATGTCTTTAGATTCCACATATAAGTAAATTATTATTTGTATTTATCTTTCCAAGCTATAAGGCATTTCTAAAGCCACATACCAGCAGTCAACAAATATTTAACCAACTCCAAGTGTCCTTCCTGAGAAGCCTCCATCAGAGGTGTGGAACAGCCAAGTTCTATATCAGCCCCTGCCTTAATCAAGAAATCTGCAACTTCAGAAAATCCTCCACAGCAAGCCAAGGTAAGAGCAGTTTCTTGGGTTTCTTCTGTCTGGGCATTTATATTTGCTCCTGGGAAAACATAAAAATATATTAAACTAGTTGCAAGAGACTTATAATAAAGATACTATTTTTCTGAATTGTGATAATCATCTCTATCTTCTCTGCTTCTGTGGTTCTTTCCAGGGTGTTAACAACTTATTTTATCATCAATACAAAAAGAAATATATATATGTATATATACATATGCTAGTTATAGTAAATTTCACTGATACAAAAACATCCAAAGGAAACTGATTTTTTTTAAATGAAGTAAAACTGTTTTACCTTGTGCTAAGAGTAGTGCTACCATCTCTTCGTGTCCTTCCCGAGCAGCTTCCATTAAGGGAGTATATCCTTCATCATTAACTTCTTCAAGATTTGCTCCCCTTTCAATAAGTAGAGCTGCCAATTCAACATGCCCTCCACAAGCAGCTAGTGTCAATGGAGATTCAAATGAATCTGCAGGCATATTCACTTGAGCACCACTATCCAAAAGCAAACGTGCCACCTCTACATGTCCATCCTGCATGCAGATTTTCAGAAGTAAAGCAAAAGGAGAGAAATTTTTTTGTTTTGAGATTTTTTTTAATGCAAGAAAAGAGATGGGAAAAAGACACAAAGGAAGAAAACAGAAAGGAAGATTAGAAGATTTAGCTTATCATGCTCATCTGAGCCTTACCCAAAGTTCATTAATATTATTTTTAAATAATTTTTTTGTTTTGTTTTGGTTTTTTTTTTTTTTTTTTGGAGACAGAGTCTCACCCTATTGCCCAGGCTAGAGTGAGTGCCGTGGCGTCAGCCTAGCTCACAGCAACCTCAAACTCCTGGGCTCAAGCGATCCTCCTGTCTCAGCCTCCCGAGTAGCTGGGACTACAGGCATGCACCACCATGCCCGGCTAATTTTTTCTATATATATTTTTAGCTGTCCATATAATTTCTTTCTATTTTTAGAGGTGGGGTCTCGCTCTTGCTCAGGCTGGTCTCGAACTCCTGAGCTCAAACGATCCGCCCACCTTGGCCTCCCAGAGAGCTAGGATTACAGGCGTGAGCCACCGCGCCCGGCCTAAATAATTTGAAATTTATTTTACCTTACTTTGGAGCAAGCCCAAAATTCTCCAAAAAAATTGGACTTGGTGATATACAGTCACAATTCCAAATAATTTTGAATTTCCACATTTTTTGAAGTTCAAAAAACTGTTAGATCCACAGTCAACAGTACATCAAAATAATTAGTTTATACTCATGCCAGGTCAAATATAGCCATACCCTCAAACTCAGGTGTCATATTCAAGTATAGAAACTGTATTAGATCTATTTTAAAAACAAAAAGGCTTGGCAAAAAAATAACACAACAAATTCTGTGAAGTCATAACCACTTGGGATTATGTCACCAAGATAAACCCCTGTGGATTGATACTACCCTATATTTTTCCTCATTACAACAGCTTGTTGCAATGAGGCAAAAAATTTTACAAAGATTTAAAAATAAGTATCACATTCATTTGTAAATGATTTTACCATGGGCCCATTTGCATAGATAGTAAGGCAATTAACAATAAAACATTCTCATGGAAAGTATCCATTCTATCCCTCTATCATCATAAATACCCTTTCTTAATTTCAAATTTTTGACTTCAAAATTTATATAGGCCTCAATAATGCCTGTTGTGGCACATAAAGTCAGATGCTATGTTGTTCTATATTTCAAAAATGACCAAGGTCGGGTGCGATGGTTCATGCCTATAATCCTAGCACTCTGGGAGGAAGCCTCTTGAGGTCAGGAGTTTGAGACCAGCCTGAGCAAGAACAAGACTCCGTCTCTACTAAAAATAGAAAAAATTAGCCAGGTGTGGTGGTGTACACCTGTAGTCCTAGTTACTCAGGACGCTGAGGCAGAGAATCCGGATTGCTTGAGCCCAGGAGTTTGAGGTTGCTGTGAGCTAGGCTGACGCCATGTGCTCTAGCCCAGGCAACAGAGCAAGACTCCGTCTCAAAAAAAAAAAAAAAAAAAAAAGACCAAAATATTGCTAATGAAGAATCTACAGAGTACAAAAATAAGGCTTTATAAGGTTAGATGATTCTTTTATTAAAGAATTAATTAAACCCCACTTTCACCACTGGAGGTTCTAGCTAGAACAATAGTACTGGAAGTTCTAACTACAGCAATGAGACAAGAGAAAGAAATAAGGGGCATCCAAATTAGAAAGCAAGAAGTCAAACCATCCTTGTTTGCAGACGATATGATCTTATATCTAGAGAAACCTAAAGACTCAACCAAAAAACTATTGAAACTGATAAACAGAGCCCCTTCAGATTTGTAAAACAAAACAAAACAAAACAAAACACTGTTAAACAAATTCAGTAAAGTTGCAGGATACAAAAATCAACATACAAAAATCAGTAGCATTTATATATGCCAATAGTAAATAATCTGGACAAAAAAAAAAAAAACAAGAAAGCAATCCCATTTACAATAGCTACAAATAAAATACCCAGGAATAAACTTAACTAAAGAAATGAAAGCGTTGTATAATGAAAACTATAAAACACTGATGAAAGAAATTGAAGTGGACAAGAAAAAATTGAAAGATACTCCAGTTTAGGGATTGGAAGAATCAACATTGTTAAAATGTCCATACTACCTAAGGCAATCTACAGATTCAACGCAATCCCTATCAAAATACCATGGCATTCTTTACAGAAATAGAAAAAATAATCTTAAAATTATATGGAACAGAAGACCCAGAATAGCCAAAGCCATCCTGAGCGATAAGAACAAATCTGGAGGACTCACATTACCTGACATCAAATAATACTATAAAGCTGTAAAAACCAAAACAACGTGGTACTGGCATAAAAACAGACACGTACACTAGAGGAATAGAATAGAGAACCCTGAAATAAATCTACACATCTATAGTAAACTTATCTTTGACAAAGATGCCAAGAACATACACTGGGGAAAGGACAGTCCCTTCAATAAACGGTGCCGGGAAAACAATACCTATATGCAGACCCATATCTCGCACCACATACAAAAATCAAATCAAAATGAATTAAATACTTAAATATAAGACCTGAAACCATGAAATTAACTAAGCATTGGGGAACCACTTCAGGACATTGGTCTGGGCAAGGACTTCTTGAGTAATACCAAAGCACAGACAACCAAAGCAAATTGGACAAATGGGATCACATCAAGCTAAAAAGCTTCTGCATAGCAAAGGAAACAATCAACAAAGTGAAGAAACAACCCACAGAATGGGAGAAAATATCTGCAAACTACCCATCTGACAAGCAATTAATACCTAGAATATATAAGGAGCTCTAACAGCTCAACACTAAAAAAAAAAAAAATCAAATAATCCAATTAAAAATGGGCAAAGGATCTGAATAGACATTTCTCAAAAGAAGACATAACAAATGGCCAACAGGTATATGAGAAAAAGCTCAACATCATTAGCATCAGAGAAATGCAAATCAAAACCACAATGAATTATCATCTCACCCCAGTTAAAATGGCTTTTATCCAAAAAGATAGGCAATTAACAAATTGTCAGAGAGGATGTGGAGAAAGGGAAACCCTGGTACACGGTTGGTAGGAACGTAAATTAGTATAACCACTATGGAGAACAGTATGGAGTTTCCTCAAAAAACTAAAAATAGAACTACCATAAGACCCAGCAATCCCACTGCAAGGTATATATCCAAAAGAAGGGAATTCAGTATATCAAAAGCTATCTGTACTCCCATTATTATTGCAGCACTATTCACAAAAGCCAAGATTTGGAATCAACCTAAGTGTCCATCAACAGATGAATCAATAAAGAAATTGTGGTACATATACACAATGGAATATTATTCAATCACAAAAAAGAATGAAATCTTGCCATTTGAAACAATATGAATGGAAATGGAAAACATTATGTCAAGTAAAATAAGCCAAGCACAGAAAGACAAATCTAGCATGTTCTTATTCATATATGGGAACTAAATATTAAAAACAAATTATCTCATGGAGACAGAGAGTAGAATGATGGTTACCAGCAGAAAGGAAGCATAGCAGGGAGGGGGGATAAAGTGGGAATGGTTAATGGGTGCAAAAATATAGTTCGATAGAATGAATATTTGATAGCACAACAAAGTGACTATAATCAACAATAAGTTATGGTATACTTTAAAATAAAAGTGGAACTAAAATATTACTAATATAAAGGAACAATAAATGCCTGAAGTGACAGTCCAATTACCCTGACTTGATTAATACACATTGTATGGCTATATCAAAATGTGATATGAGCCCTATCAAAATATACAACTATTATGTACCCATAATTAAAAATTTTCTAAAGTTTTAAAAAATAATTAAAGAAACCTTAATTGTTAAATTTCAGTATCCATCAAGAGTTTCATTATGCTTAACTAAATGACCAGCTCAGCTTTAATCACTTTTGATACAATGCCAAAAACAGATGACTTCACATAAAAATGTTAGTTTTACTAATATTTCAAATATATGTAAAATAAAATATATTTTAAGCAAATTACTGTATTGCATTATCTGGTTTTGAAATAAATTTCTAATTGAAAAAAAAAAGTAAGGATTTTAGGGAACTGCTATTTTGCCTAGTCCCTCCTGACTCTCAATAAAATGTTTTACTTGAATTTAATATTCTTTATAGCTTCTGCTAACATATCTTAAATACATACATTAAGAGAGGAATTGTACTAGGTACAACTATAAAAGCCAGGTCAGGTAGGGGAAGCTGTTTGGAGGCACTGGACAGCAACCAAGCTAGGGTTATCATCACCGAAAAAAGTAGTACATGAGATGAACCCTACATTTACTCCAGCTTTCTCCCCACGGACATCTTCTAAACCTATTTCCCTTCCCTAAGTCATGGGAAATAAATCCCAAACAGAGAGTCAACATTTCACTGGGCAAAGGAAACAAAGATCAGAATATGAGGCAGCCAAGACAGTTAGGTCTTGGGGAGTTGGGGCAGGGTACCAGAGAAAAAGAAAACATAGAAAAGGAGTCCCAAAAAATCTATACAAAATTCTCTTCAGTTACCTGGGCAACTCTTGAATTGAGCATGCCAAGGATGAGACTCCAGGAAAGGCTGGAGATCTTGGGAGTTCTGGCTCAGCCAAAATGGACAGACCTTGAGGAATAAGCCAGGATTTCAGCTGAGATTGTAGAAGGCCATCCATAAGGACTAAGGAGTACACCGTAGGAGTAAGGGCAAAGCTGAAATCAAGCCTCACCAGGACCAAAGTGATCTACTGGTAATTCAACTGCTTGCTAGAACAAAATTTAACAGGCTTAAAAGGAGGACAGCATAATATAGAATCCCTAAAAAGTATAATGAATAGATATGAGAGACAGGGAAAAAGTGACTTACAATCAAAATATAAAATAATCAATAAAACCAATCCCAAGAGTGACTCATATATAGGAGTTAGCAGAAAAGGACCTCAAAATAACTATTAATGATATGTTAAAGAAAATAAAAGGGAAAAAAATGAATGAAAAAATAAACTTCAACATAGAATCAGAATATGAAAACACCATACCAATAATTATATTAAATGTAAATGTAGGTCTAAGCAAACCAAATAAAAGAGATTGATGGAGTGGGTTGTAAACATGATCCAAATGTATGCTATTTTTATAAGAAACTCACACTTCAATATAATGCTATAGGCAGGCTGAAAGAAAAGGACAAAAATATGTATCAGGCAAACAGTCAAAAGGAAGTAAGAGTAGCTACCTTAGTATCAAGTAAGGGAGACCTCAGAGCAAAGAAAATTACCAGAGACAGAAAGAGACTTTATATAATAATAAAAAGGTTAATCAGCCAAAAACACAGAGCACTTCTAAAATTGCTATATGCGCCAAATAACAAAGTCCCAAAATGTAAAGAAATCTGCGAAACAACTGAAGAAGAAAGGGACAAATCCACAATTATAGCTGGAGATTTTAACACCTCTCTCTCAACAATCACTAGAACAAAACTAGATAGACAATCAGAAGAATATATCTATCCACATGATCTACCTGACATTTAGAGAATAGTCCACCCAATAACAGCTAAATATACAAACTTTTCAAGTGCCCAGAGAATATAAATCCGCATCCTAGCCATAAAACAAATCTCAGAAATTGAAAAAAACCTGAAATCATACAAAGTGTGTTCTCTGATCACAAAAGAATCAAACTAGGAATCATTAACAGAAAGATAGCAGGTAAATATTCAAACTTTTAGAAACTAAAAATAGCAATTTTACTCCTACCCAACAGAAACAATCACTTGTGCCAACCAAAAGACATGGATAACAATGTTCAAAGAAGCTCTATTTTTTTTTTTTTTTTTTTTTGAGACAGAGTCTCACTCTGTTGCCTGGGCTAGAGTGCCATGGCGTCAGTCCAGCTCACAGCAACCTCAAACTCCTGGGCTCAAGCAATCCTCCTGCCTCAGCCTCCTGAGTAGCTGGGACTACAGGCATGCATCACCATGCCCAGCTAATTTTTTCTATATATTTTTAGTTGTCCAGCTAATTTCTTTCTATTTTTAGTAGAGACAGGGTCTCGCTCTTGCTCAGGCTGGTCTTGAATTCCTGAGCTCAAATAATCCACCCACCTCTGCCTCCCAGAGTGCTAGGATTACAGGCATGAGCCACCGCGCCTGCCCGGAAGCTCTACTCTTAACACCCAAGGTCTGGAACCAACATAAATGTCCATCATAGCAGACTGAATAAAGAAATAGTGGTGCATTTATGCAATGGAATACTACACATAAACGAAAAAAAGCAAACTACAATAAAGTGGAGAAACATGGATAACCTCACATGCATAATGTTGAATAAAAGAAGTCAGACACAAAAATATACTTACAGTATTATCAGGCTGGGCACAATGGCTCACCCCTATAATTCTAGCACTTCGGGAGGCTGAGGCAGGAAGATTACTTAAGGCCAGGAGTTTAAGACCAGCCTGAGCAAGGGAGAGACCCTGTCTCTACAAAAACTAGAAAAATTAGCCAGGTGTGATGGCACATGCCTATCTATAGTCCCAGCTACTTGGGAGGCTGAGGCAGGAAGACTGCTCAAGCCCAGGAGTTTCAGGTTTTCAGGTTGCAGTGAGCTATGATGACGCCACTGCACTCTAACCAGAGAGACAGAGCAAGACCCTGTCTCAAATAAAAAAAATAAAAATAAAAAAAGAATACTTACTATATTATCCTATTTATATGAAGCTCAAAAACAAGAAAACTAATTTATGGTAACATAAGTTAGAATCATAGTTATTCTTTAAGACTGGGTGGGGGCATGAGTGAGCCTTCTGGGGTGCTATATCTTGATCTGGTTGTTCCATGGGAAAATTATATATACATATATACTTAAGATTTGGCAGTTTATTATATGTGATATCCAATTTATAAGTATCATATTTTATCCATCATTTATAGGAGTGTGAGAAAATAGTGTTTTGTTCTGTTTTTTTAAGAGACGGGGGCCTGCTCTGTTGCCCAGGCTGGAATGCAGTGGCATAATCATAGCTCACTGATCCTTCTGCCTCAGCCTCCCAAGTAGCTAGGACTATAGGTGCATGTCACTACACCTGGCTAATTTTTAAATTTTTTTTTGTAGAGACGGCATCTCGTTCTTGAACTCCTGGGCTCAAGCAATTCTCATACCTGTGACTCCCAAAATGCTGGGATTACAGGTATGAGCCACCATGCCTGGCAAAAGTCTTTTCTTTTCTTTTTTTTTTTTTTTTTTGGAGACAGAGTCTCGCTCTATTGCCTGGGCTAGAGTGCTGTGGCATTAGCCTAACTCACAGGAACCTCAAACTCCTGGGCTTAAGCAATCCTTCTGCCGCAGCCTCCCAAGTAGCTTGGGACTACAGGCATGCACCACTATGCCTAGCTAATTTTTTTTTTTTTCCTATATATTTTTAGTTGTCCAGATAATTTCTTTCTATTTTTAGTAAAGACAGGGTCTTGCTCTTGTTCAGGCTGGTCTCGAACTCCTGACCTCAAGCGATCCTCCCGCCGCAGCCTCCCAGAGTGATAGGATTACAGGCGTGAGCCACCGTGCCCAGCCAAAAGTAATTTCTTGAAAATAAATTCTTGATATACTCTATAATCAAATAGTAATTTAGTTCATAAGGTTTCTCAGGTTTAAAAAAAAAGTTATTTAGGGGAATCTTTAAAATAAATGTATTAAACATTCCAATTGCTAATCCATTTATACAGATTATTAGCTCAGACTTTTTTCTACAACGTACTCTACTGATTACCTTGAAATATCAGTATGTGTTTGGTAGAGCAAGGATACAAGGACACCTCATTCAGAAATAATACAGCTATGGTTTGAGAATTTTTTATATTAAGAAAAATAACAAACTTTCTTAGGAGTTGTGCAAAGACAGAGACAAATTCTTTGTCACGCCCCCTCATCAAGGATTAACCTCTTTCCTTCCTTGAATGTGGGCTGCACTATGACTAATTTAATCCACAGAATTTGAAGAAAATGATGCTGTGTCAGTTCTCAGACTCTCTCTTAGAACGTTAATCTTTAGAATACAGCTAACTTTAAAGAAGCACAAGACAGCCACAGGGAGAGACCACCTATGGCAAGACAGAGGTCCCAACCCTCCAGCCATCCCCACCTAGGTGCCAGACATGTGAGTTAAACCATCTTAGAAATTCTACCCAGCTGCATGAGAAATACCCCATCAAGAGAGACCAACAGAAGAACCCTCTGATCAATTCACAGAACCATAAGAGATAAGTGGCTGCTATATTAAGCCACTGTTTTGAGTGATTTGTTACAACAATAGTCAATAAAATAAAAATTAACATAGCCAATAAGCTTACTTAATCACATCACAAAAAACATTTGTACTTCCAGGTAATTTTCTTGTCATTAAATCTGTCTTAAAAAGTTCTCAGAATGCTTTGAATTTCTTAGTATTTCATGTAATCTTTATAGATATGCATAGATGCATGATATCAATGTGCTTACAGAAAAAGAAAAATGATTTCTGGATTGATAGCATTAAAGGTGACAATTCTCTCTCTTTCTCTTTTTGTTTTTTTAGAGAGGGGATCTTGCTATGTAGCCCAGTGGTCTCAAACTCCTGGCCTCAAGCCATCCTTCCACCTCAGCCTCCCTAGTAGCTGGCATTATAGGCATGAGCTATCACACCCAGCTCTAAAAGGTGATAATTCTCTTAGATACAAAATGTTTGGATTAAAAATACAATTCTAGATTATCATCAAAAGAAACAGTTAAATGCTTTACAGGTTATCCATAGAGTATATGAGTCAATATATTTTGAGGTCAATTTTCTATATAAGATTATAATATGAAGCTATAGAGACAATAGAAATATGCCTACTATCTCCAAAATTACAGTTTTAGGAATAATATCCCTAAAGCCAAATACTTTACTTTAGGATTATATGTTACTGTTCTCTTCCAAAAGCACAGATACTCAAGCATTAACTGTGTTTAAATTAGAATTGGGTTAAGAAATTATATAAACCAAACACCAATTAATAATTCTTAAAGGTTTAAACACATATGATCTTTTCTTCCCATAAAATCTCAAGTGACTACAATTTAAAATTACCATGCAAGCCTCCATTAAGGCAGTGTGCATCTCATCCGTTTTATGCTCTTGATCTGCACCAGCTTCAAGTAGAAAGCGAACCATATCCAAATGGCCTTAAAAAAAAAAGAATAAAATTTTTAAAAGAATTGACTATCCATTTAATACTTAAGTATTAAAATCTGGAATCTTTTTCTTTCAGATATCGATGCAAAAAATTATGAGAACTTATTCTGTATTCAGTAAATAAATCAGTAACAGTTTTACAAAGCCAATTCAAAACAATAAGCAGGCTCTCATAAAAGTCATATTATCTAGGCTTTAAAGGCTAAATTAGTCCAAAGCATATAATTCAATTTAAGTAAAGCAATAATGCTTTTTCCTTGATTTAATCTACATAAACTATTTATCAAATCAAAACACTGAAATCAAACAGAAAACCAACTGAAGTATCTTTGGATCACACTTTCCAGAAAAGCAGCTTTAAAACAACCATAAACTCACCGTGGCAATGAGCAGGCACAGAAAACTCCATTTAAAATAATTCTAGTTCTAAATATACATTTAACATATTATATAAACAGCCTTAATAATCAATAAGAAAAAGATAAACACTCCAGTGGAAAAATGGGTAAAGGATATGAAATGGTAATTCAGAAAAGAAATGCAAATGAATATTGAACTGATAAAAAAGATATTAAACCTTCCTACTAAAGAAATGCAAATTAAAATGAGACACCGTTTTTTATTACTATCAAAATGGCAAATATTAAAAAGAATGCTAATACCCAGTGTTGATGAGGGTATAGAGTGGGGTAAAGGGCACTCAAACTGCTGGTGGGAGTTAGAATTGGTTCAACCTTTCCAGAAGGCAATTTGGCGATATGTATCAAAAGTCTTAAAAATATCCACACCCTTTGACCCAGTAATTCCACTTTCAGGAATTTATCCTAAGGAAATAATCAGAGATTAGGCAAAAATGTCTACACAAG
Source organism: Eulemur rufifrons (assembly GCF_041146395.1). NCBI lineage: Eukaryota > Metazoa > Chordata > Mammalia > Primates > Lemuridae > Eulemur > Eulemur rufifrons. Next base: position 7,017,687 of record NC_090992.1, on the reverse strand, counting down.
GATGTTATCACAATGTTTTTAATAATAGTGAAAAACTGGAAACAATTCAAGTGTCCAACAAGAGGCAATTATGGTGCATCTATTTGATGTATTTGGCAGAGACTGCTAGTTCCCTACTCAATATCTATGCTCTTATTCTTTCTTAATAACAAAACTCCAATTTTATGTGGGTGGCAACATGCCTGACTAAAGACTACATTTCTCTGCTTCCCTTGCAGCTAACTGTAGCCAATGAGACAGATATTAAGTGAGAGTTACAAGGTGGAACTTCTAAGAAGACTCTTTTAAAGGGAGCTTACTAAATTAGAAGGCACTCCTTATTTTGCCCTTATCTTCATCATCATTCCTAGAATATGGTTTGCTGGGGCCCTAGCCACCATCTTGGTTTATAGGTAACCTTAAGGACACTAGGATGGTGGAGTAGAAAAACAGAATTCTAAAATCTTGATGACAAAGGAACTGCCATCCTGGCCCTAAACGGCTTAATCTTGGACTTCTCTTTTGTTCAAATTAATTTAGGTTCTGAGACATATGCAGTCAAATCTAATTCTAACTGAAATAGTGAAATACCACATGATCATCAAGATCAAGATCACGTAGTATTTGCAGTTGTGTTACAAGAATATTTATTGAGATGGGAAAGTGTTCATGATACATGGCTAAGATAAGACTTTTACAGTGTTAGAAATAAATAAATTTTAGTGTTTAAAATATATGTATGTCTGTTTATAAAGATATTTAACACACTGAAAGTGCATACACTAAAATATTGTTTACAAGTAATGTTTTATCTTTAGATGGTAGCATTACATGTCATTTTTGTATTTCTTTGTGCTATTCTGTATTTTTCAGGTTTCTTACATCAAGTGCATACTATTATTATTATTATTTGGGTATGTATTCTTAAATAAGCATTGGAAAAAATCATATAAAACAGAAATTATTAAATAATGGAAACCCTTTAAATCTGTGCTAAGTGGTTTGATTTACTTCATAGATAATTGAATAAATCTGAATTAAAATAATAAACATAGACTGAAAAACTATACTATAGGAAATAAAGGCTATTAATAAAATGACCTTTCTATATAATCTCTTATAAACTAGATAATTTTATAGCATAGGAAAAACATAAGCAATACAAAATTAACTTAAATATTCAGTTATTACGAAAAATTATAAATATTCACGCATATATAAAGTACCTTTGTAGCATGCAAGTGTAAGAGCACTTTCTTTGAATTCGTTAGAATGAGTATTGATGCCTGCACCATGATCTAGAAGAACTCTTGCAACTTCCACATGACCTGCACTAGCTGCTTCCATTAAGGGGGTATGTCCATTTTCATTATGATCTTCTATATTTGCACCTTCATTAAGTAGCACTTTCACAATGTCAACAAATCCTCCAGCGCAGGCATAAGTTAGTGCAGTATTTCCTAATAAAGAATGAAAAGAAATATAAAATTATGACACAATTATGATTATGCTATCACTTTAGTTATACCTCTTCAATTCCCTTACATGAACCACTACAAAATCTCAAGTTTTTTTGTCATTGGTTAGAAGCATCATTTTAATTTTCTTAATAATCAGAAGATTTTCTTAAAAGCCCAATACAGGCTGGGCACAGTAGCTCACACCTGTAATCCTAGCACTTTGGGAGGCTGAGGCAGGTAGATCTCAAGGCTAAGAGTTGAAGACCAGCCTGGCAACATAGTGAGACCCCATCTCCACAAAAAATTAAAAAATTAGCTGGGTGTGGTGGTGCATGCCTGTAGTCCTAGCTACTCCCGCTACTCAGGAGGGTTGAGGCAGGAGGATCTCTTGAACCTAGGAGTTTGAGGCTGCAGTGAGCTATGATCACACCACTACACTCTAGCCTGGACTTGACCCTGACTGTATTAGCAAACCAAAAAAAAAAAAAAGGACAATACAAAAGACTACACATTATAAATGTCTGGACAATATAAAATGTCCAGAAAACGCAAATCTATAGAGACAAAAAGTAGACTAGTAGTTGTCTTAACTGAGGTGACTACAGATGGGCACAGGGATCTTTTTGTGGTGATGAAAATGTTCTAGAATTAGATTGTATTGATGATTCCTTACTAAGAATCATTATTGTACACTTAAAATGAGAATTTTATGGCATATGAATTATATCTCAATAAAACTGGAGCTGCATTTGGACTGAGCCTCAGGGTGAGTAAGATTCCCGTAGGCAGAGAAAGATATCTGGTATCATTTAAGTAATCAATTAAGTAAAAGCAGGTGACTAGAATGGTGAGCATATCCTCGTGGAGTTGTAGTGCAGAGCTATGGGTTTCAGCCCTGATGTCTTCCTACACTGACTACTGCTTTGGAGTACAGAAGAAAGACTCCTGGGAACTTACACTTTTAACAAGCTCCCTAAGTCCAACATGCAGACAGTAGATACAATTAAATAAAATTAATTAATTAACTAAAAAATGAACTTGACTAAGAACTTACTGGTGGAAAGATAAAACAATTTCCTTCCAAAAATTTCTATTTTCCCAATGAAGTATGAGTTATAGCAATCAGTGGAAGTGGGGAAAGGTAGGTGGTTTGAGTGGTGTTTGAAATGGCCATATGGAGAGTATAGTGAGGAGTCCATCAAGTAGTATATGGTTACTGTAAGGTATATAACAATCCCTTCCTTCTACATAGTGTACCTACTTAAGCTTAAAAAAAAAGGGGGGGGGGCCTTGATCTCAGGCAAGCTCCTGCTTCTCTCAAAATGTTTACTTGCTTTTCAAAAATAAAGGTACCAGAACAATCTGGTGGTTTTCAAACTCTGCTCCAAAGAACTTCAGAATCTCCCAAAGAAGTTCCTCAGGGACCACAGAGGGAGATAAGAGAGGCCTAGGGACCAGGAATCTAAGGCCCAGCCTCAATTTATCCCTACTTTAGATCAACTCCCCTTTTGTCTGTGTACTATTATATCTGTGTTTCAACATACTATTTTGTTCAAAGTTAAGGTTCTTCGGCAGAAAACAACTTTAAAGCCCACTGAATTTGATGATCCCCAAGAATCCTCAGAGAAAATAAAAAACTTCCTTGATGGCAGCAACCTCTTTATTGAGTATTTCTCAATAAAGTATGAGTAAATGAGTATGTACATAGCATAATGCTATTAACGGGAAGCAAGTTTGGATTTTATCATCTTTTTTTTTTTGAGACAGAGTCTCACTCTGTCTATTGCCCAGGCTAGAGTGCCGTGGCATCAGCCTAGCTCACTGCAACCTCAAACTCCTGGGCTCAAGCATCCTCCTGCCTCAGCCTCCGGAGCAGCTGGAACTACAGGCATGCGCCACCATGCCCAGCTAATTTTATATATATATATTTTTAGTTGTCCAGCTAATTTCTTTCTATTTTTTTTTTAGTAGAGACAGGATCTCGTTCTTGCTCAGGCTGGTCTTGAACTCCTGGTCTCAAAGGATCCGCATGCCTTGGCTTCCCAGAGTGCTAGGATTACAGGCATGAGCTACCATGCCCAGCCGATTTTATCATCTTAATTTTAAATATTTTGCTGTGGCTCACCAACCAATGAACGCCTTCCCCCCCCCCAAAAAAATTGTGGTATAGCAATGCAATGAAATATTATGCAACCTTTAAAAAATCATTTGTAAAAAATAGTTAATAAAATGGAAAAAATGAAGTCACACAAAATTCCACACATGGTGTGATTTCAACTATGTAACTGTATACATCAAAAATATTGGCAGGAACTAAGTTAACATAGTAATAGTGGTAACTTTTGTGCCACAGATATTATGGGAGAGTAATCCTTTATTTTTTCTACTTCTCTACATTTCTCATATGTTATAATAAGCATATGTTACTTTTATAACCAGACAAAAAAATTCAGTAAATACTAGGCACGTAGCCTTTGCCAGACCCATAGGGAGATAAAGGAATGGAATGCAAGAGGGGAACTCGCATTCCTTATCCCTCTTGATAAGGACCTATGCTGGAGTGGCAGGATGTGCAGGAGTCCTAGGAACTAGCTGTTTGATAAGAATTCATTACAGTGGCTATTCTGGCCCAGTTACTCTACTCCTCTGGAAAAATTCTCTATAAAACCCAAGGCTCTCCCCTTCCCTGCGTGGACACTCTTTTCAGCCTCCACCCATCTGTACCTAGATGTTCAAATAAATAGCATCTTGCTACGCCTGAGGGTTTGTGTGTGTCTCTCTCTCGGCTCCGGACCCAACAAATAATTCTGGTCGTTCACCACCACTCTCTAAAATAGATTGCTTTCTTTTATGTACATGACAGAGATATTTCCTATATTTAATTAATACAAGGAGCCACTTTCAAGGGTTCCAACTATAGTATGCACAAAGCTGCTCAGTCGAAAGAAATGACAGGCAGAGTGGTTCTCCTTTCTAAGACTAGTGCTCATTCTATTCTTAAATTTCATATAAAAACAGAAAAAAATAGGGAAACAGCAGGGCTAGCTTGGTGGGTGGTAGCTGTAGTAGCAGCAGCAATAGCAATAGCAGTAATGGCTTTTTAGTCATTTGCAGTATTGCCACAGCACTTAAGTACTTAATATTCTGCTGAATAACTATTGTTTCACATGTCACTCAGTATTTTCTCTTTGATTAAATGGCAACCTACTTGAAGACAGAGATTACACTTAATATATCTCCAACTGGACAATGACAGAGCAGGAAATAAAAATAAACAAATACATTGTGGTCAAATTAAATCAAATACTTAAAAAATATTTGACAAGCTTTAAATGAGTTCGTATTATTCTTCAATACTATATAGATGTCCAATAATACTATGAAACTTTTATAATTTCCTTAATATGTTAAATACTTGCTGAAGAACAAAAATATGTTCTGGGAAGGGTTTATTACATTAACTGCCATGTGAGTTTATATTTAACTGACATTAGTTTTGAGCCCAGGGCCTTGTGAAGCTTATGTCATTCACATACACCATCTCTACCTTAGAAGCCACACGAACTATTTTTCAAGTTGCTCATGTACAGAAAACAATAAAAAATAACATTTGTTTTCATTTAATTAGAAAGGATCATTTTGTTTTCAAAGTTTTTATTTTTATTTTCATAATAAAACACCATGGCCCCAAGGAAAATTTTTTTCTTCTAGTGTGACCGTCAATGTGTTATTATATATCTTTTCTACTTTTTTTTTGTTTTTTTGAGGGGATTTTTAATCTTTTATTTTTTATTTTCCTTGCCACTAGACCACCAGAGACTGGGAAGGGTTTATCATAAACAGGTCATTTTCCCTCTTTTCATACTTCCTCAGCTTATCATATTACATTAAGGGTCATCTTGAAACATCACTTTCAACATTTTTTTAATCAAAAGTATTCTAATGAATTATCCTTCAAAATTACTCCTTTTTCTTTCAATACTGTACAACTTGGAAACACTTAACATTTTCTTTCTAAGTATATTCACTTCTTAATTTTCTTTTACCTCTCCTTCATACAGATTTATTCATAAGACAATTCACTGTTTTAGGCACATTTTCCTCCTGACACATATCTTTAACCTACATTTACAATATCCTCCTCAGCATAACTCCTTGAAAAAAAAAACATTTATTTAAAAGGTCATTATCCCTTGGTCTGCAACTTATTTCCTGACTTTGTTTTGTGGATTTTTATTTATTAAGGGGGTAGGGAGATAGTTTAACCATCCAACAGTAGGAACTAAAGATTGTTTTAAAGGTTAAGCAAGAAAACTATAATTCCAGAACCCAATCTGTTCATAATTCAACTATTCACAATGCCTCTCAGGCATTATGCAAATTAATATTACAAGAACAGGCCGGGCGCGGTGGCTCACGCCTGTAATCCTAGCACTCTGGGAGGCCGAGGTGGGCGGATCGTTTGAGCTCAGGAGTTCGAGACCAGCCTGAGCAAGAGCGAGACCCCATCTCTACTAAAAATAGAAAGAAATTATATGGACAGCTAAAAATATATATAGAAAAAATTAGCCGGGCATGGTGGTGCATGCCTGTAGTCCCAACTACTTGGGAGGCTGAGACAGGAGGATCCCTTGAGCTCAGGAGTTTGAGGTTGCTGTGAGCTAGGCTGACGCCATGGCACTCACTCTAGCCTGGGCAACAGAGTGAGACCCTGTCTCAAAAAAAAAAAAATTAAAAAAAAAAAAAAAAAAAAAAAAATATTACAAGAACAAAGACAAAGTGGTCAGCAAAATGGCCTACAACCCCTTCTAGGTAATCTTGCTCATTTTAAAAATAAATTAGGTTACATTTAAACATTTATCTAATGGTATGGAAAACTGATGTGCTGTCATTATTTAAATTTTTTTTAACGATGTGGTTGCCTCACTAGCACATAAATTAAATTCAAAGAAACTCACTACCAAATCTATAACTCAAGACATATGACCAAAGCTGCTCCTATCTCCATATTTATACTGTGAAGCATAAATAAATACTTACTGAGGATTACTAAAAGAGTAATCCTTACTAGGGTAGCTTTTATGCTACATAAGAATATCTCATTAGAAAATGTATTCAGCACACTCAACATGAAAAACCCTATAGAGTAAACACTCTCTGGTTAATCTATGATCTAAAGTCAAGGGAGTTACATTTAAGTGAGATAAAGAATCACAGGAGATATAGCTCATATTTTGCCTCTTTATATATTATTATGTATATTATTATCCCCCCCAAAAAAATTGTCCCCAGCAGAAAAACTATCAATCTTTTCTTAAAAAATAAAATTTTGTTGTGTATATTTAAGGTACACAACATGATGTTATAAATATAGTAAAACTGTTACTATAGTGGAATAAATTAACACACTCATTATCTCACAGTTACCCAATTCTCCCCCCCGTGGCAACAGCAGCTGTGAATTACCCATTTAGCAAAAATCCTGAATATAATACACTATTAGTAACTATAGTCCTCATGCTATATATTCGATTTTTCAGCTTGTTCATCCTACATATTTGCTACTTTGTATCCTACATGTCTCCATTTCCTCCCCCAACCCTGGTAACCAATGTTTTATTCTCTATCTCTATTTGACCTTTTTTCCCCCTGAAGATTCCACATATAAGTGAGATCATGCAATACTTTTCTGTGTCTGGCTGATTTCACTTAGCATAATGTCCTCCAGGTCCATCCATCTTGTAGCAAAGGGCAGGATGTCCTCTTTTTTAAGGCTGAATAATATCCCAGTGTGTGTGTGTGTGTGTGTGTGCGCGCGCGTGTGTGTGCATAAATATATACACATACTATAAAAACTGTCAATCTTGACCAAACAGAATCTAAGTTTGTTTTAAAGACTTATGAAGGCCGGGCGCGGTGGCTCACGCCTGTAATCCTAGCACTCTGGGAGGCCGAGGCGGGTGGATCGCTCGAGGTCAGGAGTTCGAGACCAGCCTGAGCAAGAGTGAGACCCCGTCTCTACTAAAAATAGAAAGAAATTATATGGACAACTAAAATATATATATACAAAAAATTAGTCGGGCATGGTGGCGCATGCCTGTAGTCCCAGCTACTCGGGAGGCTGAGGCAGGAGGATCGCTTGAGCCCAGGAGTTTGAGGTTGCTGTGAGCTAGGCTGAAGCCACGGCACTCACTCTAGCCTGGGCAACAGAGTGAGACTCTGTCTCAAAAAAAAAAAAAAAAAAAAAAAAAAAAAAAAAAAAAAAAAAAAGACTTATGAAGATATCAAATTAATATGTATTTCACTCGGAGATCCTACACAAGAGTTAAGATTTTTCTGTAAGTTTATACAGGTTTTCCCCAGGAATCAATTTTTTTTCTCTTTCAGGTTACAATGAACTGTGTCAATTTTCCCCCAATTAATGTATCACTCTCTACGTACCTGTTGCAGACTGGGAGTTGACATCTGCATCATGAAGAAGTAATAATTTCACAATATCTAAGTAACCTCCACTGGAAGCTGCCATCAAGGGAGTTATATCTCCTTTATTCCCTCGATCTTCAACATTAGCATGCATAGCAAGCAATACCTTTAAAACACATATACACACAGAGAAATTGTTAATTCATACTATTAATAGTATTTCTAGAGAATATACTGAATCTATGAAGATATTCTTTTAGAACAGGGAAGGGTGAGGAAAAATGAATAGTAATCACCTTTTAGGAAAATATATAAGTCTTCACTACTCAAAATGCCAGGTTGTATGTAACATTTTACAATACCATTAGTTTTTTTTTTTAAGAGACAGGGTCATGCTCTGTCACCCAGGCTAGAGTACAGTGGCATGATCATAGCTCACTGCAGCCTCAAACTCCTGCCTCAGTGATTCTCCTGCCTCCCAAGTAGCTGGGACTATAGGGGTATGCCACCATGCCCACCTAATTTTTTTTATTTTTGTAGAGACAGGGTCTTACTATGTTGCCCAGGCTGGTCTCAAACTCCTAGACTCAAGTGATCCTCCCGCCTTGGCAGCCCCAAAGTGCTGAGATTACAGGCATGAACCACCCCACCTGGCCTCATTACGTATTACTCTTTAAATAAAGTAGGTAGTCACATTAACCATTTAATTATAAAATGTGCGGTGGCTCACGCCTGTAATCCTAGCACTCTGGGAGGCCGAGGTGGGCGGATCGTTTGAGCTCAGGAGTTCGAGACCAGCCTGAGCAAGAGCAAGACCCCATCTCTACTAATAATAGAAAGAAATTATATGGACAGCTAAAAATATATATAGAAAAAATTAGCTGGGCATGGTGGTGCATGCCTGTAGTCCCAGGTACTCAGGAGGCTGAGACAGGAGGATCCCTTGAGCTCAGGAGTTTGAGGTTGCTGTGAGCTAGGCTGATGCCACGGCACTCACTCTAGCCTGGGCAACAGAGAGAGACTCTGTCTCAAAAAAATAAAAAAAAAAATTATAAAATGTGACTGCTCTTGTCAAGTAATTTGTATTATGCTTGAGGTTATCTAGCAAGATAGCAGAACTATTCTCATAAGACAGAAACTGATAAATATGGGACTAATTCCCAATACTGCTCTAACATAGAAGTAAAAAAATTAAAAGAATTGGAGTAATCTGAATGGAATGAAAATAACAACTACTTTCTATTACAATTGTGTCTTACTTCGAAAGACAAGTTTACAATATGATTATTATTTCTATTTGTTTCTTATTCATTAGGATTAGTTTTGAGTAAGTAGCAGAAAAACAGACCAATGCTAGTTGTATGTACAGGCAACAAAACAAATTGTTCATCTGTTTCTATTTTACCTACTGCCAAAAAGGGAAGGAGGGGAGGAGAAGACCCTGGCCTCTAATTATAATTTCTTTTATAAGTGATAAAAATAAATAAAACATCAAACCCTTGCACGATTTTAATCAATGAAGAGTATTTCTGCTTACTTGCGCTAATTCATAATACCCTGCGGAACAAGCCAAACACAGCAGGCTTTCTCCTTCTTCTGTATGTTCATTTACACTTCTGCCTTCATCTAGCAATTTACGAACAGCATTGACATCCCCATCTGAACAAGCTTCTGCCAGACTGCGACTAAAAACAAAACAATTCGATAATTACCTGATACAGAAAGACACAGGGCCCTATAATAAATTACATTAAATATAAAGAGTTAGTCATACACAGAAAAATGTTAATATAGTAAGAGAAAAACAAATTGTATGAATATCTTAAATGTTGAGCATCTTGTTTGGAACTCTAATTATTCATGTATATCAACCAAGCCAGAAAGCCAGTAAGTGAATTTGAAAATAGCTGTCATTTTTATCTTCCAAAATCTTCTAACATACTGTAACAAAGCATTAAATAGACAAATTTTTAAACTCTACCAGTATAATGGTTCCCAAGGACATTTTGGGGTATAATCCTATGGCTTAAAAATTTATTTGGTAATAGTCAAGGTAAAAATCTAAGAAAACAATTTTACTGCAGAATGACTAGATCAATGACTCTCAAACTTTAACGTGCATACAAATCATTCACATTTCTTGTTAAAATGCAGATTCTAATTCATTAGATCTGAGGTAGGGCCTGAGATTCTACATTTCTAACAAGCTCTGAGGTGATGCTGATACTGCTAGCCCATGGACCATATTTGAGTAGTAAGCAATTAGCTTATTGTATTGATAACTCATTTCATTTATTACTACTCAAGCAGTCAGTTTAGAGTTTACTACTACAACCTTTAGAATTATCTTCCTTCAAAGTGGAAAACAGGTGTTATTCAGTTTGGATTTCTCATAGACTCTAGTATAGTACATTTCACAAGAATGCTCAATGAATAACAGTTGAATGTAAGAATAAAAATATCCATTTTTATACCTATATAATACATATACATTTATATTTCCACTTAAAATATATATTCTAACATTCATTTGGCTAAAGTTTATAAGCTCCTCCAAAAGATATATTTAACAAAAATTGGCTACTGCCCCAGAATCTACAAGAAAATGTCTAATACACAGCCAAAGTCATGAAATACATACGTGTCCACCTGTCCTGCATTGTGGCCATTTTCTGCTTTCATTCGTGTCAGTGCAGCAGCAGCTTCATCCAGTGCACAACTAACTGAGGATGTCAGTCTCCGGAGTACCTCAGGATCTGCAAAAGCTTTACCATCAGCAGTTGACAATTTGCCAATTCCTTCAGTGTGCATCAATCAATCAGGTAGTGCAGGGCAAGAAAAAGTATAAAAGTGCAAATTGTAATTACATTTCTAAACACTATTATTTAGGGGAAAGAAATGGCACAGTATCCATAGATAAGGCAGCCAGAAGATAAGATTGATAATTTCAATTCTGTCACTATGTCGAAAGTCCATGGCATAACCACCCATGTTTTAGTCTATCTTTACAATGCACAAAATATTAATCTGTCCTCTAGCTAACTCCACATGTAACTTAATATAATGCTTATTGTATGAAACCAATGAGATTTCTTTCCAAGTACACAGTCATACCATATGATTTCTAGTACAGGATATCTGCCTACATATATTATTTTCAGCAGTAATGAAGGGGATATTCTATAATTCTATAACAAACAATCCAACAGTTTCTTTCTTTGGTCAAATACCCACTTAGAACAATCTTCTGGCACAACATTTTAAATTAAAATAAGTTCATATTTATAAATACAATAAAAATTTAAAAATCAGATATACAATATCCAACAAATTTATATCATCATTTATAATGAGCTACCACACAATTTACTAATAATATAAAATGAATGCAAACTAAAACAGTAAGGTACTATTTTTCATCTATAAAATTGACCAAAAAAGTTATTGAGGTATGAGGCCTTCTCAAAAACTGTTGATCCCGAAGTATATACAGATACAAACTTGGGGGACTAATTTGACAAAAGCAATCAAAGTTTTAAATACAAATACCCTTTGATCCAGTGATACCACTTTCTAAAAATCTGTCCTATAGAGATAGTTGCACGAGTAAGAATAGTTACAGATATATAAGGATATAAACAATTGTATAATTTGTGCTATTGAAAAATTAGGTATAAGCTAAATATTCCTGAAGAAGGAATTGGTAAAATTAATTATGGTGCATCCAAGCAATAGAATATTCTTACCCTTTAATAAAAAAAGAAAGATCAACATAAACTGTCATGGAAGTATGCCCACAATAAATTAAGTAAAAAAAAAAGTTATAATACATTTTGTATAGCATGATTTATTTAATTTTTAAAAACTTATGTATGTTCAAATATATACATAGATTTATATCATCACAAGAGGAAAAGTATATGTAAACATTGACAGACAATAGGAAGGCTTTATTATCTACTTAATACAATTCACCTTGCTTTAGCTATTTCATATGTATCATATTTATAATCTAGAAAATAATTTTTAAAGTCTCTTTTTTTTTTTGAGAGTCTCGCTCTGTTGCCACGTGTGGAGTACAGTAGCATGATCAAAGCTCACTGAAACCTCAAACTCCTGGGCTCAAGTGATCCTCCTGCCCCAGCCTCTGGAGTAGGTGGGACTATAGCAGAGCACCACGACATCAGGCTACTTTTTCTATTTTTAGGAGAGATGGGGTCTTGCTCTTGCTCAGGCTGGTCTTGAACTCCTGACCTTGAGCAATCTTCTGCCTCAGCCCCCCAGAATGTTAGGATTACAGGTGTGAGCCACTGCGCCCGGCCTAAAGTCTTTCTTGATATGGCCTTGATTCTTAATTTTCTCTAAGAATTTCAAAGAATCTTAAAGAAAAAAATATTTTCAACTTCATTTTGTTTGAATTAAAACAGTATCAAGAATTCCATCTTCGGCCGGGCGCGGTGGCTCACGCCTGTAATCCTAGCACTCTGGGAGGCCGAGGTGGGCGGATCGTTTGAGCTCAGGAGTTCGAGACCAGCCTGAGCAAGAGCGAGACCCCATCTCTACTAAAAATAGAAAGAAATTATATGGACAGCTAAAAATATATATATAGAAAAAATTAGCCGGGCATGGTGGTGCATGCCTGTAGTCCCAGCTACTCGGGAGGCTGAGACAGGAGGATCGCTTGAGCTCAGGAGTTTGAGGTTGCTGTGAGCTAGGCTAACGCCACGGCACTCACTCTAGCCTGGGCAACAGAGTGAGACTCTGTCTCAAAAAAAAAAAAAAAAAAAAAAAAGAATTCCATCTTCCTTAAGAAGGGCTAGCAATGTCTACCACAATCTCATAATTAAAAACACAAACTTAAGTCTAAAAATTCCTCTAAAATGTTATAGACTTAACACAATGTCTAAAAAGCAAGTGAAAATACTAAAGCACAAAAAAAGTATTCATCAAACAATTAACTTGCACCGGTCTTAGAAAAGGGCACATTACTTTAAGTTACATCTGACAATTTCTTTGGGCACAATATTATATTCAACAATGTCTGGAGTTTAAATTGTCAAAATACACAAAAATTTATAATTCAATAGTTTCTGGCCTGGCATGATAGCTCACACCTGTAATCCCAATACTTTGGGAGGCCAAGGCAGGAAGATTGCTTGAGGCTAGGAGTTCGAGACCAGCCTGAGCAACACAGTGAGATCTTGTCTCTACAAAACATAGAAAAATTAGCTATGATCACACCATTGCACTCCAGCCTGGGCAACAGAGCAAGATATTGTATTTAAAACAAAAAAAAAAAAAATTCAATAGTTTTCTGATACCTCCTTGGAGACAGAAAGTCATTACTTTCAGGGTTTATTTTCTAATAATATATGTATAAAAATAAGTAATTCTAAGGTATCTTGCTACTTAGACCAGATTTACTATGAACCAAAAGAGAAAAGAGAGGGAAAATGTGTAAAGTGCCAGAAAAGAGCCAGTCCTAAATGAGAATCATAAAGTGTCCAGAAGAAAAAGAACTGAGTTTAAAGGCCTTAATCAGGGGCCATGGAGTAGTACTCACAATATGAATGAAGTTCAAGCCTAAACAGGAATACAGATGTACTACCACCAATAATCAAATATGTCCTTAGGAAGTAAAAGAAATTAGTCTAGAGAAGACCGTGAGAAGTGAAACACCTCTTCTCCACATTTCTCTCTGTTCTAAGAAAAACAAATGTAAGGTTCCAAAGCATAGAAAAAAGATTAGAAGGTAGCATGATACTGTCATTTCAGATCTCATATAGTACATGTATAAATCAGAACTAAGAGATTCACAAGAAATCTAGACTAGAAGGGAGGGACACCCAATGTAATTCATCTTTATACTTTATTTTGTTCAATCTATTAAGTTTCAATCAATTCCAAAAGATGTAATTCATAGTCATACTTTATTTTGTTCAATCTAAGTTTCTATCAATTTTAGTCCACATTAGATGGACTAAAAGTCAATCTGCTACAAATTGTACCTATGCAAAGAGGAGTTACAAGATGACAGCAAGTAAACACATCCCTAACACAGTATCTGTGTCTTTCCAAGAAAAATATAAAAATGCTGAATTTCCTTCATCTCTTACCTTTCCCCTAGTCATGATTTAGTGAAATGTAACACTTTTTTTTCCTTCAATATGAATCCCATAACTTCATGAGCCCCATAACTATGTTTCAGTCAAAGATGGACTGCATATATGACAGTGGTCCCATAAGATTATAATGGAACTGAAAAATTCCTATCACCTAGTGACGTCCTAGCCATCATAACATCATAGCACAATGCATTACTCATGTGTTTGTAGTGATGCTGGTGTAAGCAAACCTACTGCGCTTCCAGTCATATAAAATTCTAGCTCAAACAGTATATATGTGCTAGTACAGTATGCACTACTTGATAATGATAATAAATGACGTTACTGGTTTATGTATTTACTATACTATACTTAATATTATTTTAGAGTATATTCATTCTACTTATAAAAAAAAATTAACTGTAAAACAGCCTCAGACAGGTCATTCAGGAGGTATTCTAGAAGAAGGCATCGTTATCATAGGATATGACAGTTCCATGTATTATTACCACTGAAAAACCTTCCAGAGGGACGAGACATGTAGGTAGAAGATAGTGATACTGATTATCCTGACTCTGTTTGGACCTAGGCTAATGTGTGCGTTTAAGTTTATTAACACAAAAGTTTAACAAGTTTCATTTAACAAAAAAGTTTAAAAAGTAAAAAAATTTAAAAATAGAAAAAAGTTTATTGAATAAGCATATAAAGACAATATTTTTGTATAGTTGTACAATACATTTGTGTTTCAAAGCTAAATGTTATTACAAAAGATTCAAAAAGTTAAAAAAAGTTTAAAAGTTCATAAAGTAAAAAAGTTATAGTAAGCTAAGGTTAACCTACTAATGAAGAAAGAAAAATATTTTTTATAAACTTAGTGTAGCCTAAGTGTATAGTGTATATAAAGTCTACAGTAGTGTCCCATAATGCCCTAGGCCTTCACCACTCACTCACTCAACTCCCCCAATTGAGCAACTTCCAGTCCTGCAAGCTCCCTTCATGGTAAGGGCCCTAACAGGTATACTACTTTTTATCTTTTATATCATATTTTTACTGTACCTTTTCTATGTTTAGATATATTTAGGTAAACAAATACTTAAGGTTAACATTGTGTTACAATTGCCTACAGTATTCAGTATAGCAACATGGCTTATAGGTTTGCAGCCTAGGAACAATAGGCTATACTATATAGCCAGGTTTGTGTAAGTACATACTGATGTTCATATAACAATGAAATCACCTAATGATGCATTCCTCAGAACCTATCGCTGTTATTAAGCAACGCATGACTGTATGTTAAAACACTACTGTGATTTTTCTGATATCTATTTTTAATAGTTTATTAAAGTACTCAGAAACTGAATGACATTTTCTATACTTTTAAAAACTTTATTTTGGGCCGGGCGCAGTGGCTCATGCCTGTAATCCTAGCACTCTGGGAGGCCGAGGCGGGAGGATTGCTTGAGCTCAGGAGTTAGAGACCAGCCTGAGCAACAGCAAGACCCAGTCTCTACTAAAAATAGAAAGAAATTAGCTGGACAACTAAAAATATACATAGAAGAAAAAAAAACGAGCCAGGCATGGTGGTACATGCCTGTAGTCCCAGCTACTTGGGAGGCTGAGGCAGAAGGATTGCTTGAGCCCAGGAGTTTGAGGTTGCTGTGAGCTAGGCTGATGCCACAGCACTCTAGCTGTGGGAGTGAGACTCTGTCTTAAAAACAAAACAAACAAACAAAGAAACTTTATTTTTAATTTTCTGCATTTTAATAGCTTTAATATAGAATAAGGTAAAAATATGGCACTCTAACAAGTTTCTAGACACTTTTTTAAAATAAGCTATAAATTATTCATCTGTATTAACTCTTTATGTGTATATAATGTGGACATATATTTATCTTAAACAAATAAAGGGAGTGTTATACAAAGTGAACATATCTCAAAGGCCATATACAAAGATTAGAAAGATTAACTTCCTTCTTAAGAGAGATAAAAGGCTTTTACTATACTGTAATGTAAACTTTGTATAGTAAATAGCAACTAGGTTGTACAATATAAAATAATAAGTATATATTATTTTGAGAAAGCATGCTTCTCACAGATTTTTCTTTTCTTTTTTTTTTTTTTTTTTTGAGACAGAGTCTCACTCTGTTGCCCTGGCTAGAGTGCCGTGTTAGCCTAGCTCACAGCAACCTCAAACTCCTGGGCTCAAGTGATCCTCCTGCCTCAGCCTCCCTAGTAGCTGGGACTACAGGCATGCGCCACCATGCCCGGCTAATTTTTTCTATATATTTTTAGTTGTCCGGCTAATTTCTTTCTATTTTTAGTAGAGACGGGGTCTGGCTCTTGTTCAGGCTGGTCTCAAACTCCTGAGCTCAAACCATCTATCCGCCTCGGCCTCCCAGAAGTCTTAGGATTACAGGCGTAAGCCACCGCACCCGGCCTATCACAGATTTTTCTTTCCTGCTACTGCAGAACATGTAGTTGACATAGCTTGATATATTTTAGTCCAAGTTTGTGTTCAATTTTTATATAAATGTATAATAAGTAAAAAATAATTATTTATAATGAAGTTAGACATAGATTCAAGTGAATAAGTAATCAACATGGAGTTCCTCAAATCAGTTAAGATAAAGAAGCCATAAATTGATTAACTCATCTCCCACGTTTTTATTTTATACTGTAATTGGTAACAGGAAAGTTTTCCTTAATAACCAGCTGATTATCTTAATACCTTAAAAATATTAGCAATGAGCCCAGAAATCTAAAATGTGAACATTTTCTTTAGGAAATAAAAAGTAAAATAAAATTTACAGAAATTTCAAATTTTGTATAATGTTATATAATTTGGGGATAATTTTGTGTAACTTTGTAAAGAGATCTAGACTTTTAAAGAGATGAAGAAGAATGAGCAAAAAATAACGTACCTGCTGCTTCTAGCAATGCTTCTAGTCGTGCCTGTGTCTCTGGATCCACAGTGCGTAAGTCTGCTCCTTCTGCAGTACTTGATAAGAATATCTCTGATGTTGTTTTAAGCACTGGGTTATCCAGATCTTCTTGGTCCAAAATAAATGACTCAACCTGTTATGAATTAAAGATGCAATATCAATATCCATGAAACTGTTATCAATATGATTAAAATAACTACAATTTAAGATAATACAACTTCTTATTTGGAATTTAAATGTAACCAGATAAATTACTGTAGAAGTAAGGGGATATGGGAAGAAACTTTGAGGGGGCATCCCAACTATCTGCTTTTCTTCAGACATGACTACAGGTATAACCCAGACACACTAGATTAAAGTTTCCTGGAGAGTATTATATCTTCTGTGCCTAGCACAGAGCATGAAAAGCAGTATTTACTTTTTAATGAAACAAGTACATGAACATAACTCATAGGAAGATGTATATAGGACTAGATAGTTTAAAAAAAAAAAACCCTGATAGCCCAGATAGGTCATTAAGGCACAGTTTTCCTCTTTTCTAAATACTTTATTCAATTCTGACTCTGAAATAAAATAAAATAAGATTTAACTGTCAAATATTGGGACTCCTACAGACAGGAAAGCTCCCTGAGTTTAGAAACCATATCTATATGTTCATTGTTCTATCCTTTGGGCCTAAGAATACCTGGCACATAGTAGGCATTCAATATATACTTACTGAAATGAAAGACTAGTATAAGCAAAAATCAATTTACAAAAATAAACATGTAACCCTCTGATTTCAAATAAAATTAATTTGAAATGAATTTTCTTTTTTTTTTTTGAGACAGAGTGTCGCTTTGTTGCCCTGGCTAGAGTGAGTGCCGTGGCATCAGCCTAGCTCACAGCAACCTCAAACTCCTGGGCTTAAGCGATCCTACTGCCTCAGCCTCCCGAGTAGCTGGGACTACAGGCATGCGCCACCATGCCCGGTTAATTTTTTTCCTATATATATTTTAGTTGGCCAGATAATTTCTTTCTATTTTTAGTAGAGACGGGGTCTCGCTCTTGCTCAGGCTGGTCTCGAACTCCTGACCTTGAGCGATCCACCCGCCTCGGCCTCCCAGAGTGCTAGGATTACAGGCGTGAGCCACCGCGCCCGGCCTGAATCTTAACGAATAAAATATGCACAAGCTTTTTGGGAAGTAATTTGGAAATGTATGTCAAAAGACTTTTAAACGCTTATGCCCTTTGACCCAGCAATTTTATTTTAAAAAACTATCCTTAAAAAATTATCTGAGAGCCAGACAAAAATTAATGTGCAAGGATATGCACTGTAGCATTAGTTAAAATTCCAAAAATGAGAAAATATAACTACAATAGAGAATTTGGTAAATGCATTTTGTACATTTACGTGATAGAATACATTGTAGTCATTAAAAACAATGTTTTTGAAGTATATTTAATGGCACGAGAAAATATTCATAAAATTAAGTAAAATCTACAAGATTCAAAACAGTATGATCCTTATTTTGCTAAAAGTATATATGTGTATGTATATAAATATGAACATATGAATACTAGGGCATATACTCATGAGTACATATTTATATACCTGTATTTGCCTATCATATGTAAATATGTATACCCAGGGAAGTTAACATATTTGCACACAGATTATTTTTAAAAAAGGAACACAAAGAATAAGTACTTCTCCAAGGTCACATAGCTAATAAATGGCAAAATAAGGTTTCAAACCCTGGCAATAACGCTACAGAGTCAATGCTCTTATAATCACTAGGATATACTACCTCACATATTTATAAACAAAGGACCACAGTATCTGGACTACATTATTTGACATATCTGGCCAGTTGGTCATCAGTTTTCACAATGGACACCAAATACAGATACCCTAATAAAGATAGTAAAGTTAAAATGATTTAGATACATGTTATTCTCTAGCGATGTACTATAATTGTACAAAATGAATCTTTGACTTCAGATCTAATAGCAGAGCCATATACTACATTGAACACAGCCTCTTTAACATCATGCCATCCTAGATCCATGCCAATAGATAATGTAGGCAACCAGTTGCCAAACGACCTTGAAACATAACTGCTTGTACAACAAAGAGTTTGTTGCAAGGCCAAGAAATTATGAGATATTTGCAGATATACATACCTGCCAGTTGGGAATATGGATGAAACCATCATTCTAGTGAGAAAATCCCAGAATTGTTTAATTAAAGATGGTATTTAGAAGTTGACATTTTTATTTTACAAATAGTGTTATGCCTCATGTAACATTTTCAAAATCCAAGTTAAGGATTTCCAGTTCTCTCCCATTCATTGCTTCAAAATTTACCAAAGGTCTATTATACACAAAGCACCAAGAAAATACAAAAATGTGGTAGAAGAGATAAGAAAAACTCCAACAACTATTATAAAAGACATGAAAGAGAAATAAATGGTACAACTACATGCATTCATGAGGGAGAAATCACTTCCAGCCCCAGTAATCTATGAAGATTTTGCACAAGCAGCAGCATTTGAATTAGGCTTGAAGGATACAAAAGATGGTCACAGGGATGGAGGTGGGCAGAAGTGGAAGTATATTTCTGATAGAGAAAGGGAATGAAATGGAAAATGGGCTTGATGATGCACTTAGGAAGTGACAAATGGTTCACTCCCCAAAAATGTAAGGTTCTTCATGTATTGCTGGTGGAAATATAAATGGTGCAGCCACTGTAGAAAAAAAGCTTGGCAGTTCTTCAAAAGTTAAACATAGAATTACCACATGACTCAGTAATTCCACTCTTAGGTTTATACCTAAGAGGAGAATTGAAAACATACAAGTTCATACAAAAACTTATACACAAATGTTTATAGCTGCACTATTTGTAATAGCCAAAAAGTGGAAACAACCCAAATGTTCATCAGTGGACAAACAGATAAACAAAATGTGGTATTATCCACACAATGGAATATGATTCAGGCATCAAAAGGAATAAGAACTGATGCATGATGTAACATAGATGAAACCTTGAAAACATTATGTTTAGTGAAAGAAGGCAGACATAAAAGATTGTATATTATATGATTCCATTTATAAGAAATGTCCAGCATAGGCGAATTCATTCAGACAGATAGTAGATTAGTGGTTGCCTAGGGAGTGGAGAAGGGAAAACTGTGAGTGACTGCCAATGGGTCTTAAGTTTCCTTTTGGAATGATGAAAATGTTCTGGAATTAGTGGTGATTGCTGCACAGCCTTGTGAATATTCTAAAAACCACTGAAATATAGACTTTAAAAATGGTAAATTTTATGGTATGTGAATTATATCTCAATTTTTTAAAAGATATATGTACCTAGAATACAACTACAGCATTAGGCTGGAAAGAACAACTGGGGATAGATTTGAATAAGACCATGTAAAAGGTGACAGATGGTACATTGCCTACCTAGTCACCACCATTAGGAAGAGAAAGAACCAGTAGCAATGCCCTCCTCAGTACAGATGATGTTAGTATCGCATATATAAGACAACACATTCCTAAGTGCTTGGGAAGAATCAAGTTCAGAAGAAAAATACAAAATGGTGATGTGCCCCTTGCTTCAGAGGGCTTATAACTTCTCTTTGAAAAATATAATACATAAAACAACTTAACTGAGTTTAATTCTTCTATGTTTTCAAGTGCATGAAAATTCAAGTTTCAATCAGGCCACAAGACATAATGAAAAGAATACTGCAGTAGAAATCAGGACAATGAAGTTCAAGTACTAGTTCTGTCAGGCACTGTGTGTAACTTCAGACATATCAATTAATCTTTCTGACATTCAATTTCTTCTTCAATCAACAAAGACAAGATCTGCCCCATCTATCTTATAGGGCTAGTGAAATGAGGAAATGAGGTAATGGAGGAAAAAGCATTTTGAAATAAAACACTATATAAACATAATTTTTAGAATATGATTCTGTATAATTATATTTCTTTTGTCCTGTCCACAGTATCTATTTTCTATACCTTTTAAGTAGAATCATAAGAGAATCTAGCATTATGCATTTTTATCAACACTTATTCAAACTTTTAAGTGTAGTTTTAGGCATTTTATATTTAAGATCTAACCCACATGATCAAATTTTAAACAATCCCAATACTTGAGGGAAAAACCTCAGAATGAGTTATAGTTATACAAAACCATAAACAGAATGATTTGAATACATTTGTGTCAATTAGATGTTCCAAAAGGCACTTCAATTCTACTATTTCCCTCTCTAAAATTTTAAAAGTAAGCCTGTCTCAATGTGGAATTAATAAAAGGACAAAATATCCAGTTATGCCTATTGCTTTGGGAACCTTTGAGGGATTCCTTTTGGCAATTCATAAATATCTTACACAATAAACCTGCTGAAACTTACTCTTGCAATTCAGATTGCAATAGCATTATCTCAAAATGTATCTGGCCAGCCAAGATGGAAACCATTTATAGCTACATGGAGAGACTAATATTAATATATTAAATATGGCCAATCCTGTACATTTAATATAAAAGGCTTGGTGATATAGTGCAAAAAACATCCAAATATAATGGATAAGCCCAAAATAATGGTATGTCTAAAGAAATTAGTCTTCATCATGAAAATGAATACAAAAGCCTCATAATTTCTTACATATAGCTAAAACATCACAGCAATTTCATTATTGCCTAGTAATACCGTTACATAGCTCATCTCTATCCAAGAGCTACATTCAGCAGCAAATAAATATATACACCTATAGTAGTAATATTTTTGTCAATGGCAAGAAAGTTTATTCCAACATTACAGAATTTTTTTTCTACCTCTAATTAGGTACAAGAATAAAAGACAGAGGAAAAAGAGTAGGCAGGAATATGGCCCACCAAAAACTACCTGTTTTTCCCCTTGTGAGTAATCTCTCCTTGAAATACTAAAGGCAAAAAACTGTGCTTTCCTCCTCAAAAGTTTTTTTCTCCCTTCCCTCCTTTAAAAAAAAAAAAAAAAAAGCGTGGCTTTTAGCTTCAATTAAACAAAAATGAAGACTGGGGAAAATGGGAACAAGCATTTTATCCCATTTTTATCCCATTTTGACATTTCAGAAATGAACCACTGGATGGCAACAGTTACCAAGGGAGAATAACTACAGATTCAGCTATTATCACCTAAAATATCTGGGTTAGTCAGTCACTCTGGGCAGTCTAGTTAGAAAAATCGTTTATTAATCCATCTATGATTTAACTAAAACTCACTTCCACTTGAAAACAATTTTTATCAAGTAAGCAGTACCATAAATTAAAACCTTCAATAACGCAAATATGCTTTAAGTCTTATACTACAATAGTAAAATAACAAAACCTCACATTACACTGATAAATAACCAATTGTTACCTTCTCTCAGGCTATATTTCTACAAATAGCATTGTTAGCTAACAGAGAAAGTAAGTTAGTAAGAAAGAACATTCTATTATAACCATTTTATGTTTTTGTTTATATATTCTCTAGAATACCATGTAAGCTCTCAAATATAAATAAAAAATGCGTTGTTCACCTGAGAAACAAAGACAGTCGAAATAAATTTTATTTTTTTAAAAATGCATTGTTTTGGCTGGGCGCAGTGGCTCACACCTGTAATCCTAGCACTCTGGGAGGCCAAGGCAGGAGGATTGCTCAAGGTCAGGAATTTGAGATCAGCCTGAGCAAGAGCGAGACCCCGTCTCTACTAAAAATAGAAAGAAATGATCTGGACAGCTAAAAATATATAGAAAAAAATTAGCCTGGCATGGTGGCACATTGCTGTAGTCCCAGCTACTCAGGAGACTGAGGCAGAAAGATTGCTAGAGCCCAGGAGTTTGAGGTTGCCGTGAGTTAGGCTGATGCCACGGCACACTACCCTGGGCAACAGAGCGAGACTCTGTCTCAAAAAAAAAAAAAAAAAAAAAATGCATTGTTTTCCTTAGAGCCCTTTTAATAGACAAATGGATTATGAAATTTTTATTTTTAACACATTAAATAAATTTTTATTTTGAGTTAAGGACTCAAATATTAGTAGCCACAAATTTTACTTCTGGTAGCTTGTAAGAACAATCATTACTCCCACTGATTATAACTATGAGGAAGTTAAAGGAAAGACTAAACCTTTATTTCATACTACCTCTCCTCACAAACCAAAAATGAAGCTCCTGGCCGGGCGCGGTGGCTCACGCCTGTAATCCTAGCACTCTGGGAGGCCGAGGTGGGCGGATCGTTTGAGCTCAGGAGTTCGAGACCAGCCTGAGCAAGAGCGAGACCCCACCTCTACTAAAAATAGAAAGAAATTATATGGACAGCTAAAAATATATATAGAAAAAATTAGCCGGGCATGGTGGCGCATGCCTGTAGTCCCAGCTACTCGGGAGGCTGAGACAGGAGGATCGCTTGAGCTCAGGAGTTTGAGGTTGCTGTGAGCTAGGCTGACGCCACGGCACTCACTCTAGCCTGGGCAACAGAGTGAGACTCTGTCTCAAAAAAAAAAAAAAAAAAAAAAAAAAAAAAAATGAAGCTCCTTTAAGAAATTCAAATTTGATCACTCAAAATGGGAAGGTAAATAAACATTTTAAACATACAAAATACACAGTTTTTAAAATATACTTGCTAGTTCTCTTTTTCTTTCTTATTCACAATTTGGATAGGCCAACATGTCTTACCTTCCCCCATCCAAAGGAAGACCTCTACTTTAAGTCAGGATCAGCACTTACACGAATTTTAGAATGCTGGTGCCTTACTATTGATCCCTATTCAGAACACCCAAAAGGATGGGCCAGTGTTCCAAGACTTCATTACTGAAGGATGTAACAATTCCTTTTTGCAAAACACACAACAGTAGTCTCCACCACAAACATGCCCCAAGATCCACAAAAAGGAAGAAAGTAATACAGTTCAATTCAGGACCAAAGAATGACAAATTTAGGAATGAATTTTACTGACAAAAACAGGCCTAATATAATCAACAACAATATCTTGAAATACTAGAATAAAAAGGCTGTATCATTAACATAAAAGCTTCTATTTCCAATTTGAGACCCACAATCCTCTCTTCTCAAAAAAACATAAATGATGAAGCTGATATCTCAGGTGCTAAATAAATAAATACATAAATAGTATCCTGGGTATCTGAAATTGGTTAACTTCACATAGCACAAGAGAAAGCCACCATGTGTTTCCTAATTCTAAGATAAAGCTGAAGAAAATTAACTCCACTTTGCTCAGCCACAAAAACGTCATCTCTAAACTATTGTTTCAATATAAAATCTATTAATCGTTTCTTTTTTTTTAAGAGATGGGGCCTCACTCTGTCACCCAGGCTAGAGTGCAGTGGCACAATCATAGCTCACTGCAACCTCAAACTCCTGGGCTCAGCAGATCCTCCCACCTCAGCCTCCCAAGTAGCTGGGAATACTGGCATCCACCATGCCCAGCTAATTTTTTAAATTTTTTGTAGAGACAGGGTCTTGTTATGCTGCCCAGGCTGCTCTCAAATCCCTGGCCGCAAGTGATTCTCCCACATAGGCCTCCCAAAGTGCTAGTATTACAGACGTGAGCCACCACACCTAGCCTTCTATGATCTTTTAAAGTCTCTAAAGATTGGAGAAAGAAAGGTCTTTTTGAAAAAATATTATCTACCATTAATTAAGTTCCTTTTTAAAAAGTAATAGGCTACCATTAATAAAATGCCTTAGCTGGGTGTGGTGGCTCACACCTGTAATCCTAGCACTCCGAGAGGCTGAGTCTGGAGGATCACTTGAGGTCAGGAGTTCAAGATCAGCCTGAGCAACAGTGAGACCCTCTCTCTACAAAAAAATACAAAAATTAACTGGGCATGGTGGCATGTGCCTGTAGCGCCACCTACTGCAGAGGCTGAAGCAGGAGGATTGCTTGAGCCCAGGAGTTTGAGGTTGCAGTGAGCTATGACGACACCATTGCACTTTTAGCCTGGGCAACAGGGCGAGACTCTGTCTCAAAAATAAATTAATTAAATTTGTCATATGTATCAAGCTTTTCCATATATTACTCCATTCAACCATCTTAATTACTTCATAAAGTAGATTAATTGATTTTCATTTTATTTGGAAAAGCTAAGTGACTTGCCCATGATCCCATAACCACGAAGGGATCTGAAGCCATGTGTTTCAGGCTCCAAAGTTTACATCCTTTTCACTACACCAAACTATATGAAGTGAATCTTCCAAACAAATTAACCAGTGACTAAGCAGAAAATCTACAGCTGTCCTAAGGTCACAGTTTAACAATAGTAATGTCAGAGAGAACTTTGAAATTTAAATTAAATATAATAGATTATCAAGCCCACCAACTCTAATCTGCCAGTGTTCTTAAAGGGACAAATCATGCTTTCATTTAGTCATTTCTGGCAATTTCACCTACATTATCTCTAACCACACACATATAACAAAAACAAAAACATCTGTGCCATAATAGGTTGTTTTTGTTTTTGTTTTTGTTTTTGACAGAGTCTCACTTTGTTGTCTAGGCTAGAGTGCCGTGGTGTCAGCCTAGATCACAGCAACCTCAAACTCCTGGGCTCAAGCAATCCTTCTGCCTCAGCCTCCTGAGTAGCTGGGACTACAGGCAATGCACCACCATGCCTGGCTAATTTTTCTGTATATTTTTAGTTGTCCAGTTAATTTCTTTCTATTTTTAGTAGAGATGGGGTCTCACTCTTGCACAGGCTGGTCTTGAACTCCTGAGCTCAAACCATCCGCCCGCCTCGGCCCTCCTAGGATTACAGGCATGAGCCACCGTGCTCTGCCCACAATAGTTTTTAGAAAAGATGACTGCTCAAAACACTCATCAGAAAAGTCATAAGGAATGAAGCACCTGGCAATTAAGGCCAAGGATATCTTAATGTTGAAGGAAGAAAAATTACTCTATATTTTTCCAATCATAATAAATGTGTAAGGCTGAGGTTAGAAAGAAGTCCTGACTCTTGCCCATTATCCTAAATAGAAAATGAGCATTGAACAGTACAAAGAAATACTCAATTTTAATAAGTTAAAAAGAGCAAACACTCGTAAAACTCCAATTAATACCAAAAAGGAAGAGAGTATAATGACTAAGAGCAAGGACTCTTAGAATATGAGCCCACCACTCACAGTGTGATCTTAGCTAACTTGTTTGACCTCGCTTCACTTCATTTTCCTCAATTGTAAAATAAGGATAGCAGTAGCTACATCACAGATTATTGGTGATTAAGATAATACATCTAAAATTACAGAACAGTGCTTAATTGCTGTTAATTGCTCAACAAATATTAGTTATTATTACTAATGGTACTATTATTAAGGTCAGTTTGCCTAAGGACCTCATGTTCTTTTACTCTCCACTTCACAAAAATAATATAAAATCCATTATAATTGCCTTAGGCTAAAGAAGTAACCTGAGCACGTTAAGCACTACACATACATTGACTCAATATTTATTAAGCCAGACTATGTGCCAACATTCTACTACATACTGGGAACACACAAAAAAAATTAAGACAAGATTCCTGCTCATTAAGAGAAGACAGATAAATAAAAGCAATAAAGTATTACATATGCTATAAAAGATAGCTATACACAGATGAGGGGAACACAGAGGAGGGAATGGTCAATTCCACCTGGTAATAAAAGACATCAGAGATGACTCAAAACATGAAGGTATCCAATAGGATGGGGAAGAGGAACAAGTTACAGCAGCAGTGAAGAGCAGTGGTTATAAACATGGGCTTGAAAGTCCAAGAAATCTGGATTCAAATCCAGGCTCCATCATTAGTAGACATATGACTTTGTGTATGTTGTTCCAAAAAGTCTCTAAGCTTGAGTTTCCTCATCTGTAAATTGGAAATAACATCACTTTTTTCATATGGCAGTTGTAAGGTTTATTTGAGAACATAGTGGTAAGTATTTAGTCCAGTGGACAATAAGCACTCAACATATTGTAGCTATTATTGTGATTCTAGAAGTCAAAGCAGTGGAAATATATATACTAGGGCATATACTAGCTTGATATGTTCAAAGAACTGCAGCAATTTGGTATGGCTAAAATATAAAAAGCAAATGAAGTAAGGTACAAAAAGGATATGGTTAGAAAGACAGACAAAAGCCAAATCCTAAATAACCTTTTATGCCATATCAAGGAATTTGGATCCTTTACCTAAGGAAGGGAAAAATTTTAGCCAAAGGAGTGACATGATTGAACTGGTTTTAGAGAGTTTACTCCGATAGGAAGGTAGAAAAAGAATTGGAGCAGTATATATAATCTTGGAGGGAGAGAGAAAGAGCGAGAGCAAGCCAGAGATTATTGTAATAGTGCAGGTGAAAAATGATGGTTTGATTTACAGCAAAAGCAGTAAGGATACAGAGAAAGGTACTGCTTAGAGGTGTGTGGTGAGAAGCAGCAGCAGGTGTGAGCTCTGAGGTCTCTGACTAGAGTGACTAACTTTAGGACAGTGCCATTTTAAAGGTGGGAAAAAAAGGATAGGAGTTGTCTTAGTCCATTTTGTACACCTATAATAGAATACCTCAGAACTAAGTAATTTATAAACAGAGATTTATTTCTTAGAGCTCTGGAGGCCGGGAAGTCCAAGATTGAGAGGACCACAGCTGGTGAGGCCTTCAAGCTCCATCTTCACATAGCAGAGGGCAGAAGGGCAAGACAGCACAGGAAAGAAAGCAAACAAAAGATGGGGCCAAATTCACTTTTATAACAAAGCCACTCTAGTGATAACTAACCCACTCCCATGATAATGACATCAATCAATCCATTCATAAGCTCTCATGACCCAATCACCTCTTACTGGGCACCACCTCCCAGCACTGTTGAACTAGGGATCAAGTTTCCAACACGTGAACTTTGAAGGGCACATTCAAACCATAGAAGGAATAAAGGAGGAAATGATGAGTTCATTTTTAGAACTAGTGATCCTGAGATGTTTACGGAACATACACATCGTAGGTAATTTGAAGGCCTCTTAACAGAAAGCTAAAAGAAGTGAGAAAGAAGCCACATGGATATCTAAGAGGAAAATGTTCCTGACAGAGGAAATTGCAAGTGACAAAGGCCCTGAAGCAGGACAGGCTTGGAGAGTTTATAGAACATAATAAAGAAGCAGTTGTGGTTTTGCTCAAATATCAGTACAAGACAATCTTATGCTGATGGACTATGCATCTTTCCATTTTAAATCAGTGCCCCTTTAAACCTACCACCCATCAATTTCCTGAAGCAAGATACTCAAAGATCGACCTCTATAGTGATCACCCAACTAACACAGGACAATGATCCATATATTGAATTTGGTCTTTTTTTTTTTTTTTTTTGAGACAGAGTCTTGCTCTGTTGCCCAGGCTAGAGTGAGTGCTGTGGCATCAGCTTAGCTCACAGCAACCTCAAACTTCTGGGCTCAAGCAATCCTTCTGCCTCAGCCTCCAGAGTAGCTGTTACTACAGGCATGTGCCACCATGCCCAGCTAATTTTTTCTATATATATTTTTAGTTGGCCAGATAATTTCTTTCTATTTTTTAGTAGAGACGGGGGGGGGGGGTCTCTCTCTTGCTCAGGCTGGTCTCGAACTCCTGACCTCGAGCAATCCACCTGCCTCGGCCTCCCAGAGTGCTGGGATTACAGGTGTGAGCCACCGCGCCCGGCCTGAATTTGGTATCTTGAACTGTCAAAGAACCAGGAAAAAATTAAATGAGGTGATGAAATTAAGTACATAATGCCTAGAACACTCAAATATAATTTATTAATATCTGAAAGCAGTTTAGAAAGGCAAATATAATTTGAATAAATAATTTACCTTATTTTCTCATTCCCTAAAATGTTCATATTCCTGAAAACTGACATCCTTAAGGGCAGGGAGAACATTCATTCATCAATGTCATTCCAAGTCCTAGCACAAAGTTTAACAAGTAGCAGGCTCTAAATAAATAATTGTGGGCCGGGCGCACAATTATTGGTTACCAGAGGCCAGGGCAGGGAAGAATGGGAAATGACTGCTAATGAGTATAGGGCTTCTTTTTGGGGTGATGAAAAGGTTTCAGAATACATAGTGGTGATGGCCACACAACCTTGTGAAATATACTAAAAACCAATGAATTTTACATTTTGAAGAGTGAATTTGGCCAGGCACAATGGCTCACACCTTTAATCACAGAAATTTGGGAGGTCAAGGTGGGAGGATCACTTGATGCCAGGAGTTCAAGACCAGCCTGGGCAACATAGTGAGACTCGTCTCTTCAAAAAATAAAAAAAATTAACCAGGCTGGTGGCGCACACCTATAGACCTAGCTACTTGGGAGGCTGAGGTAGGAGGATCGCTTGAGCCCACGAGTTCAAGGCTACAGTGAAGTTAAGATTAGGCCACTGCACTCCAACTTGAGTCACAGAATACGACCGTCTTTAAAAAAAAAAAAAAAAAAGAGTGAATTCTATGATATGTGAATTATATTTCAATTTTTAAAACTCTAAGAATTCAAAATACACTTCAGAAATTTGTTACATTTCACATTTTGATAAATGTACTGTAGTTACATAAAAGAATATCTTTGTTCTTAAGGACTATACACTGAAGTATTGAGGGGTAAGAGGCATGATGTCTACAACCCATTTTCAAATGGTTCAGAAAATAAATTATTTGTTTATGAAAAGAGAGAGAGAGAATGGGACAAAACAAACACAACTGGTGAATCTCGGTAAAGAATCTATGGGAGACATTCCTTGTACTGTTCTAGCAACTTTCCAGAAAGTTTGAAATTATATCAAAACTAAAAGTAACCAAAAAAACATGCATTCAGTGTAATTGCACTATTGTCCCTTTTGGAATTTGCTCTTTGGTAATGATGGTTTGTTTCACACATGTTATTCAATTTAGCAAGCATAGAATTTTTAAGGCAAAAATAAAAATGTACAGATTTGGCAGAATAAGAAAACACATCAAAAAAAAACAAAAACAAAATTAAGGCTGATATAGAGCTAAAAGTCCTTTCGGAGTGTAAGACTCAAGGTATCAACTGATGTGGGATTCTGTAAAATGCCTATGTCAAAACTTTCTCAATTCTACAACCTTAAAGAAAATACCATAGGTTCATTTATCTAGGTTTAATACCATGAGAGAGTTTTTCTAAAACTGAACTCCTCTCTAATCGTATAAAGGATAAAAAGTATTCTTCCTACCATCTAATCAATATATATATAAAGCATCCTGATCAATCACAATATGAGGACAAATCAGAAAAAAGAAAAGGATTATATTCCAAAAACACGTACTCAAAGTAAACATCCCATGTTATTTGGGTTCAAAGGCTTCAAGGAGAACATCAATGAATGCTATGGCAGTCTCTCCATTACAGATGCTTTTTAACATTTCGTCAAGATTCATTTGCTAATATCTACTGTGATGTAACAACTACATAGGATTTGTATTAACAATTTTTTTTCACCCAAAGCAATCTATAGATTTAATGCAATCCCTATCAAATACCAATGGCATTTTTTGCAGAAATAAAAAGACTCATCCTAAAATTCATATCGAATCTCAAGAGACCCTGAATCCCTGAATAATCAAAACAATACTGAAAAAGACGAACAAAGTTGAAGGACTAACATTTTCTAATTTCCAAACTTACTACAAATCTACTGTAATCAAAACAGTATGGGGCTGGGTGTGCTGGCTCATGCCTGTAACCCTACCACTCTGGGAGGCTGAGGCAGGAGGATCATTTCAGCTCAGGAGTTCAAGACCAGCCTGAACAAGGGCAAAACTCCATCTCTACAAAAAAATAGAAAAATTAGCCGGGCGTGGTGTCATGCTCTTATAGTCCCAGCTACTGAAGAGGCTGAAGTGGGAGGACTGCTCAAGGCCAGGAGTTGGAGGTTGCAGTGAGCTATGATGACTGCCACTGCGCTCTAGCTGGGACAACAGAGGGAGACTGTCTCTTAAAAAATAAAACAAAACAAAAAATCAGTATAGTACTGGCATAGGGGCAGACATATAAATTAATGGAATACATCAGAGAACCCAGAAATAAACCCTCTTATATAAGGTCAATTGATTTTTGAAAAAGGTACCAAGACCATTCAATGGGAAAATAATGGTCTTCAACAAATGGTGTTGGAAAAACTCAGTATCCACATGCAAAAGCATGAAATTGGATCCCTATCTTATACCATACAGAAAAATTAACACAAAATGGATCAAAGGCATAAATTTAAAAGCTTAAACTATAAAATTCTTAGAAGAAAACATAGGAGAAATTTTTCATGACATTGGATTTGGCAACAATTTCTTGGATATGACACCACAAGCATTGACAACAAACCAAAAAAACAGATAAATTGGGTTTCATCAAAATTAAAAACTTTTGTACATGAAAGGGTACTATCAACATTGAGAAAAGACAACCCATAGAATGGGAGCAAATATTTGCAAATTATGTATCTGCAAGGGGATTAATACCAGAATATATAAACAATTCCTACAACAAAACAGCAAATATAATTTCTTAAATGTGCAAAGGATTTTAATGGATATTTATCCAAAGATATATGCAAATGATCAATAAACACATGAAAAGATGCTTAACAACACTAATCATTAGGAAAATGCAAATCAAAACCACAATGAGATAGCACTTTATAACCATCAGAATGGTTTTTATCAAAAAACACACAAACAAAAAAATCAGAAAATCACTGCTGGCTAGAATGTGGAGAAACTGGAACACTTGTGTTGCTGGTAGGAATGTAAAATGGTATAGCTGCTACAGAAGACAGTATGGCAGTTCCTCAAAAAACTAAAAATTGAATTACCATATGATCCTGCAACTTCACTTCTGGGTTATACCCAAAAGAATTGAATGTAGGTCTCAAAGAGAAATTTGTACACCTATGTTCATAACAGCATTATTCACAATAGCCCAAAGATGGAAGCAATTCAAGTGTCCATCAACAGATGAACAGATAAAGAAAATATGGTGTATATATAACAATGGAATTTTTTTTTTGTTTTTGCTTAAAAGGAATGAAATTCTGACACACGCAACAACTGGATAAACCTTGAAGACACTATACTAAGTGAATAAAGCCAGTAAAGAAGGACAAATACTGCATGATTCCAATTAGAGTGTCAAATTCATAGAAGGTAGAATGGTAGTTGCTAGGAGCTGGGGGAATGGAGAATGAGGGAATTAATGGGTACAGAGTTTCAGTTTGGGAAAATGAAAAAGTTCTGGAGATGGCTGGCAGTGACGGTTGCACAAAAATGTGAATGCACTTAATGCCACTAAACTGTACACTTAAAAGTGGTTAAAACAGTAAATTTTATGTTATACATATTCCACCACAATTTAAAAACAAAAGCAAAAAAAATGGTTAAAATGGTAGATTTTTATGTTATGGATATTTTACCAAAAGTTTAAAACTTGTTCTCAATCTAACTTGTCCTCATTACAAATTTTTAAACACATCAAACTTACCTTGGCAACTTAATAAATTGTTCTTTTGTTCAATTCTTTGATTATTAGGGATAATCCCTAAGAAATTGCCTTTCTCTTTTCAAAATTGCATACTAATACAGGTGAATCAAATCACTAGGATAAAGTAGTATATCTGTATTTTTTAAAAACACCGTTTCTACCACTGAAAACAGTATTCAGTAAGGGGAAAACTTTGTGAAAACAGAAGTGTGTGTAGTAGAGGAAGAGCAAAATGTGCTCTTTGACAAACAGTTGCTAAATTTCAGGCCAATAAAAAAGAGCCTTATGTACAACTTCACTTTCTTCCTGGTTTAGGTAAACTTGGCAGGAAGAAAGGCAAACCAGTCAATCATTGCAAGGCAAGTGATCTTCATGTATAGGAACCATACACTGTCAGTAACTACCAATAGAATAACAAAGATTTTAATTTTTACAAAATAGAATATAACAATATTACAAAACAAATATTTCCCATATTTGCAAAGGGGCAAAGTTAGGCATGTGCCTTTCTGTATCAGTGGTTTTAATTATTTCTTAATCTTTTTAAATGAATCATGAAAGTCCTGAACTTTCCAAGTAAGTTTATTACAACTGCGGTCCCCAACCCCTGGGGCCATGGACCAGTACTAGGGACCAGGCCAAGAGCTCTGCCATTCCCCCCCACACTCCCCTTAACACCACCACCACCACCACCCCACCCCACCCTGGCCATGGAGAAACTGTCTTCTGTGAAACTTGGGTGGGGGGGCTGCACAGCAGGAGATGAGGAGCGGGTGAGCAAAGCTTCATTGGTAGAAGCTTCATCTGTATTTACAGTGCTCCCCATCCTTGCATCACTGCCTGAGCTCCACCTCTGCCCCCGACACTTGTGGAAAAATTGTCTTCCATGTAACTGGTCCCTAGTGCCAAAAAAGCTGGGGATCGCTGCATTACAAAATGTCCTTAGAACAATGCTCCTCCTATGCTCCAATGATATATACCTTCTTATACTGATCTATATGGCTGTGAACAATTTCGTTTAATAATACGAAACTTTTCCAACAAGGCCAACTATGGATGTGCTAGTTTGAGATAGGCATTTCTTAAGCAATTAATTAAATTCATTAGTATAATGCAACAAAAGAGATACAGCAGGGCAATCTAGTAGGTAAGATAACTAGAATGGGAGTCAGATGATCTGTTAGGTCATTAAATATGCAATGTCCAATTTCAAATCAAAAGTTTAGTTTAAGGCCAGGCACGGTGGCTTGCCTGTAATCCTAGCACTCTGGGAGGCTGAGGTGGGAGGATCACTCAAGGTCAGGAGTTTGAGACCAGCCTGAGCAAGAGCGAGACCCCCGTCTCTACTAAAAAAAAAAAAAAGAAAGAAATGATTTGACAGCTAAAAAATATATATACAGAAAAAATTAGCCACCATGCCTGTAGTCCCAGCTACTGTATATGCCTGTAGTCCCAGCTACTCGGGAGGCTGAGGCAGGAGGATCGCTTGAGCCCAGGAGTTTGAGGTTGCTGTGAGCTAGGCTGACACCATGGCACTCTAGTCCCGGC
Organism: Eulemur rufifrons; assembly: GCF_041146395.1. Taxonomy (NCBI): domain Eukaryota; kingdom Metazoa; phylum Chordata; class Mammalia; order Primates; family Lemuridae; genus Eulemur; species Eulemur rufifrons. Next base: position 6,983,723 of record NC_090992.1, on the reverse strand, counting down.
AACAGAGTAAGACTCTGTCTCAAAAAAAAAAAAAAAAAAGTTTAGTTTATTATATCTCAAACAGGAAGCAGTACTGGCCGGATGTGGTGGTTCACACCTGTAATGCTAGCACTCTGGGAGGCCAAGGCAGGAGGATCAATTGAGCACGGGAGTTCGAGACCAGCCTCAGTAAGAATGAGACCCCCATCTCTACTAAAAAGGGAAAGAAATTAGATGGGCAACTAAAATTACAAAAAAAAAAAATTAGCCAGGTGTGGTGGCACCCACCTGTAGTCCCAGCTACTTGGGAGGCTGAGGCAGGAGGATCGCTTGAGCCCAGGAGTTTGAGGTTGCTATGAGCTGGGCTAATGCCACAGCACTCTAGCCCAGGCAACAAAGCAAGACTCTGTCTCAAAAAAAAAAAAAAAAAGAAAGAAAGAAAAAGAAAAACAGCACAATTAATCAATGTATGCACCTAAACTATTGACACAGTTTTTCCATCTTAATAGCTTGTTTGTGCCAGCAGCAAAGAAGACTGGAGAGCAAATGGCAATGAAATTGTGAAAGGAGTTTTCCATAGCTTGTTGAGAACTGAATATTTTCCCTTGCAAGAAGTGGCCCAAACCCTGGAAGAAGTGGTAGTCAGTTGGTGCAAAGTCTGGTGAATACAGTGGATAACTGAGTTTCCAAGTCCAGCTGCTGCAGCTTGAGCAGCATTGTTTGTACAACAAGTGGCCAAGCACTGTCTTTCAAGAGGATTGGCCTGTCTCTATTGACCAATCTTGGCTGCTTAATCGCAAGCATCCTCATCATTTCATCTAACTGATTGCAGTAAACATCTACTGTAATCGATTGAAGAGGTTTCATGGAGCTCTAGTGGATAACACCAGCGATGGACCACCAAACAAACCATTAGCTTTTTTTGATGAATACTGGGTTTTGGACTGTGTTTCAGCACTTCACCTTTATCCAACCATTGTGCCGAACACTTGATATTGTCATAAAGAATCTATTTTTCATCACACATTAACAATACAGTATAGAAATGGTTCATTTTTATGTCGTGACAGCAAAGAAAGGCAAGCTTCGAAGATAATTTCTCTTCTGACACTGTTCTGACGCTCATTTAATTCATGTAGTACCCATCTATCCAGCTTCTTTACCTTGCCAATTTGCTTCAAATGGTCCAATACTGTTGGAATAGTAACATCAAACCATGCTGCTAATTCACAAGTAGGTTGAGATGGATTTGTTTCCACTACAGCTTTCAGCTCATCATTATCTGCCTTGGTCTCAGGTCACCTACGTGGCTCATTTTCAACATTAAGATCACCAGAACTGAAATTCTCAAACCATCGACATACTGTGCGCTCATTAGCCCCATACTTCCCAAACACTTCATTGATATTTTGAACTGTCTGCGCTACATTGGTAACACGACGGAACTCATATTCAAAAATAACACATCTTGACTTATCCATGGTTTCACAAAAATTCCTCTAAAAAAAAATTTGAAAGATAATCACAAGCCAAACCGTGCAATTAAAAGAATGAGGATGCACGTTCACAACAAAAATAAAACAAAAAGTGTCAAAGTGAAATGTCAGAGATATCAACTGTCAAACTTGGTACTTAAGGAAATCGGACATTTCATACTTAATAATCCTCTTCTACTCCTGACTGCTACACATTAACTGTGTGATCCTGGGCAAGTCACTTAGTTCAATAGTTCCCAGACTTTTTGAGGCTTTACCCAGAGCCTTGACACGAAGTTTACAATTTGAATATTTTGTCAAATACTGATATTTTTAATATTCATTTTATAAAAGTAGGTAGGGTATTATCTCAAAATATAAAAAAGAAAAAAAATAGCTTTATGATAAATTCACTATATTGTCCTTATTTTCCTCATTTCACTTTAGATCTGTGAAAACTTCTACAGGGACTAAACAATGATTTATTGGAGAAACAGCATTTGGTAACCAAAAACTATTTCTTAATCTGAAGAAGCAAAATAGTAACATAGGCTCTGGATTTAGTATTGGATTCAAATCCTAACTTTACCACTCACTAGTTGTATAACATTTTGACCATTTTTTTGTTTTTTAGATTCATTACTTCATTTCTCTGAGCCTACATTTATTCATCTATAAAAATGTAGATAATAATACCTACCTCAAAGGAGTGTTGAAACGATTAAATAAAATAACGAAAGTATCTAGTACGGTACTGGCATATAATATGCATTCAATAAATGGTAGCAGTTACCTAAAATGAGATGAGACAGGATTATCACCAAGATTCTATGACTCTATAGACAAGTAACAAGAAAGGGAAATGTGATCAATAAAGTCCAAGAAGACAGATATATTGAAATAGTTCATTTATCATGGGTAAAAAAAAAAAATAAAAATTAGTATTATTTCTTACAACTTTGGTTCTAAAAGAAGGTAAATTTGGCAAAAAAAAAAAAATCTGGTAGAATTGTCATTTAGTTTTACTTCCTAACTCAAAATTTATACTTTTTAAAACTGCTTTTCTTTTCTTTAAAGCAACATATTTTATTTATCTTATCTATCATCAAATCAGAAGGCCAGAATTGATTTTCAGAGGTCATCTAGTCCATCATCACTCTACTGCCAGATAGAGTCAGAAAGGAATGTGCTTAAACTCATCTCCATGCTTCATTCATAATATGCTTTATCACTTTAATTTTTTTAAAAGCCTAAATCACTCTCAAATTTACCATTTAAAAATCTCATATGAATAATATGTTACTTTTTGTGTAACAATAGGAAAAATACACATACATATTTGTATTTTCATAAAGAAATTCTGAAAGCATATATAAGACATTAAAAGTATAGAGGTCAGGATACTTGGGAGAAGGGGTGGGATCAAGAGTTCACTGCATTCTGCCCTTATATTACTTAGACTTATGAACTACATGAATGCAATCACCTATTGAAAATATACTACATAATGACCCCCCAAAAAACCCTCTCATACTTCAAATTTCACAATAAGGTTTTCCTCCACCCATACTAATTAAGTCTGCCTTGATCCACCATTCATATAACCATACTCATCAATCAACACATCATTTTATAGGCAAAGTCTTAAGGCTTTACAGAATGAAGCTTGTGTAAGGTTGATATCCATGCAGTATATAACAAATTGTTACAGTAATAACAAGTAACTTTTTCTTCAATAAACATTTCCAATGTCTCCAAAATTTGCCTACCAGAATACAAAGTCAGATTTCGTATTTTATCACTACTGATGGTAAATTAATGGAATAAAGCATTTCAACTTTGAACAAACTGAAATTCCCCATAAAGGTTTTTGTAAAATTCATTTTCATGAGGAACTGAGGTTTTGGAAAATACATTTTAAGTGAAACTTCGCCAAAATGATGAATTTACTATAGAGAATTTACAGCAGTACATGCTAGTTTTACATTAAACCTTTCAGTACCTTCTATTTCTCCCTTGCTCAGGTTATGAAAGTAAGCCCTGAGATGCTATTGAAAGCCGTGACTCACCTTGTTTACCTGAAGTTTGAATACAGAGTATTCAGGACAAAATTGCCATCCTGATGACAACCGTGGCCTCTAGACCAGTGGTTCTCAACCAGGGGTGATTTTGCTCCCAGGAGACATTTGGCAATATTTGAAGAATTTTTGGCTATCACAATTGGGCGGGTTCTACTGGCATTTAGTGGGTAGAGGCCAGGGATGCTGCTAATGCATAGGGGAGCCCTTCACAACAAAGACTTATCTGGCCCAAAATGTCTACCTGTTGCTGTTGAGAAACCCTGCTCTAGATTGTAGATCATAAGTAATCCTAAAGGAAATAACTCTTCTCCTTTCCTGCTGAAGAAAATCAAGAATGAGACTTCTGTATGGCCTGTATTTTTTATTTTAAAAGTAATTTTCAGGAAAAAAAATCCCTAACAAAGCTTCTGCTATAATTTCAGAACTATATATAATTTATGTGTGCTTTTACATAATTGTAAACATGGTACCTGCCTCAAGAAAAAAAATCTC